>NC_047671.1:66074652-66412152 GCF_011762505.2 Arvicanthis niloticus | reverse complement strand
GGAGAAGTGATATTAAATTTTTCTGTTATGTTTAATATTTTTAGCCACATGTGTGAACATAATTAGCATTTAAATGAAAGAATAGTTTCTTATAGATTACATACAAGGAAAATAAAGAGCTGAACCATAAAATTGGCTACATGTCTACACTTTAAAATTGATTGTCTCTAGAGTAAGATTATATGAGAACACAAAATAATATAGAAAATGCACGTTTAAGCCCTTGCCTCTATACTTGGTCACTAACTATAATAAAGAAGTCACATGTGATACAAAATCTTAGAAATAGGGCAGCGTGTTCATTAAATGGGCACAGCGATGGGTAAGTACTGATGGACCTAAGGTCCAAGGCAAGCTCCCTGTCATTCTGGCTGTGAACAAGTTATTTATCCTCTTTGGAATTTAAGGGTAATGTTTATTGTTCCAAACGTGGCAGTTAAACAATGGATGCCTTCAAAGTGCTAATTCCTACTTCTGCTACACACATACATAGACAACAGAGAGTAGATGCCATTTAGTTTCTCAGGAGCAAGAAAGGGTGATTTTTGCTGCCTACTCCTGGTCTTTACACCTTGTCTCTTCTGTGTGTCTTCTCCTTGTTCGTGCATTTTTTTTTCTTTGCCTGACCTCAAGTTCTGACCTTTGCATTCCCCTGACTATGGTTTGGGCAGAGGCAATGACATTCAGATATCTTAACTTTCTGTAAATGATAATCATAAAAGGATCAACAAATACTTGAAAAAAAAAAAACAGGCTGTCCACTTCTTTCTTCAGCTGAGCCTGAGTGAGAATACAAATCTATTATTTATTTAAAAAGAAGAAGAAGAAGAAGAAGAAGAAGAAGAAGAAGAAGAAGAAGAAGAAGAAGAAGAAGAAGAAGAAGAAGAAGAAAATGTCTACATGAAGTTCATTGACAGTATAAGAATGAGAGTTTATTTCAAGGAAATACTGCTGAAAGTTTTCAATAAATGTTTTACCACCATAAAATATATGAATTTCATAGATCAAAAAAAAAAGTTATTCTTATTTGCATATGGTATTGTCTTCCTGAGAAAGGAAAGAAGGAAAGAAGGAAGGAAGGAAGGAAGGAAGGAAGGAAGGAAGGAAGGAAGGAAGGAAGGAAGGAAGGAAGGAAGACTGAGTTGTCAGTGCACGGCGTCACTGCACCCCTGCTCACACAGGTCCTGACTAACATGCCTGCTAAGGAGGAAGAAACTGTTTCTGAAAATTTCACACCTTGGCCAGGAGAGCAGATAAGCTACCTGATGATCTTTATCTCTCCCTCCAAGTCTCCAAATTTGTTCCTGCATTCTCCTCCCCAGCTCTGTAGCAGACCACTTTCTGCAACTGCCCCCTTTTTACTGTCCCCGTCTCCACAGGATCACTCACAAAAACCTCCTCTCCATCCTTCCTCCTACCCATCATTTTATCTAGCCCCCGATTCCACATGGATTTTTTGCTGGGAACCCACAGGCCACTCAAGACAGGGAAGCAGGGAAGAGGCTCGCTGCAGACCTTCACTTCATATCTCCCCCCACCCTCTCAATCCATGCCCTATGTCTCACATCGCCCAACTCGCCCACCTGCTTCACCTGCCTCTGTCCTCATACCTGGTGGATTACACAGATCTTCTCCTCCAACCTTCCTTCCCATTTAAACTGTTTGTTGCCTCTGTTCCCAATACCAGTAGGCATTTCCTAAGAACCCTTCAGCCAAGCCTGACAGAGAAGCAAGTAGGCTGGCAAAGCAAGTAGGAGAGCTTCAGATCTTCACTGTCCTTCCTCTCCTCCATATCTAATCCCCAGATTCATCCCCAGTTTTGTGGCGGACTGCCTGCTGTAGCTTTACCTCATTGTCTACCCGCTGTTCCATGGGACTGAGTGGATCCTAGTGAAACACCATATTTTCTTCCCTCCTGTGGACCTTCTCAGCTCTCCCACCCCAGAGCATTCTCATTCCTAAGCAAAAGCTCCCTAGACCTAGAATCATATATTTCCCTGAACCACCCATGTCCATCATCTAGCAAGATACCAGAAGAAGTGCCTGTCAGGCAACACACTACCACCATACCCTCCTAAGAACCAGAGAAGGTGAGAGAAAACAAAGAACAAAACATCAGATCAACCAAGAAAAGACTAGATATCAGCACCTAGGATTGCAATCTTCCCAAACCCAGATGCTTAGACACTAGTATAAAAACACAGTAACAGCCAGAAAAATCTGTCTCCACTGAAGCTCAGCAACCATACCACAGCAGGCCCTGAACGCTGGCCTGAAACATGGCCAAAGCATACACACATACACACATACACACACACACACACACACACACACATACACACACATACACAGACATACACACACACACATACGAGACTGTAAAATAGATTTTATGAATATGACAGAAGTCCTTAAAGAAAAAATTGAATAAATAGTTTAAAACCCAATGTTAGAGGTACAATCAATAAAGAACACCCAAATTGAGGGAAATCTAGAAGTAAAAGAATTAAGGAACTTAGACATTGAAAACAACCCAGTCTCTCAACAGAAGAATCAATACAGAAAATGTGATTCGTTTACACAACGGAATACTATTAATCTATTAAAAACAAGGACATTATAAATTTTGCAGGCAAATGTTTGAAACTAAGAAATATCACACTGAGTGAGGTAACTCAGACCCCAAAAGACATGCAAGGTATGTACTCACTAATAAGTGGATATTGGCCATAAAGTACAGAATACCCATGATACACCCCATAGGCCCAAAAAAAAGTTAAATAGAAGGAAAGCCCAAGCGAGAATGCTTGAATCACACTTAAAAGCAGAACAAAATAGTCATAGGAGGCAGAGGAAGGGAGGGAAGTGGATCAGAGAGGCATAGCAGGGCAGGATCAGGTATGCAGAGAGACAAGAGAAAGATAGAAAGACAAGAATGAACAGAAGTCTGCAGCTGTAAGGGGATTGTAGGGGAAATCTTTAGAAAGTCCCAGAGACCTGAGATTGAGGAGGCTCCCAGGAGTCAATGCTGGTGACCTTAGCCAAGATGCCTAACAGTGGAGACATGGAACCTGAAGAGGCTACCTCTAATAGCCAGACAGGTTACCAGGTAGAGAAATAAGAATAACAGTCCACACAAAAAACTTTTGACTCAAAATTTGTCCTTCTAAAAGGAATGCAGGGACAAAGATAGAACAGAGACTGAGGGAATGGCCAAGCAATAACCAGTCCAAATTCAAACCCATCCCAATGGGCAAACACCAATCCCTAACATTATTAATGACCCTCTGTTATGCTTGCACACAAGAGCTTAGCATAACAGTCCTCTGATAGGTCTACCCAGGAGCTCACTAAAATAGATGCAGATACTCACAGCCAAACATTGGCCGGAGGTCAGGGACTCCTATGGAAGATTGGGGAAAGGATTTGAAAGATAGAAAAATCATAAGTTGATCCCCTGAACCCTACTCTTAAAAGCAAAGACATAAAAACCTGTAAGTCAAACACTGTGTTGCCTCAGTCCCAGGAAATTAGCTGACCATTTGAACAGATGGCCCTAACTAAACAAACCTTAAGACTCATGGTGTCAGGATGCTATGGGCCCGAGATTAGCCTGGCCGCGCTTTGAACTAACAGCCCTGAGACAGTTGGTGCCAGGATGCTAAAAGTTTGAGATAAGCCTGACCCCCTTGAACTGGAGCTCATGATATGATATATAGTGTGAAACTACTTCGAAATAGCCAATTATAAAGTGACACACCATGCATCTTAGGAATTTGAGATCAAATGTATCGATGACCTAGTGACCTGTTCCCCCTCCTTCCCCCTTCCCTAACTCCACTCTCAGCCTTCCCCCTTCCCTAACTCCACCCCCACCTGGTTTGTAGATTCACCCTTAAAAGCTGTAAACTTCTTTTGTTCGGGCTGCGGAATCCCTCAGGCCCCTGCACAGGCTGGAAGGGAGGACAGCCCTGGCTAGCCAGTAAACCTCTTGCGTTTGCATCAAGATGTGTTTCTCATGAGTGATTTGGGGTGCGTCTGCAGTTCTCCACGGATCGTGAGTTCTTTTTCTAGTGGGCCTTACAGATTGAATGCCCTGAAGGGGATAGGAACTTCACAAGAGGACCAACAGAGTCAACCAACCTAGACCTCTGGGAGCTCTCAGAGACTGAGCCACCAACCAAAGAGCATACACATACATGGCTGGAATGAGGCCCCCTCTACATATGTAGCAGACATGCAGCTCAATCTTCATGTGAGCCCCCAACAACTGGAACAAAGGATCTCTAAATCTATAGCCTCACTGAGGTACCTGTTCCCCAAAAGGACTGCCTTATCTGGCCTTAGTGAGAAAGGATGCACATACCCTGGCAGAGACTTGATATGCCAGAGTGGGGAGACATGTAGTAGGGAGACCACATTCTCAGAGAAGAGGAGAGGATGTGGGAGATGGTCTCTGAGGGGTACCTGGAATGAGCAGCATTTGATATTAATTAATTAATTAATTAATTAATTAAAAAATTTAGAGACAAGCCTTACCAACAGAACATAACTATGAACAAGATAATCTCAGGCATAAAAGACACAATAGAAGAAATTTCTATTTCAGTCAAAGAAAATGTTAAATCCAAAATACTCCTGTAACAAAACATCTAGAACATTATGAAAAGCCTTAATCTAAGAATCACAGGAATACAGGAGGAAGAAACCCAGGTCAAAAGCACAGAAAATGTTTTCAGCAAAATCATAGAAGTTTCTCTAACCTAAACAAAGAAATGTCTATCAAGTTACGAGAAGCATGCAGAACACACCAAGTAGACTGGGCTAAAAACAACATTGATTTCAGCATAAGAAAATCAAACCACAACCAAGCTCTTACTCTCTTGATCTCTTGCCCCTAGGTCCTCTCTGTCCCCTCCCCGCTTCCCTTCCCTTCTCTCCATATGGTCATTGCCAGCTTCTACTTCTCTTCTTTCTCTCTTTTTCCGTCTTCTCCCCTCCCCCCCCCCTTGTCCTATCTCCTGAATAAACCCCCCACTTGGGGAAAAAAAAGAAAATCAAACCACTAAACATACAGAACAAAGAAAGACTATTAAAAGCTGCAGAGGTGGGAGGGAGCCAAATAGCTTACAGACTCATTATAATAACAACTGACTTCTCAATGAAAACTCCAAAAGCCAGAAAGGCCTGAACAAACATCCCACAGACCACAGATGTGAGCCCAGATACTATACTCAGCAAAATTTTACATCATAATAGATGGGGAAAATAAGACATTCTAATATAAAACAAAATGTAAGCAACATTTTACATTCCACCCCTACAGAAAAGGCTCTATAAGGAAAAAATCCAGTCTAAGAGGTTAACCATACCCAAGAAAGCACAAGGAATAAGTTAGATTCAGAAAAGTATTTTAACAAAATCCAGCACCCCTTCATGATAAAAGCACTGGAGAAATTGGGAATGCAAGGAACATACTTCAAGATAATGAGGCAGTTGGCCCTAAGCACATAACCAATATCAACTTAAATGGAGAGAAACTCAAAGCAATTCCACTAAAATCAGAAATAAGTCAAGGTTCTTCACTCTCTATATATCTATTTAATATAGTGTTTCAAGTTTTAGCTAGAGCAATAAGATAACTGAAGGAGATCAAGTGGCTACGAAATGGAAAGAAGGAAGTCAAAGTATCTGTATTTGCAGATAATATGATTATATATATATATATATATATATATATATATATATATATATATCCCAGAAATATTCACAGGGAAATTTCTCCAGCTGCTATTTCATGAATGGAACTAGATATAAGATTAACTCACAGAAATCAGTAGCCCTCCAATTTACAAATGATAAACACACTGAAAAACAAATTAGCAAACAACACCTTTCACAATAGCCTCAAATAATATAAATTATCTTGGGGTAACTCTAACATAGCATATGAAAGATCTGTATACTAAATTCTGTATACTAAGTCATTGAAGAAAGAGCTTGAAGAGGATAACAGAAGAGAAAAAGATCTCCAATGCTCATAGGTAGGATTAATAGAGTAAAAAATGGCCATCATAGCAAAAACAATCCCCATCAAAATTTCAGCAATTCTTTATATATCCTGAAAAAAATAATTTCCTTTTTACATAGGAACATAAAAAATGCAGAATAGCTAAAACTATCATAAAACAATGAACACACTATAGAAGGCATCACCTTTCCTAATGTCAAATTGTGCTACAGAGTTAGAGTACCTCAACAGCATGATATTGGCTTAAAAACATATATGTTGATAAATGAAATTGAACTGAAGATACAGACATAAATCCCCACACCAATAGACATCTGATATTTTTCTTATAAACAAGTCAGAAATATACACTAGGGGTGGGAGGTGGAGAGTGAGGCAGCATCTTCAAAAAAAAAACTGATGCAGGATAGCTGCAGGTAGAAGATGCAAACAAATCCATACTCATCATCCTGCACATAACTCAAGTCCAAATAGACCAAGGACCTCAACATAGAACCAGACATGCTGATCCTGACAAGAAGAGGTGGGAAATAGGCACGGGCACTAAGAACAACAATTAATAAACGGGACATCATGAAACTGAAAAGCTTCTGCACAGGAAAGAACACCATCATTCAGACAAGGTGGCATCCTACAGAATAGAAAAAGATTTTACCAGCTGCATATCCAGTTGAGGGCTATATTTAAAATATATAAAGAAGTTGAACGATTGGACATCAAGAAAACAATCAACTCAATTTAAAAGTGGGGTACAGATCTAAATGGAATTCTCAAAAAAGAAAAGGCAAATGGCTGAAAAAAACTTAAAGAAGTATTAAAAAAAAAAACTTTAGCCATCAAGGAAATGCATATCAAAACTACTTTGAGGTTTCATCTTGCCTCCAATTGATAACCACTTGTAGTTTCCTCTGACATAATAAATGGGGCAACAAACAATTGTTAAAGGTGGCTCCATGCTCAGCAGGAAACAAACCCACCAACATATTTGGAGGTTGCTGGACTTGTAATGTCATGGCATAGGTTTACTTTTTATCTTGTAATTTTATTTTATTTTGTATTTTATTTTATAATACATATATTTTTCTCTTTATTTCTTAAAGGCCTATTGTTTATATCATATCACTATCAGGTTAGTGTTTTTGTTGTATTTTTGAGTGTGTGAACAAGTGGGTCTCTACATCTATATCTCTTTCTTGTGTTATTTCTTGGACTCTTTTCCTTCTGTTTCTTTTGTCCTATTCTGAGGTGTTAGTGTTTTATTTATTTTATTATATTTTATTTTCTTAATGTCCCTTAGAAGCATGTTTATATTCTTTTTATTTTACTTTCTACTGACTCTCTTTATGTATCCCAATCTCACTCATCTCCCTGTCTTTCTGTATCCACCATTTGCCCTTTCAGCCCCCCACCCCCCCCAAAGAAAATAAAAAATAAAAATAATACAAGGCTTTCCACTCTCTCCCTATCTCTTTAATATAGTACTTGAAGTCCTACCTAGAGCAATAAGACAACTAAAGGAGATCAAGTGGATACAAATTGAAAAGGAAGAAGTCAAAGAATCGCTATTCACAGATGGTATGATTGTATACATAAGTGACCACAATATTTCTACCAGAGAACTCCTACAGCTGATTAATACCTTCAACAAAGTGTCTGGACACAAAACTAACTAAAAAAAATCAGTAGTTCCCCTTTATACAAACAATAAACAGGCTGAGAAAAAGTTAGGAAATACCCTTTGCGATAGCTACAAATCATATAAAATACTTCAGTGTTACTGGAACCAAGCAAGTGAAAGATCTGTATGACAAGAACTTCAAGTCTCTAAAGAAAAAATTTGAAGAAGATCTCAGAAGTTGGAAAGATTGCCCATGCTCATGGATCGGTAGGATTAACATAGTGAAAATGGCTATTTTACCAAAAGCAATTACAGATTCAGTGCAATTCGCATCAAAATTCCAACCCAATCCTTTCCAGACCTTGAAAGAAAAATTCTCAATTTCATATGGAAAAACAAAAATTCAAGGATAGCAAAAGCAATTCTATACAATAAAAGAACTTCTGGAGGTATCCCCATCCCTGACTTCAAGCTGTACTACAGATCAGTAGTAATTTAAAAAAATCCTGCATGGTACTGGTATAGAAACAGACAGATCAATGGAATCAAATTGAAGACCCAGAAATGAACCAACACACCTATGAACACTTGATTTTTGACAAAGAAGCCAAACTATACAACAAAAAGGAAGAGCATCTTCAACAAACGTTGCTGGTCTAACTGGGTGTCTGCATGCAGAAGGCAAATAGAACCACATTTATCACCCTGAAAAAATTCAAATCCAAGTGGATCAAAGACCTCAATATAAAACCAGATACATTAAATCTAGTAGAACAAAAAGTGGGGAACAACCTTCAACTCATTGGTACAAGAGACAATTTCCTGAACAAAACACCAATGGTTCAGGTTCTAAGAACAACAATTAATACATGGGACCTCATGAAACTGAAAATTTTCTGTAAGTCCAAAGACACCATCAATAGAAAAAAACAGACAGCCTTCAGATTGGGAAAAAGTCATCACTAACCCTATATCTGACAGAGGGCTAATATCAAAAATATATAAAGAACTCAACAAATTAGACACCAACATCCAAATAACCCAATTAAAATATGGGGATACAAAGCTAAACAGAGAATTATCAACAGAAGAATCCTGAATGAGTGAGAAGCACCCAAAGAAATGTTCGACCACTCCAGTCATCAAGGAAAACGTAAATCAAAATGACTCTGAGATTCCACTTAACCATCAGAATGGATAAGATTTTTTTTAAAAAAAAATGTTGACATGTTGACAAGGATTTGGAGCAAGACACACTCCTACATTGCTAATGGGATTTCACACTTGTACAACCACTCTGGGAATCAATTCGGTGTTTTTTCAGAAAATTAGGAATAGTTCTACCTGAAGACCCAGCTATACCACTCCAGGGCATATATCACTTGCCTGAGACCTACAGCCAGTGAGGGGCAGGGCTAGCCCTGCATAGCCCTTGGACATCAACACAGCCTCAGGCCATAGCCCAAAACAGAGACACCCACATTGTCTTTAGTGGTGATATGAGCAATGGACACCAACACAGACCCCATGATGTTGCATGACCAAAGACCCAGACGTGATCCTCAGTGGCAGCGTGGACTGGGATTTCACCATGGCTTCAACTAGTAGGGCTGGCTACTCACAGCAGGCTATTCGTCCAGTTCTGTGTCGCTGCACAATGCTTGAACTGTTCTGCTTGTCTCTTTCTCATCTGTCCACCACATACTTGCACATTGCAGTTGCTCTGGCTGCAGGTGGGTCATGTAGCCTCTGGTTGTCCTCTGTCCCTGCCAGATAGCATGAAGGCGGGTGGCCTCCATGTATCTTCCTCTGCCCAGGCAGCCTTTTTGTTTTCTGATGAGAGACAGAAAGGGGGATGGATCTGGGTGGGAGAGGAAGTGGGGAGAAACTGAAAGGAGTAGAGGAAGGGGAACCTTAATCAGGATTAATTACCTAAGGGAAAATATATTTTAATAAAAGAAGAAAAAACTTCATTTTATTATAAACATATAAGTATTGTGTGTGTGTGTGTGTGTGTGTGTGTTTGATGTGAAAACATGAAATAAATGATAGATACTCTTTAAGAGAAGTAGCATTAATATTGTAATATTTAAACACGTTTGAAGAGTTGTGCATTATTGTTGTGCATACAATTATGTTAATAAATCATTTCAGATACCCACCTTGACTATTTAAAAATAGCTTTAGGACTGAAGGTTAAGGACTGTTAGGCCAGTACCTGTCCATTCAAGCTGCTACAGCGAACATCCACTAATTGCATACTTTACACCTGATTCCCCAAAGCTCTGGTAGCCAGGCGGTCCAAAGTCAAGGCTATAACTGACAGTCTTCCCTGTCTCTTCCTTGCTGTTCCCAGATGACATCCTCTACCTCTGCCATATATTCTGGGATTACAGATGTGGGCTTCCACATTGGCTTTTATCCGCGTGTGTCCTGGAAATTTGAACTCTGGTCCTCATACTTGCCTGTCAGAGCTTTGCCCGCTGAACCATTTCTGCAAGGCCTCTTTTGTTCTGCCTTGTTATCATTTTCATAATCTTGACTCTGTGACCTCTTCCCCAGTAACACATGTGAAGACTAGGAAGAATTAGCTAGCAAGCAATGATGCCTTAAGACCTTGCAAACTTCCTTCCTAATGAGAAAAAAATAAAGCCCAGAATCTGGAAGAGAGCAGGCTCCTTGTTGTCTTAGGAGCTCCCATCTCAGCCCCAGAACCCACCACAGCCTTCCATCACTGCCAGCTTCACCCTAGAAATTAGCATACATTTTATTTTTCTTTCTCTAGCATTAAAAATACATTGCAATGAATAATATAGCAGGGCTGTGTATAAAACTAAGCCTCCCACGTCCTCTTTTAAACGTTTGTTCTTCAGCAGAGTCTCTCTGAGGAAAACATATTGAAGGGATGAACAGTAATTTAATTTTTTATCATAAGCATTAGTGGCAAATAAAGGACAAAAGTACTTTGGCGTGCAAAAGCAAAAGGATGAGAAAGTCATCAAGGGAAAACGTTGCCTTCAGATCCACTACTGGGTCAGATCCACTACTGGGTCATGCATATTCCCTTCCCTTTCAAGCAGAGAAAAATCACATGATTAATATGCAGCACTTGCAAGCATCGCATATATATATATATATATATATATATATATATATATATATATATATTATAATGTAGCAAATAGCAATCATTCTTGCTCTATTTTTTCGTGATTTTTAGAGAAAAATTGAACAACTTTTTAAAAATAAGAGGACTACACAGCATTTCCATTATAATAGGAATCTAAAAGTCAAACCCTCACTGTCTTCTAGTGTCTCCTGAATTATATTATCATTTTTAAAGTTAAAATGAGAAAAAGAGATCTATTCTCAAGTCAGATTGTTAATTAGGAAAAAAAAAAAAAAAACCTCAGTTTTGTCTGGTGCCCAAAATCATAACGCTGTATGATACTTATCCATGAAGTCCTTTATGTTGGTGGAAGTTTAGGAAGTCCAATAGGTTAAAGCCAGTGGGAAATTTCCCCCAATTATTGCTCTAGAGCTTTGAAGCAGTGTTGAAAGCATAAAAAAATCAAACATTGCATATTCCTATAGGAAATTTAGAGATTACCTTGTCTTTCACTATGATATTACTATATAGAAGCTATAATGTTTGACATATTAGTAATTAAACAAATTTAATTGACAAGGCACTGTGTATTCTGAGGAGAGGAAAGTCAGATGCAGGTGGTAATAATTCCATTAAACAATCCTATAATTAAATTATTCATCTAGACTCAAGTTGAAGTCTAGATTATCTGTTGTGGAAGTCAGTTGTAGAACCATGTTTAAGAATAGAACATAATATTGGTGTTATTCATCTTCAGAATCCTCTCATGCTATGCCCAGTTCTAGTTTGGGGGTTTTAATCTTATGCCAAGGTCCCCCAGTGTCTTTGGTCTATATTTCTTCTTAATGCTTCAGTCATTTTTAATAGTTTACACTATTAAAAATGTCTACACTAAGTGACTTGGCAATTTCACTTCTCAAGATATGTTGTATCTACCAAATATTTCCTACAACTTAGCAGATGTTTGAAAAGATAATACATATAAATTGAAAGAATAATGACATTTCAGAATTTTAAAATTGAGTTTATCACCAGTGGGATGTGCATTTGTGTCAGATAGCACCACACAACTTTTCAGTCAGAGCACTTTCTTTTAAATTGTATTAATTATTTATTTTGAGACAAATTTTCACATAGCTCACATAGCATGAAACTCATTAAAGAGCTGGGACTGACCAAAAATTCCTGTTCCTCTGGGCTGAGAATAAGGGTGTGTACCCAGCTTGGAACTTTTTATTACATTATTACTTTTTATCATTGACAAAGTAAAAACAAAACCAAGGAATCTTCAAGACTTGATAGAACTGAAGGGAGTATAATAATATGGACTTAACTGAAGCACATGAATAACCTTAAGCTTATAACTCTCCCTGTATCCAACAATGTGATGGGTGTCAACTATTCCTTAAAAAGGTTTTACATTTCTTATAAAACCTCTGACTAGTTTCATTTCTGATACTGTAATAAAATACTCTGACAAATATCAACTCAAGAGAGAGTTATTTTAACCCAAAATTCCAAGATATCACAAGCCTATCACTGTGGGGAAGTCAAGAATGGAGACTGACTGAAACATCATGCACAGTCAAGAGCAGAAATAAATACTCTGACACACAAGCAGTTATCCACAGGACAACTTAGACTTTTTCAATCTTCTGTGCCTGTGAAACTTTAATAATATTGCATTGATTTTTAAATGTCTCAGTTTTCTCCTTTAACCAGTGACTGATTGCAGATACCTAGATATTTTGCAGTCATTTCAAATAATATTGAGCCTCCCTATGTAGTGGGAGACAACGTGTATAAAAGTTAAAAAACTGTGTTTAGTGCACACTTTCCTAGAAATGCATAAGATAAGAGGAATAGCATGGGTGGATCATTCTTCAGATCACCCTTCGAAAGCACTGAAGCAGCTGAAGTCAAATTCCAGGATCCGTTCCCATTGACTGTACTTTTGTCTTCTCTTTAGTAAAGAATGATTGTGACGATAACAACCTGATCAGGAGTTTAATGAGAAAAAGAAAAGAAAAACAAAACAAAAACAAACAAACAAAAACTGTGGGGCTTGATATTATTCCTGAGCAACAGCACCACCTTCTGTCTTCCTTGGAAAAAAATCTCTCTTCCAAGTACCATCCTAACTTGGTTCTTGGGCAAGTGACACAAGTCCTATCTCTTGCCTTGCCTGGAATCAATGAAATCACTGAAACTTAAAACTGAAAACTGCATTTTAAGACAAATGAACCAAGAGAATGTTGAACCAAAGATTTCACATGATAAGGTCATGGTCAGAGAGCAGTTCCACTAGGTGGCTGAGTTACCCACAGGTAATCTACATGTTTGTACATGGAAACTCCTCAAGAAAGCATACAAAGAGTACACATCTAGGGCAAATGGGGAGAGCCCTGGTTGGGTATTTCAGGAATAATTTACAAACCTGTGCCAACTCATATCATAGTCTCAGTCATGTCATAATTAATGAAGAAGTAAGTTGATTAGAGGAATAAATGAAATCACACACCAGTTTTAAATGTACATACTCATGAAACACACAATCATTCCATTCTTCTCTCTCTTTCAGAAAACTAAAACAACTGAAGCATTGAGCAATTAAAACATTTATAAAGGGGAAGTTAATTTGAGACCAAACTCATAAAATGCATGAAGTATTGCAATAAATCACAAAACACAGGGAGTGGAGGGGGTCACGGCATGAGTCAAACTCTTACCTCCACATATCTGGGAAGTCTATAAAGTGCTTTCTTTAAATGCCTGTCCTTGAGAGGGTTCAGAGAAGCTCCCCTTGCAGTGGAGTGAACCCAGGCACTATGCCATGTTACCCTCTATGACACAGGAGGATGATTCTGATGGCCCAACTTCACTCTTTCTATCTGCCTCACAAATGACTCCTGTGAAGAGCAGAAAACTCAGTAGAAATGAGGCATGACACTACAACTTTAGTGTGTTAAAACACCAGCATACAGACCTCTCTAAGAGGAGAGGGGGAGGGAGGAAGAGAGAGGGAGAGAGGAAGAGAGAGAGAGAGAGAGAGAGAGAGAGAGAGAGAGAGAGAGAGAGACTGCTCTCCAAAGAGTGTTTATTTTTGGTAGTGAGAGGGAAAAATCTAGCTGTAAACATGGCCAGCTCTGACAGAATTCTAGACAGAATCTAGAAAGGACATGGGTCATTGATATTTAGTTTTCCTGAAAGACCTTAAATCATTTAATCAATCATTTCATTAACTTTACATAGTTAAAGCATTATAGCAAGTTGAGAGAATTTAAGATGGTTTCTTGGACAGAAATGATATTTCCCCTTTCAAAGATACCTACATTAGTTCTAATACCAAGCAAAATTCACTAGATGTTTTCAACAATGCAGTTAGTTTTATCTGAATAACTAGACCTTGATGTCATTAAAGGTGTAATATTTTTTGCTTGCCTGAAGACAGGGAAGTGAGAAAAATGGTCTTCAAGCCCCTTGCTAGCTGAGATTCTATTTGTTACATTGATTTAAAGTTGCTAGATAAACAAGCTACAATTAGAGTCAATAAGTTTTCTGGTAAATGAGTGGTGAGACCTTTCTCACCTCCTAAAGGCAGTGACTCCACAGGGCTGTGTCACAGAGCCAGCGTGCCTATGCATGGTAGAGAAACAAACTCTGTTGCTCAGTGTAAAGGGAATGCCTGTAATGCCAGTGTACAGAACCAGGACAAGAGAATGAAAATTTGTCATTAGTCAGCCTAAGCTGAATAATAAACCCTATATAAAATACTCTTTCCCCTAACAACCCCCAACTTGCTAAATGTGGAGAAACCCACATGCTGAGAGAAGTTTGAATAGCAAACAAATGTCTGTTGCCACAGAAGAGAAAGCTGCAGGTGTTTCAACCCTTGCAACTCAAAACTATTAAAAAGTTGTTCGAACCAGAAACCCACTGATCACTGAAAAATAACAGTAACTACCAGGCAGAAATATTAGTGAAGTATTTATACTTCATAACTCTCCTTACTCTTTACTGACTTCATTTAAACCCCAATGAAAGCTATCAGAGCCAATGCTGATAATGCTTGCTTTCCTCTTTTATTTGCCATGTCTTCCAGTCAAATTATTCTTGTTGTAAATGTCACTTTAAGAAGCCTGCTTCTCAGAGATGCAATTAAGGAGAGATATGAATGTTGTTCTGGGCAAACATATCTTGAATGTTCCAAAAAGCTGACTGTATTCAAGCTTTTTATAGCATAAAATGTAACTTAGAGGATTTTGTATATTTTATCTTCTACCTGAACAAGCACCATGCAGCACAGTTGGCTGTGTTACAGTTTTACAGATTCAAGTAGTTGTGTGTACTGTTTCTGAGGCAAGGTTGCTATATGAACTATATTTTAATCCTTTCACTACATCCATGTTTTATTAATCAGGCAACAGGGCCATGGTTAGTCTTTGTGCATTCTCTCCCTATGCTGCCAGTAATGGATGATGTTCATTTCAGCCTGATAAGACTTGGAATCACCTAGGAGACACATCTACAAGCATATCTGAGGGTGTTTAGAGAGGTTTCACTAAAGAGGAAAGATGTGCCATAAATGTAGCTATCACCATCATCCCATTGCCTGGATTACCAGAATGAATAAAAAAGAAAGAAATAGGAAGCCCACAAGACACCACCATTTCAGGCTCTCTTCTTCATAGTCTGTCCAGATGCATGAGCAACGCCACCTTGAGCTCCACCCCCAGCTCCTTGCCCATACTCCTTTACCCTCTTGAACACTAAATCCAATCACTCCCTCCCCTGTTTTGCTGCTTTCTGTGGACGATTTGGCCATATTGATTAGAAAAGAACCTAATACACAGGGAAATCTAGTTTATATTGGGTTCAGTTTTTTTTATTTAAAGTTGTTTCTGTAGATTTTATATCTTTAATATAAAATTGTCTCAGGAACAATTTATCCAATTCAGAAGGCAAAACATGGAGTTCCTAAGTCCCCTATATACCTATACCATGACTTTATTTGACTGCTACAGGATGGAATGTAATTAAATATATATGAATCCTTTCTGCCCAGAGCAAGGGTCCTAATATTTCAAAATACTTAAAATCTGTATGCTCTTGTGTCAGGGAAGCAGGTGATAGAACCTAGCCCTTCAACATCTACCTCTTAAAACACAAGGCTTCCACAAAGATTAGATTCTGCTAGATAAATGAGTAACTTTAATCCACTAAAGACAGATATACTACCTCAAAACAAAAATATCAGTTGTAATTTTATTTCATATTATTATTTGCCTCATCTCATGCAATAACCTAGTCTGTTACTTCTCCTGACAAATGCCTAGATGCCCCAGTGGTTATTGACATCTGCTGCTCTTGCAAAGGACCTGCATTAGGTTTCCAGTACCCACATGGCAGTTCACACCTGTCTGTAACTCTAGTTTCAGACAATCTTGTGCTTTGTTCTGGCCTTCTTGGACATCATTCACACATCAGGTGCACATACATACATGTAAGCAAATATTCATATACATAAAATAAGAATAAATAAATCTTTATAGTTTCCTCTATAAAAACTGGAGGAAATCCAGAATAGAGAAGCCCATCAAAATGGATGACATGACTGTTCCATAAATAGGATGGTATTTTGCAACCGAAAGGCCATATGTTAAAGGATTTTTTTTAATTACTCTCAAAATACATTCAAACAATGTCACAGATTATCTTTAAATCCAGATCAGTTCTTACGAATTTGGTATTTAAGCAACTTCTCTTTTGTTATCTTCACTTAGTTCCTTTGTTTCAGCTTGCTTGCTTGCTGGTTTGGACACTCTCACTGTATAACCCAGGCTGATCACATACTCATTGTAATCTTTCTACCCCAGCCTGGAAAGTGCCCAATTAAAGGTACATATCCCCGTGCCCAGTATCAAGTAACTCTCTTTTACTTAATGCACTATTAATAATTTTTTCACTTTTAGTAAAAACATAACCTTATTATAACTAGAGAATCACACTGCCAGATTTTATTCCCCTATTGGCACTAATTTGAACTGCAAAAATATAATAGAACTGTCCCTAATGCTGACATGCATCTATTTGAGTACTAGTTATGAATGGACAGCCATTCATGCATTAAGAACAGAGCTTTTAAATGTAGCATGATAAATGCGAGTTTTGGCTTAAAGAGAAACCTTCAGAACTCCATGATGTTCAAGAAATCAAAATTCAATTGTTCCTAAGTTCTTTAAAGCTTCCAGGCTAAACTTTTATGTATTATGTACAATTCTTCCTATTTTACCAACCTTCTGTCTAAGTAAATAAATATTAAATTCATTTCTTATATTTCTTCTTCTAATCTTTACCAAGTTATATGAATTGACACTCTGGAATAGGCTCCTGGCATCATAAATCCAAAGATTTCCATTTTTGTTCAGACCATCTGCTAAAAAATTTTTTCTTTTCTGGCACAAGGAAGAATTGCAACCAAAACTCAGACATGAGTCATTTTGGAAGACAGAAGATTATCCATTTACAATTGGATTATGAAAAGAAACAAGTCAAAGTCATGGGATGTAAATGGGAACCTTTTTTTAATGCAGGGGAGCTAAGAGCCTGAAAAATCATTATAGAATATTTTACATTGGAGAATTGGGAGGTCAAGCCATTAACTTTGTGAATTTGCAGAGGTTTCCCAGAAGCTTGCTCAAATCCACTCTTAGGCCAATGCGAAACTTATTCTACCCATTAACATAATGGCATAAATGACCACTTGTGAAATGAAGAATGACAAGAATTTCTAAACCCTGCTGGTGAAACCTCAGGGTCACATTGAAAAATGATAAAATGATAAAATGATAAACAAGCATCTACACAGCACAGTTCCAGATGAGAAATAGGTGACTACTTTTGTTCTTCTACAAGAAATGGCTCGTCTTTTCTCTCCATGTGAACTTGCCTTATGAGACATTTAATCATTGCAATTTGAACCTTACAGCTTGAATAAGTAAGAAAACAAATGTGAGCTAATTAATAAATAAATAAATAAGTAAATAAATAAATTACTTGATTAAATATTCTAAAAAACATGTAAAAGTTGGTTTTAATTTGTTTTTCTTTTCCTTGGAAATTAACATAGAGAAAAGACTGAATAAACATATTTTATTTGTTTGTTTGTTTGTTTGCTCACTTGAGTTCTTTAAGGTTGCATTTCATATAACTAAAGCCAGCCTTGGTCTCCTTATGTAGCTAAGAATGACCTTGAATTACTCCTCCTCCTGCTTCAGCCACCCAAATGTTGAAATTATAGACGTATACAACCACAATAGGTTTAGATTTTAAACAAAATGTGAGTTCCTTCTGTGAAGCTAAGACATACTGGCATTCACATAAAAAGTAAAATGCAAACATTCAACCATGACAACTGCTGCAATTCATAAAATTGCCAAGACAAAACTCATGTACTTTTTTTTCAAATATATGTCCTATATATAATTTTTACAGCCAAACATCCAATATGTGATCAAAACTATTTCACAAATGCCCAAAAAAATGCCTAGAGAGAAGTACACACAGAGACATAATATTTATGCATGACTTTGTCAAACCACGGTATTTATGAGGACCATATTTCCATTTAAAAGCAGGACCTTTATTCGAGACCTTCGATCAGAAATGATGGCAGACACACATTTGTATTTTATGAATTATGCAGAGATATATTCCAATGGCCTAGATTTTGATATTGGCTGTATTGCTTATCTCCTCTGACTGTAGTTGGAATTCAATTACATACTATAGATATTTTTGGTTGTAAGCCTAGCCTTTAATGGCTAAGCTATCTCTCTAGCCCTTGAATACTATAAATAAAAAAGGAAAAAGCTCATTTCTACAAATGAAATGTTGTCACATGTTCCTCTCATGCCCAATAGGTATGTAAAGAGTCTATTTTAACTAATGTCTGGCTAGACTATATAGGGCTACCAAGCTAGTACAGTATAGTCCTTTTTTTTTTTTTTAGAGGATGACAATGAAGATAGTCAGATAAAAGTTGTGGCTAAATTATGTTTGAGATGCATAAGATATGTAAAAGATTAGATTTATTAGTCAAGGAAACAACAGAAATAATCCTAGAAAAGAGCATTATGGGAAAATTGTATAGTACTTAAATCCCCCACAACTCTTTCACTATCAACCCCCCTTTCCTACGGTACAATTTTGTATCTTTGTTTACTCCATCAGGACCAATTTGTGCTGCCCAAATATTCCTGAATTTGTAAGCTTCCACTGCAGTGTGATCAACTTACTAGGAGCTACACTCTCAGAGAAAAGTGTCTCCCCATTCCCCACCAGCTAATAATTGCTAGTAGCTCCACAACAAATATGATTTCATGCCCAACTCCTGTCTCCATGCTGGAGTTGAGTTGATCCTGGAATTTCAGCAGTTTAAGCATGTTTGGTTTTGTTTTCTGTCCATGCTATCAAAGCCACTGTGATTTCATGTCAGTTGCATTGCTGTGTTCTGAAAACAGTGTTTCCTTTTAGTCACCCACAGCCTCTGGTTCTTGGACTCTTTCCACCCTCTCTCTCTTCCTCAATGACCCCTGAACCTTGGGAAGAAAGTACATAGGATATATTTTACATCTAGGTCTGAGCATTCTCCCGTCTCTTATTCTCTGAATCATGGCTATTGTGTTAACCACTGTCTACTGAAAAGTAAAGCTTCTCTTAGGAGAGCTGAGAGATGTCTTGGTCTATAGCTGTGACATTAAATCTTTAGAAGTTTGTTTAATACTCTGACTATTTAGTAAAATAATAATAGTAGGTTCTTCTTTAGACCCTATGACCTGTCTAGGCATTGGTTCTTGCTCCAATAATGGTGCCTAATATAGAATTTATCTTATAAAGTGAGACTTAAAATCAAGAAGAAAGTGGTCAGTGACTTCCATGATATCCACTCACTATGACACCAGTGGGCATATTTTTCCAAGCCTAACATTATTACTGTTTGAAGAGGTCACAGATGGGTATTGTCTTAGTTATGGTTCCTATTGCTATGATGAAACACTGTGATCAAAAGCAAGTTGTAGTCCACGACTGAAGGAAATCAGGACATGAACTCAAACGGGGCAAGAATCTGGAGGGAGGAGCTAATGTAGTGGTCATAGAGGAGTGCCAATTACTGGCTTGCTCCATGTGGCTTGCACAGCTTACTTTCTTTAGAATGCAGGACTACCAGACCAGGAATGGCCCCATCGACCAGCGTAATTTCTCTATATTCTGTAACTCAAGGATATGGTACCTTCAGCAATACTGTCATAACTATTCCTAGCACTAAACATTTTATTTCAAGTTCTCTGTGTCTAGAAAGTACATATTTTCTTTCTCTTTCCTCCTCTTCTCTCCTCCACCTCAGTTTAGCCTTTCTTGTTTCATTATTCTCTTTTAAACCTGAATAACCTATACATTCTATCTCCACTTTCTTGAAAACCCCTTGTCATATACCCATGGTAATTTTCTGACCTTTGTGGGGATGAATAAGTAACACTAAAGACAATTCAAAAAGTAGTCTGAAAACCTACTACTGTGGAAGCTTCCACATATATAGACATATTCTACAACAGGGCAATAAGGCCACTTCTAATCATTTCTAGAAGTATAACTTGAATTAGCTCCTACAAATGAAATCTTAGGCCTTGTGTATCATCAAAACATTAAAAGAAATATCCCATACTCTGAAACCACCATATCTGGAGAAATCTCAACCACATAAAAAGAATACAAAAGTGTCACATACTAAGTCATGTCCTTCATGACATGTCCCCAGACATGCAAATAAACAAGGCTTGTGAGCCTCTTGCTTTCAAGTATTTTTTAAATTCCAAATGTTCCTCTCTGATCTTAGATATTGTGATACAGAAACAAACTGTAGCTGCATGTCCACCCAAATCCTGACCCCTAGGTTCCATGGGTGTAAGAAAAGGCTTGTTTGGAGCTGAGAAAAAATATCATATGCACTTGCTTCTGCACAAAATGCAAAAAGAATGGTTAGAGTGTGAACCCTCTCAAGATCACTCTTTTTTTAGTCCCCAGATTTGAAGAAAGAAGAAATAAGCTTTTGTCACATGCAGAACCAACAAGACAATACAGATTGTTCCTTTTATTTCACCATTGGGCCATCCATTACATCACTACAATCTTTTATTACATACAAATACTGCTTCAGTTTACTGGAGGAAATACATATGTAAACTTTACAAAGCCAGCCTTGCTGTCCCTAAGGATGACAGAACCAATCAACATTCACATGTCTTCCCATTTTCATTCTATTGCTTAAACGCTTTCCCTCCTGGTCTGAGTCTGTCTTGCCTTAATTACCTATTATTGTAGTATGTTGCTATAACTGAATGACATAGACTGGATAGCTTACAAAGTACAGAAATTTATTTTGCTCATTCAAGAATATAGTGTTGTCTGTTGCCAGGGGCCTTCTTACTGCACCCAAAAATGTAGAGAGCATCACAGGGAGGGATAGAGTAGGTGAGTTTCAGAGTTTCAGGTCTCTCCTCTAATAACTCACTAACTCATTAATCAATTAAGGAATTAATCCATGTTTAAGGACAGAGGTCATATTACCAAATCAAATCTTAATAGCTCCACAACTCAACACTGCTATACTAGAGCCCAAGTTTGCATTTCTGACACATAAACTTTGAGAAGACATATTCAGGCTGTAGCATAGTCATTTTAGAAGCTATGTTTTCATTTATAAACTCGGGACATGAACTCCTAGTTCACAGAACCGTTAGAAAAATTTTCAGCTAAATTAAATATACCAAAGGCTAAAACTTACTTGTGGCACAAGGCAGCCCCCCTGTTCTATCAAATTTACTTACAACCCACACCTTTTACTCTCATTTGCTGCTTTGGTAAATCAGTTTGAGCCCAAGGTTCTGCTTATCATTTACTATGATGAATTGATGGTTACCTCGGACCACCATAATTAAAATTTATATGGAATTTTTCTATCCACAAACAACATTCAAAATGTAGACTTAATTCTCTACTGAAAAACAGCTTGATTTGTCATCTGTGCTGCTATTAGCTCCATTTTGCCATTACAACAAAGCATTGACATTGTTCTTTGCATTTTATATGTGTGCATCTATGTATAGAAATAAACATAGGCATACATATGCATGTATTTATGTCAGTCAGTGATGGATTTTATATAAGATCATAATGAAGCTAAACATTACTATTGGTAATATTGCAGCTGATCATGATGCAAAGATCAATGTATCCCTAATATCTGTGAAAAGACTGACATATAAGCATATAAAACTGTAATATGTTCCTTCTGGTCTGGGCCCAAACACTGAGCAGATCCCAGGAAGCAGCTCTGCTCCAATCTCACAGAACCCAGAGGAAGCAGGTCTCCCAGGAGCTCTAACCTGGGCAGTATCTTAGGTAAGAAGAGAGCAACATCCGCCCCAAACAGGGAGTAACTAGGACCCACTAGGACCCAGGATGTCACTCCTGGACCAGAGCACTGGTTCCTTTCTGTCTGCGCCTGAGCACTGAGCAGATCTTGGGCCCCACCTCTAACCCCAGTAGTAACACCCACCACACACAGTTCTGATACAACAAAAACACAGGCTCCAGTCAGAGACAGGGCAGGTCGCCGAGCAGTGGCAGCACATGCCTTTAATCCCAACACTTGGGAGGCAGAGGCAGGTGGCTTTCTGAGTTCAAGGCCAGCCTGGTCTACAGAGTGAGTTCCAGGACAGCCAGGGCTACACAGAGAAACCCTGTCTCGGGAAAGAAAGAAAGAAAGAAAGAAAGAAAGAAAGAAAGAAAGAAAGAAAGAAAGAAAGAAAAAAAAAGAAAAAAAAGGAAAAACCATGAGAGACAGGGCAGGTAGCACTAAGGATATCCAGATGGTGAAAGGCAAGCACAAGAACATAAGCATCAGCAACCCATGGTACTTGGCATAATTAGAACCCAGTTCTCCCACACAAGAAAGTCCTGAATTCCCCATTCCCCATATCACTAGGAAAGCAAGATTCAGATTTAAAAATCACTTCTAATGATGATGACAGAGGACTGTAAGAAGGACATAAATAACACTCTTAAAGACTTTAAAGAGAACACAGGTAAACAGGTAGAAGCCCTTAAAGAGGAAACACAAAAATCCCTTAAAGAATTATAAGAGAACACAACCAAACAGGTGAATTGAACAAAATTATCCAGGACATAAAAATGGAAGTAGAAACAATCAAGAAATCACAAAGGAAGACTACCCTGGAGATAGAAAACCTAGGAAGGAAATCAGGAGTCATAGATGCAAGCATCACCAACAGAATACAAGAGATAGAAGAGAGACTCTCAGGTGCAGAAGATACCATAGAAAATCTTGACAGACCTGTCAAAGAAAATGCAAAATGCAAAGAGTTCTTAACACAAAGCATCCAGGAAATCCAGGGCACAATGAGAAGACCAAACCTAAGGATAATATGCATAGATGAGAGTAAAGATTCCCAACTTAAAGGGCCAATAAATATCTTCAACAAAACTATAGAACAAAACTTCCCTAACCTAAAGAACGAGATGCCCATAAACATACAAGAAGCCTATGGAACACCAAATAGACTAGACCAGAAAAGAAATACCTCCTGTCACATAATAATCAAAACACCAAGTGCACAAAACAAAGAAAGAATATTAAATGTAGTAAGGGAGAAAGGCCAAGTAACATATAAAGGCAGACCTATCAGAATTACACCAGACTTCTCACCAGATACTATAAAAGCTAGAAGATGCTGGACAGATGTCATACAGACCCTAAGAGAACACAAATGCCAGCCCAGGCTACTATACCCAGCAAAACTCTCAATTACCATAGATGAAGAAACCAAGATATTCCACGACAAAACCAAATTTACACAATATCTTTTCACAAACCCAGCATTACAAAGGATAATAGGGAGAAAGCTCCAATACAAGGAGGGAAATTATACCCTAGAAAGAGCAGGAAAGAAATCCTCTTCCAACAATTCCAAAAAAAGATAGCCACACAAAGATAATTCCACCTCTAGTAACAAAAATAATAGGAAGCAACAATCACTGTTCCTTAATATCTCTTAACATCAATGGACTCAATTCCCCAATTAAAAGACATAGGGTAATGGACTAGATACATAAACAGGACCCAGCATTTTGCTGCATACAGGAAACACACCTCAGTGACAACAACAGACTCTACTTTAGAGTAAATGGCTGGAAAACAATTTTTCAAGCAAGTGGTCCTAAGAAACAATCTGGAGTAGCCATTCTAAAATCTCCAGTCCAAGAACACAAAGGAAGGGACTAATGGCTCCACCTGTATAGGTAGTTGAGGGTGGCTTTGCCAGGCATCAGTGAAAGTGGATGGCCTTGGTGCCTGAAAGTTTGGATTCCCTAATGTTGGGGAATTAGAGAGCAGGGAGGCAGAAATGGGAGGATGGTGGAAGTACACCCTCATAGAAACTCCCAAAATTATATGGATTAGACGTGACAGAGGCAGGCCACCAGAAGACTAGATTCCAGAATTCAAACTAAAATTTGTTTTGAGAATTGTATATTGCAGAATACACAGCCTTGGTGTATCTACTTATTGAGCAAGCTGAGCAGACCTGCTCAAACCTCTGATGTCCTAGAATTTCAGCTGGATGCAGTGAAGACACAGCATCAGAGGCTTATCAATTTACTCTTCCCTTCTGCCCCTCTTCTAGTATTTCAACACCAGTTATCAGCTTAAAGAAGCTAATGAAGAGTTGGTGCCCCTATTCCCTGTGCTTGGGGACTGAGGTGGTTAATATTGGGCTGTCTTTCTAGGGAAAAGTAGTGGTTTTGTTGGAACAGGGGGAATAACTAGGATTTATTGCATAGCCATAACTTATTGATGGAAATATGTATAATTGTTATTAAGATGAAGTTATAATTTCTTAAATGTACAAAATTTACCTTGATTTCAAATTTAAGGTTTCATTGGTACTAGTTTCTTATTGATATAAAAATGAGATGAATATTGTTACTCTCATAGGCATTGTGCCTATATAACACATTTAAAAGTACAAGCCTTAGACCTAGTTCTTCTTTAACTTTTTTAACTGATTTGAGATGGTTAGCTTGTGAGTTAAGGGACTATAGCAAATTCATGGCTCTGATTTTATTGTTAGGGTGTTTTCTATGTTTTATTTAGAAATAGCTGAGAGGAGTTGACAAGACAACAGCCTAGGTTGCCTTACATGGATAGTTGGTTTTTACAATGTCAGAAATCTACAGAATTGACATTACAAACATTTCTGTATTAATGTTCATTTTGATTAGAGACCTATCTGCTCCTGACAGCTTCCTGTCTTGGATTCTAAAAAGAAACTGAACATCCTTGGAGTTACTCCAGTTGTGGCGAGACAGCCACTAGGCAAGAATTGCCTCTTTTCATCTACAGACAAATTACTGTCCAGAAAAGGACTTATTTGTGGAATAGTCTACTGCTTATATCTGCCAAGACAGAGTAATCAGTCCTTAATAATTCTGCATCATTAGGTCTGTCAGATGATCCTGGGCCAGAAGGCTGAAAATCAGATGCTCCAACATTTTGTAGTATAGGAACTGTCCAGGTGTTCAGCGGTCTCTATTAATTGGCTAAGTTTTAGAAGCTATGCTTTGTGCTTCCCATAATTTCAGTTAACTCAGTCATTCTGGATTTCTGATGGGGTTGAAGACTTATAGTCTCATAGTTAATCCCAGCTATTTACTTTGAGAGAAAAGATTTGAGAGGATGATTTTCAACTGACATTCATTCTAAAGCCAAGAAAAAAGACAGGTTCAGAACTAAGTCTTTTAGTTAGGAGAGATAACAGAGGTTCTGGTTAGTCAACAAAATGATGGACTGGATATTATGTCTATCTTGTACCTTACTGACAAAAATTGGTATAGTTATGCTCTAATTGTATTTTGAGAGAGGAGGAGAGGAAAAGCTAAGAGATGAGAGAGAGAGACAGAGAGAGAGACAGAGAGACAGACAGACAGACAGACAGACAGACAGACACAGACACAGACACAGACACAGACACAGACACAGACACAGACACAGACACAGACACAGAGACACAGAGACACAGAGAGGAATATGGAGGCAGATGTTTGAGTGTCTTCACCAGTTAAAGATAGTTGGTATATCTAGGTTGGGTATTGGGTTACACTTCTGATTGTATGGGCATCTTGTTATTGAGCATTACCAAACAGATAAAGCCTTTGTTCAACATTTTAAAAAATTATATAAAAGCAAAAAGGAGGAGGGGGGATGGGATAGGGGTTTTCTAGGGAGGGGAAATGGGGAAAGGGGATGGCATCTGAAATGTAAATAAAATATTCAATAAAAAATAAATTAAAAAACAAAAAACAAACAAAAATGTAATATGCACAATTATATACAGCAACTCAGTTTTGGTAATATTGATAAATGACTCATTAGTGGTGCACGTATTTATCACACCTATTTTATAACTATCTATTGTATGCCTATTTACTTAGTTGGTAAATTTACATTAACATGAAGTGTTATGCCAGAGGCAACCTCATAATCCCATATGTACATCAAGTCACCACACTGAAGAATTGACTTATACTCTCTAGTTTGGGTAAGGTCATTCTATACAATCACAGCTTGGTTGATTCTTCTAACATAACACATTCCTCTCATGCAACAATGGGTGCATGACTATACACACATGCCTATGTACACAGAGAGAATGGTGATTTTTCAAACTGAAGACATAATTCTGTTTCCTGTTATAGTTCTGAGGAAATGTGATATGATGTACAATGCATAGTAATTTATACTTAAAATGTTTGTTGAATTATATAGTTATGTAGTTATAATATGACTTATAGTTCATAGTAACTAGTAATGCACAGAAATTCTAACTATGCCTTTTAGAAATGCATAAGATTTCTCTTGCCTATGGCCATTTACCATTCTGAATGCACCTAGTCTCATCCTAACTCAGAAGATAAGCAAAGTGAGTCTCAGTTATAAAATTCTTGCTTGGTATACATGTCAGCTGTTAGTGTACCTATCCCAGCACTCTAGAAATTAGATGTAGTGGCACATGCCTGTAATTCACTAAGGAGGTAGAAGAAGGAGGGTCAGCATTTTAAAGTCACTCTTGCCTACATATTAAGTTCTATGCCAGCCTAGGCTACATGATCCCCTGACTCAAAATAAAACATAAAAAGATACAAAAATGTTTCAACATATTTGCAGTTCCAATCGCAATTCCATCCTTGTTTCTTTAATTCCATTGACTCATTACACAACGTAGGAAAGTGCCTTCCTGCCTACCTTTCTCTTACTGCATGAGCCCACTATAAGATCTCTCTTTGCCATGACTATAAAACCCTAAGAGACAAAAGATTATTTGTTTTTCCTCTCTGTCTCTGTGATCACCTGTGGTGCCTAGGGCTCTGAACAAATTGCACACTAGATAGAATTTATTAGTTGTCACATTCACTTATCTAAAATATCTTATAGTTTCCCACACCTGACACCTGTAAAACCTTACTGGATCCATAATGACAACAGTCTGCCATGGCTTGGAGAGGGAGACAATTACATTTTGCCAGTGGCTAAGTGCTGCTGGGTATTGGGTCTGTAAAGTTTTCTTGCAGAAAAACATTTTGTTGGCATTAATGAAATCATATTAATTATGTTAATTCACTTAGATATGCTTGTCCAAGCCGATTTTATTACTAATAGAGAAAATTGCTTATGAAGTCACAGGACAAATGCTTGCCTAAAATAACCTAAGAATATTAAGCTGTATTATTCCTCTTGTCTCCATAACACATGGTCATATTGCCATATTACTGGAGTGTACAGACACCTGATGGCAGTCCCTCAGTATATGCACACTTAGTGCTTCTGTACTGTATCTATCAACAATCTGTGGTGCCCACTTCTGAATTTCATTGCTCATTCCATGCTGTATCTAGCCATCATTGGACATCAAATAAACAGCAAAGGCTTCCTAGCCACTAAAACGTGAATTGAAAGCAATGTAATATGGTTTCTGTCTGATCAGGATCATGAGGTAGAATTCCCAATGTGCAGAAGGAAAAACTCAATTGTGTGCATATTAAAACAAACTCAGTCTAATTTTGACTTCAGCACTGGTTAAAATTTGATTTGCTTCTGGCAAAATGAAAGCAGGGCCTTATAATTAAAAAATTATAGTTGACATGAAAATGCAGTAACTGTTTTAAAATATAATTTAGTTCTGTATTGTAGCCAATAAATTGGGAGAAAGAAAAAAAAGAAACAAGAGATGCAAGGATTTTTAAGACCACAGAAACTTATGAAACTAAGCAAAGAAGAGGGATTTGAATAAAATGCTATCATTGAATAGATTAATTCTAGTTGCCTGCAGCATTTAGAACTTCCTGCATTCACTACATTCATGAAAGCTCTCTCTCTCCCTCTCTCTCTCTCTCTCTCTCTCTCTCTCTCTCTCTCTCTCACACACACACACACACACACACACACACACACACACAAATTAAATTCTAGTTCTGGACACATAATCAATTGGTAAGGGACAGTGAACCATGTGCAGGAATTGAGTGTTGCAAAGCAAACAACCTTAGCATTTTTAATGGGGCTAATTGCATTTTTCAGTTATACTGGCAAATGTTAACACTTGAATGGAGAAAGCAATAAGTTAATTATTGAGTTTATGGAAATATATCAATCAAGACTAGGACTAAAATGCAATTAGAGGAAGACGATAGACTTGATTAGGAGTGAGTCAAGAGTTACTAAAAATTAAAAGCAAACAAAATCCAATTAAAGGAATAGTAAAAGTAAGCTTTGTTATTAATATTTACCCAGACACTGGAAGGTTTGACAACAAAGAACATATAAAAAGTGTGCCCTCCCCCAACCTTGAGCAGGCTGGAAAGACCTTGTTTACTACAATAGACCTAGAAATAAGAACTAGGTGAAATTATCCACCTTGGCTGCTGGTACAACTTCCTACAGGAATTTAGAAGAATAGACTGCCCGCTGAGCTTGCCTAGTGACATAATCTGGCTTAAACAAAGAATGGGTTCCGCGGGGCTTTCCCTTTATATACAAGAACTGAATATTAAACTTTAAGCCAGAAAACTTTGTGTTGGCTTCATACTTCTCTCACCTCTCCATCTGTTTTTCATTTCCAGCCCTCCTTTCAGGTGAGCCTGTTAGTCCATGGCCGCAAGCAGCTACAAAAAAAGAAGATGCGTGGTAGGGTTGGAATCCTTAAGTATCTCCAGAGTTTTTATCTCAGAAACAAGACTTTTCTTAAATTTTGGAAAGAAATGACATGCTGTAGCTTGGAAATAGACATTGTATATTATACAATAGACCCATTCCCCTGAAATCACCATTGAACACAACCTCCATTCTCCATGGGTTTCTGGGTAGTAGATGCTACCCTGGGAAGGTTCTTCAAAATTACCTGCAAATTAAGTCTCAAAGGTAAAACACTGACATGGCTAAGTATAAGAACAGCCATTAGAAGCAACACTAAAAAAATAAAACAGAAGGGAAGGGAATTATGTAAGAGCCTAAGGATGATTGTCCATGAAATGAAATACTGTCCTTTGATTCCATTCAATAACTATAGTCATTAATGCACAACTATAATAACCTACACTGGATCTACTCAGAACTGGCTCTGTCAACTATCAGCTGAGGAGCAAGCAGGAGCTTATGAGACCCTACCCTTCACTACTGGCTAGTGGTGGATTCTGGGAGGGGAAAAACCATTCTCTTCAGCTGTGTATCTATTGCTTAACTGCTGACCCCATTAGGCTCAATAGAAAAGAAGAAATTTTGAATATATATATATATATATATATATATATATATATATATATATTACTTCTTGTTCTTTGTGAGCCACTGAGATTTATTTAAATAATAATCACTGCATCCTCTCAGTTGGCCACAATGGCTATACAAATCTCTGCGGCATGACCAAACATTAGACAAGCTCCTTCCTTACTCCAGCACCTGCTCAAAGGATTCATTTTAGAAAATTTCCAGTGATAAATTATTCTCTGCCTATAAAGTTGTAAATCTTCTTCTACCTTTACAACTCAGAATCTTTTCTCAAAGACCTAGGAACAATCTCTTTGAAATGATATGACCAAAAGAGACATTGTCCCTATGTGTGTCACTGTGGAACAAGTGACCATTAGTGACTGTAAGTGACAAGAAACAAACACAAATGTCAAATTGTCCAGGTCCCTTCTAGTACCTGAAGCCCTTTTCACTCATTTACACAGTAGGACTGAGTTCACTTACTGTCCATATTGGCAGTATTTTGGAGAAATGGTTTTTTCTTGCCTGATAAACTACACTAGTGTGACATGTCTTTGGCAAATAATAGCCAGTTTCTAAGTGTCAGCAAAATACATACATTTTTAATATATTTGTTTTATTTTATGTGTGTGAATGTATCATCTATAGGTATGTGCATATGTGTACCACGTGTCTGCGGTGCCTATAGAATCCAAAAAAGGTCATTGGAACTGGAGTTATTAGGAGTTATGAAACTCTATGCGGGTGGTAGAAATTTAACCCAAGTCCTCTGGGAGAATAGCCTGTGCTCATAACCACTCTCTAGCCCTCAGAGTACATTGTCTTAAGAAGTGGTATTTTAAAGAACTCATTTACAGTAATTTACTAATGGCAATTTTATAATAATTGATAAAGTGAAGAAAATATTAAAACAAACTGTGATCCACAGAGTAGCTATTATTATATATGTTCATTCTCACAACTAGAAGATTGTCCAACTTCAGTCATCATTTGATCAAGATCTCGTTAGAATCTGAATGCTTCAGACCTCAGTACTCATATACTTACACACACTCACATTCACACAGATTCTACCGTGCTTCACTTAAAATACTAAGCACTGTAACATATGACACCATTTAAATTTTAAGTCAGAACATTTCAGTGAAATAAATTTTAAAACGAAAGTAACCTAAATGTTTAATGGCTTCAGACTTGTGCTTCATTTTCTTCTCAAAAATGCAGTTATTTTTCTACTTATGAAAGTATCTGCAGACCTTTGGAAAAGGTGGCAGGCTGAGCACATGTATTATTTACCAACCAACTGTACTCAATAAAATTTTATCAACAAAATCCTATTGAAATTGAACTTAAAAGTTCTATAACTGAATTAATAATGGCAGCACAGGAAGCAACAAGGACCATGATATGGGAGGAATCAGAAGGCCAAAAGGTTGCAAGATTCTTTATAAGTGCAAGTTGTACCAAGAAAAAAAGTCAGGATGAAATTGAGACAGGTCTATATTGCCAGCACTGATTGGTATTTGGCAGTACTGAACTCTTATCCATCTTCCACCAAGAGATGGAACTCTGTCTCTTCAATAAGGGTTCTAGGTCCTAAACCTAATGTGTACTAGGGAAGATGAGAGCCTTTGTAAGCATTCTTAAGTTGTCATGGACTAATTAGTCAAGTTTGAAATGTAAAGCAGACTCCCCCATCACAGAGAAGCATAATTCTCCAAGTGATGGGCCCTTACCAAAACCTTAGAACTATAATATATGCACCTCATAATCTCAATTTCCTGATCCTAGGAGAAGACAACAAGAGACAATAAAAACAAAACACCCATTAAATAAATACTAAATCAGGAATAAACTTGTCCTGTCTTAAACAAAAGAAAATAATAGGAAAAAAGCACAAAATAATAAAATCTATTATCTCCTAAGTGGAGAGATTGGAGTATTATTTACATGCAAGTAGCCTGTTTGCATAGTTGTTGTTGCTGCTGCTGCTACTGTTTTGAAGACACTGGGAATCAAATACCAAGGCACCTTTATGTTAAGCAAGTACACACAATTATGCAGAGACTCACTCTTGCACATATTAAGAAGTGTTAATGACCGTAGTGGTGTCCTGCCATCAGCCAGCTAAGGGAAAACACAACAAAGTTACTCATTAAAACATGAAGACCACAGTATTAGACAAGAGTATGAAACTCACCACTCATATAAACACAGCCACAGAAGCATGATAGATGCTGATAAAAGACTAGCTAAGGCATTTTCACATATTAATACAAATAATATTTACAAGCTGTGCAAACTAATGATTTACAACTAAAACTTATGAGAAACATTAAAAACTGATAACAAAAGGATTCAATGTCATACAATTCAGAAAAATGATTATAATGATGACACATAAATATATTTTTTCACGTTCCGATATTAGAATTAATTACTATGTAATGTCAATTAACAGATAAACAAGTAAATAAATTTATGAATCCAATCAAAAAAGTAGTATTGACAAATAAGAAAAAAGTTATTGGTATTTTTAACTGTATGGGTAAATCTAAAAATTCTCAAATGATTTTGTGAATCTCAATAAAGCTTGATGACAAGATGATTCAAATACAAACTATATAATGTATGCTATATGGGTACAAAATTCTAGTAAAAGCAAATGAATCTTCCAATAGAAGATCAGTGGTTGACCAGTGAAAAATATGATTAGATTAAAAAAAGAAGGTCCGTGTAATCAAATCAAGGTGGGGTGAATTTGAAATTAGATGATTCATTGTGTGTACTTTATTATCAGTTTTATATCAAGTAAACTGTTTAGTCATGAATGATGGTTTATCCTTTTTCTTTGATTTTAAAGTATTGTGCTGGTTGCAAACAGGAGTGAACTGCTTGAATTTGACAAATATCTTCTGCAAATAAGAACCTGCACTTGATCTCATGGCTAAGAATGAAAAAAATATTTTCCCATTTGAGTCTGGAGCTGCTCTGCTGCTATGTTTCTTCACTGTGGTAGTGGAACAAGAAAAGCAACAAGATAAAAAGAATGCATGTCGGAAATGAAGAAATCATCTGTCCCCTGTGCAGACAACATGACTCCCTACATTGAGAATCACACAGTTGGGCAGTGATGGCACATGACTTTAAACCCAGCACTTGGGAGGCAGAGGTAGGTGGTTATCTGAGTTTGAGACCACCCTGGTCTACAAAATGAGTGGTTTTAGAATAGCCAGAGCTACACAGAAAGACTCTATCTTGGAATGATGAATTAGTTAATTAGTGAATTAATTTTTAAAAAGGAAGGACATAAAATCACACAGTATCTATGAAAAGGCTATAAAGAATTCTTAGGCTGAATAGCGAAAGCACTCCCAATAAAAAGAAAAATCGAGAAACATGAGTCTTATCAAAATGTAAAGTTTTGTTCTCTGAAAGTCCATGTGAATGAACCAAAATCATGGAGAAATTATTTGCAAACCAGGTCTGACAAAGCTGTATCACACGGAAATAGTAGGAGCTTTAAAATTCAGTATGAGTACAACAACCTAAAGAAAACACAGGCAACAGACAAACAAACAGGTCAGTAATTAGTATATGCAGGTGGCAACTTCAGGTAGAAAACATTCTGGAGCTGGAGCTCACATTTAGGAGCACCAGAGAGATGTTCTTCCAAAAGATCCAGGTTCAGGTCCAGAACCTACATGGCAGCTCACAACTGTCTGTAACTTCACTTCCAAGAAATCTAATACCATCTTCTGGTCTCTTGGGCAACACGCAAGCAAATGCTGTGCAGCTGTTCATGCAGGCAAAATGTCCATACACATTTTTTATTAAAATGGAAAGATGTGGTTCCAGTACCAATGGATAAATCTACAATGAAACTTCCGTACCTAAGGCTCAGGGATCACTGAGGACGAGGGGGAAGGAAGATTATAAGAAACAAGGTATCAAGGAGTTTCCTGTCAGATTATGCTTCCCAGAGATGTCAAAAGCTACACCCATAAAGTCTTACCAATATGACTGCTCAAACTAGACATGAGTGAGGATAGCATCAATAAACTTGCCAATGTGAATGTGGGAATGAGCATGAGACCCCAACCCTTCACAAAGAATGTCAGGCAACAAAGGAATGCTGAAAATATGAGAAAAAGTCTTCCTGCATGGGGAGCACATCAGTCAGGTTTCCAATACAGAAGTCAGCCTTCAATCGTATATAGAAATAATATTACATAGACAAAGCAAATTATATTTAGGAATATAGATAGATAGATAGACAGGTAGATAGATAGGTAGATAGATAGATGATAGATAGATAGATAGATAGATAGAGATTAAGATTAGAGATATAGATGATATAGATGGATATAGATAGATATAGATGATATAGTTAGATATAAATAGATATGATAGAGAGATATATACATACATGATGCAATAACAATTAATGACTTTTTTAAAGGCCATAAATTTTAAAGAGAGCAAGGAGAGGAATATGGGAGGCATTGAAAAGAGAAAGTGTATGGAGCAATGTTGTAATTGTATTATAATCTCAAAAAATAAAAATAGTATATAAAATAAAAATAGTATATAAAATAAACTTCCCAGTGACCAACACAAATGAAACTGATGACAAGCAGAGGGTCCTTGATGAAATTTTAGAAAACTGTGCTATAATAATTGTAAGTTTTCTTGTAACGTCACTGTAATTCATCACTATTAAGCAACATGTATTTATGGATTTGAATGTGTAACTAATTCTACTGTGCTTGGTTTTGCAGTAGGTGATGCTTTACAAAGCACATGGATAGGTTGGATGATACTGTGACAAAAACATCAAATCAGGAGATTTCTCAGTTCTTCCTGTAAATGCCAAGTTAAATTAAAATGTCCAAAAATATTGCATAATCTTATAAAGCTCATCACATGCCTTACAAATTTTGCCAAGAAAAATGGTAGGCTTTTCAAATTTTGAAGACTTTTATCAATTTTTTTTTCATTTTTTTAAATAAAGCATGATTCTAAAATGAGAATCTACAATAAAACCGTTCAAATGTTAATGGTTAAACCCACTGTTCTTCCTGCAGAACTGGGGTGGGTTTCCTGCACCTACATGGCAGTTCACACTTATCTCCAGTTCCAAGGAATCCAACTCCTCTTCTGTCCTTGTGGCCACCAGACATGCATGTGATCTTTTTTGTACGTAAAATTCTCATACACATAAACTATACATTTTTAACTATAAATAATTTCCAGTAATATAAAGAAGTTAAAATCTTGGCACTTGAAGCAGAGCTACAGACATTGTCTTCATTTAAAAAAAAAAAAGGAGGGGAGAATAATAAGTGAATTAGTTTTTTTAAGAAAGAAAGACAGAAAGAAAGAGAGAAAGAAAGAAGGAAAGAGGGAAAGAGAGAAAGAGAGAAAGAGAGAAAGAACAAAGTATACCTGGGTAAAGTGTCTCTGAGACAGAACCTAAATTCCGTGATTTTCTTATCCCTGTTTCCTTCCGACTGTCTTGTCTACTCCCTATGCTTCAGTTGAGGACCTTTAGTTTAGTATAGTCTCTCTTTTGATTCTTAAGTCACAGTCAGAATAATCTTTCTCTTGCAGCAAACTTTCAATTATTAATTTTCAGACCTAAAAATAAGCCTCCCTAAACAAAAAAAAAAAGAAAAAAAAAAAAGTGATCTTGCCTGTTTTCTACGGTGCATTTGCTGTAAGTCCTTTATTTTAAAAGCTGTTCTTAGGGATATAATACTGTACCCCACAGTGTTTCCTTAGCAACTTCCACAGTGCCCCCAGGCTCTGGGTCTTAATTCCACCACATGCTGAACTTTTAAAAAGTCTAACATGTCTAAACCTCAAGCTTTCATGTATACTGAATGCAGCACGTTTTCGGGCTTTTCGACGGGTGCCTATAATAGCTTCTGTTAGTAGCTGCAGATAGAAGAAAAACAAGCTCTTCCGAAAAGGCAATGACAGAGCAGTCTCACAAGAACAACTGAATTACCTTTCTACTGAATTTAACTTCTGAATCCTCTTTAAAACATCCACTGTGTTGGATCCCCATTTAAATCTTGTTTTTGTGTTCTGTCCAAATGAAGAATTGCTGTCATCTGAATGGCATTATCTATACCTCCCATAGTTAACTCAGGGATATTACTTCCTGAGCCCCTTAATACCGAGCCATATGAACATTTTGTAGTTAAATTCAGCCCAAATTCTTTAAGCTTTCAAATGTACAATTTCACAATAATGTTTCTGAACCATGTTGGTTGGATTCTTGTATTCATTACATTTCAAAAGGAAAATGGAAAAAATATGAGAATTATTACATGCTATTATTAATTTATTATACTAACAGTATTATCAGTATCAGTTTTCTACAAAAATAAAAACAATGGGTATTTTATTATAGTAGACCCTAAGGAGAGGCAGTTAATTCTAATTACAACATGGGAATATTGGTTGTATTAGCCCTAATACTGGATCTGTTTCTCCTCTATCCATAAAGTTTCTGTGTCCAGGGAGATGAGATGAGAAACTCACAAACTGATTCTGGTAGATTCAAATCCCCAGGGTCAAACATTTTCTTTAGCTCTTCTCCTGTGTCACTAGTATAACTGAGGAGGGTAAATGTTCAAAATACTAAAAGTATGAAAGTAGTAGTCCGGGACTGGAGAAACAGCTCAGCAGTTAAGAGCACGTACTGCTCTTTCGGAGAATCCACATGAGAGCTCATAACTTCTGGTAACTGTAATTGGAGGGAATCTCCGGCCTCAGCAGACACTAAGCATGCATATGGTGTATATACACCCATGCAGGCAAAAACAGTCACACAGATTAAAATATCAAAATAAATTTAAAAGTAGTATTGTCTACCTATTTCAAAGAACTATAAAGGCCTTTTTAATTGAAGGCTTTTTTTCCCCATTACAGATGGTTGCAAGCCACCATGTGGTTGCTGGGAATTGAACTCAAGACTTCTAGAAGAGCAGTCAGTGTTCTTAACCTCTGAGCCATCTCTCTAGCCCCAATTGAAAGCTTTTTAAATTTTTTTTTTTTTACACTGAGGATGTGCTATTTCTTAGTTAATCAGAAGTCTTATGCTAATCCATTCAAGGAAGGTTAGTTCAGACTGATAAACACTCTGCTTGTCACACAGCAATGGAAGCACCAGTAGCACGATCACGTGATAATTAACAGCAGCATCCATACAGGACCATGGTATGTGGAGCAGATGCAGAAGGAGCATTTTTGACTCCTGATTGAACCTGAGAACTCAATAACATCAGCCAGCCACAGGAAGACAGATACTTACAATCTCATTCAATCAGAGAACTCGCTGAAGCAGACCTGAGAGTGGTCATCAGAGGCTGAGGTGCTGAGCAGGACTGAAATGGAGACGTGTGAGTCACAGATGCAAAGCTTCAGTAAGACAAGAAGAATAAAAAATCACCAGGTGGCTATATTTAGTTTCTTTACTAAAAAACAGCACATATGATGACAAATTTATTAGTCAATGTGACTTAGCCACATATCAAAACATCCCATTGTGTATCGTGAATATATATATATATATATATATATATATATATATATATATATATAGTTTCTATTTTCAGTTTTTAAGAACATACTTGAAAGTTGAAAGAGAGAACTCATCTTCACAAAGATGTCCTCTGACTTCTGCATGCACATTATGGCACATACATCATGCACATATGTCACACATACATGCACACACAATCACATCTCACACATACACACATGCATACACACACACACACACACACACACACACACACACACACTAATAAAAAATAATTTTGAAAATAAAAGGTCAGATGAAAAGCCAGGCACTGTGTCTAGGAATGACAGCAACAGGGCTCTGATGATCTCACTTGATTGCCAGGTCACAACAAGGCATAGGAGATAAAGGACTACTTAAAGAATTAAATAAAACAAAATAATGTTTGTGAGTGAAACTAGTTATAACGTGAAATAAGCACAATGAATACCAGTTATATTTTGCTCCATTAATTTTTAAATAACATTTTCCTTAAAATAATATCGCATATATGAATGCTTGTTATGTGGTGCTACATATTGCATGGATATTTGGACAGGAAGATATCTACTCCATAGGATATAAAACAGCTAACAGGAGATGATTTATGACCTATGTCAAAATTGTGCATTAGTCCTCTGAACAGCTTAGAAACTGAATACTGTTGTTGTAACAATTCAATCTGCACATAATACATGATCCGGAAAAGTGAAACTAGCAGCTGACATCAACTGTCTTGTTTCAGGATCTCTTTTATAATATACGTAATAATAAGCTATAAAAATGACATCAAGTACTGGCTTTCAAATATGCTTCATAAGAACTCATGAGTACATGCTAGTATGTAAAACACAACTTAAATATTTCTTGTTGGCTTGAGACAGGTTCTGACTATGTGGCCCGAGCTGACCTTAAACTCAGTATGGAGATCAGGCTTCCTTAGATCTTGCAGTGATCCTAACTCTGCCTAAGTCTCCCAAATCCTGGGATTCCAGGCATGTACATTCATACTCTGTCTAAGAACCTTAAATTTATTTCAAAATTCCTCTTGCCTGTTATACAGCTATCACCATAATTCAGTTAATAATTTTAATGAGAACTATAAAATTTTATATTCAAATCCCAAATCTTCTCATCACAGATTTTTTTACTAAAATCGTTTTAGTATTATTTTTACAGACTTTCATCCAAAAACAAAATGATAGAATCACAGAGTACAGATATAAAAAGAAATTTCTGCTTCAAATAAAACTCCTTGAACTAACAAAGACCTAATTCAAATTCCACCCCCAAATATAAACACTATCATTTTTTAAGAGCTGTGCACTGGCTTCTCGGGAAGATTAGGCATCTGTTGGGAAAGGAAGGCTGCCTTAGAAGTCAACCCCAGACTATCTACCTCCATAGGAGATAAATGGAGAATCTCCTGGAGAAGAAAGCAAAATATTGTCATGAATTACCGCCTTCACAGCAGTGCTGGAGCTTTTAATTTTCAGCATTGCTGGTCTCCAGGTATGTGCAGTGATTAACAGTCAACAGAAATTGAACTCTACAGAGTCCTCCTTGTTAGTGCGGAACATTGTTTTAAATGACTAGCCTCTTCCCTCATCTTCTCTTCCGTTTTCCACACTTGTGTTTCTAGCTTTATTTTTCCCTTCAACGAATATAGATGCCACGGTATAAATTTTTCCCGAAGAGATGAGCAAAGATCTATTTGCTCCATGTTAGGGTATCAAAGATTGAAACAAAGGAACAATTTCACCCAAGTAAGTCTTGGTGAACCTATTGTTTTAATTAAAGTGACACATAAGAGCACACAGGTGAGAGGTTGCTCACAAAAGCATGGCCAACTTTTAAGAGGCTCAACCACCATAAAAGGAAACCTATCCCCAGAAGAAAATCTCATTCCTACCTCTTGGTAACATAGACTTGCACAGCTCAGACCTGCTGGACATTCAAACAAGGACAATGGCCATGCTATGCCCAGAGGACAACATCCTATAAACGAAGCACTCTTCTTGATTTCATGACGATCAGAAATACATCCTAAACAATTTAAGAAATTAATATGCCTGGGGCGTATTTAATTACTTTTTCCTCTTTGAAAACCAGTCAGATCTCAGGGTGATGACTTCGAGCAGCGTGTGAGGACCCCTGTCAAGGACAGTCTCTTCACACTCCTTTATGACTCTCCTCTAGACTGCTCCCTTCCAGTCCTCCTGTCAATCAGGCCTTCATCCACTGACTGTTAACAGCACCAAAGGTTTTGAATGTTCAGATTTTCTGAGACTGAAAATTTTTCCATGAAATTTGTTTTGAATATAGATAAGAAAAATATATTTATTTTGTCTAGCACTTTGATTTGAACAAAGCAACCATATGGGTTCTGTAAAATGTTACCCATTTTTCTACCATGTAACTTTGTATATATGTTTGATTAACCCATCAGCAACCAAAGGGTATAAGAAAGATTATTTAAGCAGAGGCTAAATTCATGTTCTAGAAAGTCATCATATTCCATTAACAAAATGATGAAAAGGTTGCTAGGACTTTAAATAACTAATGTTAAGTATGTACAATGCAAAATGAAAATGCTATTCAACAGATTATACCAAGGAGTAATTCAGAACGACCACTAAAGTAAATAGCCCTGGATATCATCCAATCTTTTCTTAATATAAATCATCATTTCAAATGTAAATAAATAAAATAACCAATAAAAAATTTAAAAAGAACTTATTGACACATCTCTCCTGTATGCACATGGACGGCAGAATCTCCAGTATTGATTATGGTCTAGGAACAGAGAAATAAGGTATTGGGTGTAGTCTCAACTCCATTAGTATCTGTTTCTGGCTGCCTAAACCTCATCTACCAAATAACCTACCCCAGCCCCAGCCTCCTATTAGGAAGCTGGTTCCCTGCTTCTGCGCGCTGCTGGCTGGGTAATCCTGGGTCTAGCTCTGTAACTGTGGCTGCTTTAATAATTTTGTGTGTTTACTCCCCTATTTTTCCTCTAGATTTAGGCAGCTTCTATTTCTTGCTTTTTTTCATCTCCTAGGGCTGGTCTTGATCACTCCACACAAACCAATGTTATCCCTAGTATTCCTTAGCAGGATGATTTCTGTTCTGTATCTGATGCTTCTACCTTCAGTATGAATTCTCAAGTGACTCCATGCTCGAAAAACATGGGTAATAACGAGCAAAAGGAGCTAAATTACATATACATTGGCAACGCGATCTTTCAAAAGTATTATTCATCATTAAATTCTTTCTCTTTCTTTTCCTTTTGTAAGATCTCAATTATATGCTTTTACATGCCTAAACATTCTCTCTAATATTAATTTCCCAAGGAAGTAATTTGGAGTTAATTGCATGGCAAATGAATTTTGGTGTTTCATACTTAAGAAACCTCAAGCCATTTTCTTTCTGGGATCAATAGATATTTGACATATAATAGCTGCATTTTGTAATCTAATTAAAGGATTATTTGACACACTTAACAGCTTTTGCACGTTAAGTCAAGACTTTCTGACAGGAGCTCTGATGCCAAATGTTCTTTTCTCAGGAAATCCTTATTACACTGAGGACTTGCTTCATAAGGAAGTGCCTCCTGTATAGGGGAGCAATCGTTTGTATCATGAAGAGTGCAATTAATTTCTGGATTGCTTGATATTATTCTTATGATAGAGGTTGTTCACAACATATGGGAAACTGAAAGGTCAATGATTCTGAGTAAATCTAAAGACTGAAAACCCTTCTTAGAAAATGGGCAAAAACAGACAACTTTTCTTAAGATCATGATTTGTTGTCTCTGATTTAAGTAGATACTTGATATTTTTATATCCAAATTTTATGGCCTATTTCTCATTTCAGTGAAATATATTTAATGAAATTGACCTTTCTCACTTGGAATCATGGCTACATTATTCCAGTCAAATTATGGTGTCAGTGTCTTTTAGCTGCATGTTGTTTTATAAAATGTAAAATGTATGTTTAAAATATGCTATTCCAGTTCTACCAAGATTAAGACAGCTGTCCCAAACTAACTTATACTAGAGACAGGAAGAAAAGATTATGTCTTGAATACAGGTATTTCTACCATCATACAGCCTCCTCTTATAAATTATTGTTTTTTTAATTTTATGTGTACATGCATGTGTCTGAGTGTGTATTATATATGTGAAGGTAGCCAAAGAGGTCAGAAGAAGGTGTTGGGTCTCCTGAAACTGAAGTTACAGGGCTTTGTGGAGCACCATGTGTGTGCTGGAAACGTAGCCCAGGTCCTCTACAAGAGTAACAAGTGCTGTTAACCACTGAGCCACCTCTTCAGCCCCTATGGCTTCTTTTTGTGCCTTCAACTCAAAGACACCTGGCAGCAATAAGGGGACGAGGTAACTAGTTAAGAAATGATTATTTCAGAGTTTTTGATACTCTAGTTCTCTAGCTGTTCTTTGATATAGCATCCTGGCTCAACTTTTAAGGGTACTCTCAGAGCTCACAGAGAGATGGGAACAGTTGCCAAGTTGCAAGTGTCTTGTCTTTGAGAATAATCTTCTACATTGCAATGCTGTAATACAGCCAACAAATTTCTTCACTGAATATGATAAATGAGCACAGTGAAAATAGCTACCATTTAATGTTTTCCACTCACTAATTTGTTGACCAAGAATGACATTCATGGACAATTGACATGTGCTAGATTCTTCTTCAAGGCTCAGTTATGACAAAAATAGGCACTATGCTAATTTTTCTTTAATTATCCCAATCCATCATGTGGCTACTATAGTTTTAAGTATAAGAAAACAAAACTTAGGGTTATTATTCACTAAGTCAATGTGCTTGTATGGGTCACAAACACCATATGTCCATACTGGTGATATCTAAAAAAGAAAAAAATATTATTCTTTTCTTTTCTTCTATATATTTGTACTGGGGGCTTTGATTTACTCCCACTAACACCAGACACATTTCTCTTCCCACCTCATAGCATGGTTGCTATATCAGTTTTCAAACTGCCCAGTCAGCTTTCACAGTCTTTCCAAATCCATTTTACATACCATGGTCAGCTTGACCTTCTTAAAACATCCCTTTCTTCATTTAATTTTTAAACCTACCTCATAATCCCTTTTCTAGCAGTTGAGAATACTTGGTCAAATGATCCAAGTTCTAAAACTAGGCCATACAACTCAGGTGAGGGTAAAGTGACCTTGTAGACATTTAGATAAATTATCATATTAGCAAGATGTTGTGAATGCTACAGAGAAAACATGTTCAAAGTATAGTCTGTCTTCAGTTCTGAGTTAATGAAAAATTATAGCATTTAAAAAAATAGTTAAGTATAGCTAATATGTCAATAGGTTAAATTAATATTTATGAATTCTCTACACTAATATTTGGATAGTATTTGGTTAAATATGCAATGCTGAGTAAGTATTAAAGTGGCGCATTAAGAATAGATTTTGGTTTCCAGAAGTTAGATTCTAGATGCTGAAAACGTAATTATGTGTGCAAAATACAATCAAATGGATTGGCAAAGATTATTTGTTAGATAAGGAACACTACTGGGCACTAGCAAGGATGAAAAATTTTAAATAAAGGCATTTAACCTTCTGATGAATTTTGAAGTATGTTACACATGATTGCAAGTTAGAGGAAGTATCTTCTCACCCTTCCAGGCTCTTCCAAATTGTAACAGAATTAGTAAATATGGTGGCCCCAGTTTATGCGAGTAACTTGGCAACATCTTCTTATAGAAAGTAAATTATAAGACTGTACTTACAATAAACTACAAAATAATATACCATGAAACAGGGAACAATTGTTAGAGTGAATGTTAGATTCAACAGGATTAGTATTAAAAAAACAATTATCTTACATTATTAGCAATATAAATTCTTTACTGACTTGTACACTGAAAACAGTTTTTATTAATGCTATCTTTGTCTAATAACATACTTGACACATGAGTTTCTATGGAAACTTGTTTGTGAAAATGTGCAACAGTCAAAAAACCGCTGCCAAACTAAATTGTTATATTTTAAAAGTTACTTTGATCTAGTATCTTGAATAGTGTTTTGCCTGCCTCTATTGTGCCCTCCATATATCTAAGCAACACAACCAGAATTAAATGATATAATTGTTCTAATAACGGAAGGAAATCAGTATGAAAAGGGTAACACAAACTATCATCAAAGATAAATGACTCTTTTGTGGGGTGAGGAGGACAAGATTTATTCAGCTTACACTTCCACATCATAGTCTATCACTGGAGAAAGTCAGGACAGGAATTCAAGCAGGGCAGGAATCTGAAGGCAGGAGCCGATGTAGAGGCCAAGGAGGGGATGCTGTTTACTGGCTTGCTCTTCATGGCTCAGTCAGCATTCTTTTTTTAAATTTTTATTATTTTATTTATTTATATTTCAGTAGTTGCCCCCCTCAGTTTCCCCCTCCCACAGTTCCTCATCCATTTCACTTCCTCCTTGACTCTGAAAGGGTGATCTCCCTGCCCCCCCCCCCCAGCCCATGTTTGCTTCTGGTTGGTGGCTCAGTTTCTGGGAACTCCCTGGAGTTCAGGTAAGTTGAGTTGCTCTCCCCTTCAGCTTCTTCAATCCTTCCCCTAATTCAACCATAGTGGTCCCTGACCTCATTTCAATGGTTGGATGTAAGTATCTGCTTCTGGCTCATCAGCTGCTGGTGGAGACTCTCAGAGGACTGCCATGCCAGGCTCCTGTCTGTAAACACATCATAGCATTGGTGCCTTCCCATGAGATGGATCCCAAGTCGAGCTGGTCATTGGACCACCTGTGCTTCAGTCTTTTCTCCATTTTTGTCCCGATAAATGAGTCCTAAAGTCATGCTCAGTCTTGAGTGCTGGTGAGGTGACTCAGTGAATGGAAACACTTACTCTCAAGCCTCACTACCTGAGATTGGTCCCTGGAACCCACTTGGTAAAAGGAGAGAATTGACTCTAGACTCCAGCAAATTGTCCTCTGACCTCTACATGCATGTCATGGTGTGTGTGTGCGCACGCACACAGACACACACACACACACACAACAAATAAATGTAATTTTAAAAAGCTTAGCCTTGCATTTTTTTAATTTGGTGCTACTATAGCAGAACATGATAGTATTTATGTAGCTTAAAAAACAAGGTTAAAGGGTGCGTAGATACTGTTTGCAAAAATATATAAATCCCAACTAGTGCATGGGCTCTCAAACTAGAAAATAGCCAAATAGAGAATAGGTTCAATTCCAACATTCTGACAAAATTAAACTTGCCTGGTCACATCAGCTGTGAGAGAAAAAGCAGGCCTGTTGTGGTGCTGGATCAGTGAGATCAGCATGGTGAAAGACTGATTTAAAATTTGCCTTAAGGTCTAGGGGGATTTGCTTGCATTTGCTAGAAATAAGCAAAACACAAGAAGCTTTAGTATTGCATATAAAATGTCATCAATCAAGCAAGCCTCTATCTAAAGTCAGCTGGCTTTCGGTGAGAGTTAAATGACATGTATACCAGGAGACGCTGTCTGAACATCAAGGAAAACCACAGCATGGTGCCAATGACCATATTTCATTGTTATTGAATCATTTATTGTAAATCATAGAATAATAGCAAAGATTAAGAAAGATGTCTGTTGTTAGAATTCATGAATTTATCTTTCTTCTTTCAAAAAATATAAAATGTTTGTTTATTCTGACTTTCTGTACACCAAAGAAAAACAGTCATGTATTTTCCATTGTCTTGGGGATGCACTTCTCTCCTCTGTGTGCTTAAATAAACCACATCACAGAGAGTGAACGTAGACTGAGTTCCTCTTCAGATCTTCCTATACAACTACTTAAGAAGGTCTTAATTCCCAATGCATTCGATAACAAAATATTTAGTGAAAATCTTTTGACTAGTATTATCATCCTTCTGAAAATAATTTTTGTTCTCTCTAGTCACTACTAACTTCATAATCACAACATTGGCATTAGGCCTCACTTGGCAAAGACTGCATCATTCTCTAAGCTTCGTGTACCGTTTTCATCATGCACTCATATCTGAAATCCTTCTTTACCTCGTGTACTCCTCTTTCTCTACACTATAAAAAAAGGACTATGTTCACATCTTAGCACTGCCCCTTCATACTCTTCTTTGAACCTGGTACTCTTGGTGATGTAATTTTCATTAGATGGGAATGAGTCCTGAATCTGCCTGTTTCTTTGCTGCCACCCCCACCCAGTCATGACTTTGTGCCTCCTCCTTCACTATCTGCTGGAAACTGTCAATAGACGATCTACTCAGACTTCAAACAAAATCCAATTCCGTTCCGTTGCCTGGAGCTCTTCCCCTTCACTGCTTCATTCAGTAAATGATTGGTGACGCTAACCCTGTGTTCTCACTCTTATGATCACAGAGCCAGAGATTTTTTTTTTTAAAGTAAGATTAAACTAGGCAATATTTTAGGTTTCAGAGCCCTGTTGGATAATGTACAGAGTCAGTTTTGTTCTTTGTTACCTATCTAGTCCTCACACATTTTGATCTCTTTCTCCTGTATCCCAGGGATTCCCGGCATCAAGCCAGTTTATAGTGGAAAAAAAATTCGCACATAGTAAATCAGCTTTTTAACCCAAAATCAATCAATATTCATAAACAAATAGTCAAAAAATAATTTATGTTTCAGAATTTCATTTTGTCTCATTCTTTGCAATTTTCACTTTAAGAATTATCTTTCTTAAGATTTTTTATAGCTTAATTGAAAAATAATATGCATAGAATAAATTATATATATTTAAATTAAATGATTTGAGCACTTTATCAATGTATTACTTTTTGGTATATTTTATGTGGAGATATAATTTGCATTCCATCTAAGCCACTCTTTTAAACATCCCAATTACCTGAATTCAGAACAAAATTCATTAGCAGTTATTCTAATACCTGTTCCCACCAGCCCTGCCTCTGCTTTCTTCTGTCTCGAGCAATTTGAATCTTTTCACACATGTCACAGAAATGGAATAATAGATTCTGTAGCCTTGGCTCTGATAGCATTGGATGGATTTCTCAGAATTCACCCCCATTGCAATAGTTCGTTCTGTGCTGACCAAAATCTCACTTCGTTGATTTACCACTTGTCATTGTGGGATTTAACAGGTGATTGGCATTTGGCTTGTTTCCACTCTCTGGCTCTTATGAGCAGCTCACTTGTGAAGATCGTGTGCTGGCTTTTCTGGGACTGTGTTATCATGTGGGATTGCTGGTCTTACGGTAACTCAAACTTAGCATGCAGAAGAAATAAAGCAGTCTACCCACATTCTCAACTGCAGTTTTGGGAATCGTTTTTCTCCCAGTCCCACATCTAACTTTTGTGTTTGCAGGATACTTGTTTGGATATTTTCTCCTTGCTTTTGGGTTCTTGCAGCAGCCCCACCTTTTACTTACTCTGCTTTCAGAAATTCATCTGTACTGATTCATGCCAGCTTGCTTTAACTGAGCAGTCTTCCACCAAACCCGGTAATTATTCCCAACCTAGGCAATGAACTGAAAATAATGAATTTCTAAAATCTCCGAAGCTTCAAAGCTTAAGTCTGCAAGGCTTATTCTAGGACCTGTAGCCTAACAAGGAAGTTAACTAGTGTTGAAAAAGTAAGGAAGTCAGTCATCATCTTTACCCCATGCTTAGGCTCTCTCTACGCTCTGACCACGGGTGCGTACAAATTGTAGCATAACTGTCTTTCCTGCACCCTTCACTGCATCTCTTATATCTATGCTTCTTGCAGGGGCTGCAACGTCTTACCCGGATTCCTTAGCTCTCTTACATGTAGATTTGTGCACTGAGTAGATACTTACAGAGTTTCCTACTTAGCTTTAAGTGTCAACTTGACATACCCTAGAGTCATTTGTGAATGGAGTCTCAGTTGATCAGATTACCATGGGGATTGTCTATAGGGGATTGCTTGATTGCTAATTGATCAAGAAGAGTCCGTCTTACTGTGACCTACAGCATTCTTGTGCAGGTGGTGCTGGGCTGTATAAGAAATCTGTCGGGCGGTGGTGGCACACGCCTTTGATCCCAGCACTTGGGAGACAGTGGCAGGTGGATTTCTGAGTTCGAGACCAGTCTGGTCTACAGAGTTAGTTCCAGGACAGCCAGGGCTACACAGAGAAACCCTGTCTCGAAAAACAAAAAAAAAAAAAAAAAAAAAAAAAAAAAAAACAAAAAAAAAAAAAAAAAAAAACAAAAAAAAAAAACCAAAAAAAAAACCAAAAAAAAAAAAAAAACAAAACAAAAAAAAAAAGAAATCTGTCTAAGCCTAAAGAAGTCAACAAGCATCATTCTTTGTACTTTGTACTGTACTTCCTTCCTTGTGACTTAGTTTCCTATTCTGAAGTAATGTCCTGTGGATAACAAGGGGGCCTGCCTTCAGATTCCTGCCTCGAGTGTCTCTGGAAGTCATCATGACTTCTTTCCATGATAGACAATGGCCTAGAAGTATAAGCCAGAGGTGCTGATTAATGTTTGTCAACTTGACACAAAATGGAGTCAACTTGGGAGAGGGAACGTCGATGAGGAATTTCCTCCACCAGATTGGCATGAAGGAAAATTTATGGGGTATTTTCTTGATTAATGACTGACGTGGGAGGCCCAACCCACTATGGGCAATGTTACTACTAGACAGCTGGCCTTTGATTTTACAAAAAAAAAAAACAGACTGAGTAAGCCAAAGGAAGCAAACCAGTAAGCAGTGTTCCTCCATGGTCTATGATTCTGTTTATGCCTACAGATTCCTTATTGAGCTTCTGCTTGGCTTTCCTCAGTGACAGGCTCTTACTTGGAAATGTAAGGCAATATAAGCTCTTTCCTGCCCAGTTGCCTTTTGTTAGAGTCATTTAACACAGCAATGGAAATGACACTATAATGCAGGGTTTGGTATTTAATACTGTCACCCTGACAGAATTACCTAGAAGACCTGGGCATGACTATTAGAGATCATCTCAATTGATTTAGGTGCCAGTTGTGAATGAGAAGGATTACTTTTATTAGGAAAGCCCTCCCCCAACCAGCTATAGGTGTTACCATTCTAAGGAATGCAGCCTTGCACTGGCAATTTAAAAGCAGAGAACTGAGTGTGCAAGTTTTTTTAATCCTCTCTTCCAGATGTAGCAGTACCGAGTGTCTCCGGATCCTGCTGCATACCTTTATTGCCATGAAGGACTGTATCCCCTCAAACTGTAAGCAAAATAAATCCTTCCTCCCTTGCTTCTCATTAGTTCTCTAGTTACAATAAGAAAAGTAATGAACATGAATGAAAGGCACTCTTATTCTGTAATCTTGCAGGTGTCTGACCCAAGTCTACCCCTCCTGGATCATTAGGCACTTTTTTATTTCTTTTTCTTTTCTTTCTTTTTTTTTCCTTCTTTGGTTTTGGGTATAGAGTTTTTCAAAGCCGAGCTGCTCTGAGTAGGCCTGACTCTCCTAGAATCCACTCTGTAGACCAGGCTGCCCTTTAACTCAAAGATTCCCCTGCATCTGTGTCCAGAATACTTCCATTAAAGGTGTGTTGCACCAGCACCTGGCTCATCAGAAACTGTTCATATCCTATCCCTTCATTTCAGGTCCTACAGACTCACCTGCTTTGTTTAGGATGAATGGACTTTATGTTCCTTTGGCCCTGACTGTTCATCTGGTTGGTGTTCTCTATCAGTTTTAATCTTTATTCTTTTAGAGAAGTCAAGATACCCATCATTATTTTATTTTTAGTCCATGGCTCAAGCTGATATATAACCTGAACTAGCTTAGCTCCTTTATTTCTGATTTTGAGACACAGACATATTGGACATTTCCTTTCAAAATGCCTTCTCACCTAGAACAAAGACTCTCACAGTAGAGTTTTGATCAAATATATACCTTGATATTGCTAAGGTCCCTCCGGCAATCTCTATATGAAAAAAAAAATACCTAGAATGTAAGTTTCTTTTCTATCCTTAAAAGTATCTGGCCTTTTTCAGGACTAACCAGCACATCACTTTCCTTGAAGGTTATAGAAGACATACGTCGTTTTCAAAGTTGTGTGTGCCAGACAAGAATAGACAATTTGAGATTTTGTATATTAGAGACTTTCATTTCTGTACAGTGTAAACTCAGAGAAGATGGAATCCCACATGAAATAATTTCAAGCTAATGAAAGAAGGCAAAATTCCTTAAGAATGCCTTGACTTTCTGGTTGCTAACTCCACAGCTGTAAACTGTTTCTACTTTCTTAACTAAGCAGTTACTGCTGGCTCCCACAAGACAACATACAAACTTGCAAAACTATTCCACCAAGTGCTCCAGTGTGCAAGCACTGCCTCTGACTCTCAAGCTGGCCTCTTGGATAAGAACAACTAAATCCTATTTTAGGAGTCACTTAAACCAATATTGTTAAAGAACTAATACTTATGATTCTAAAATTTCCCTCTATAATGCTTAAATTCTATCATCCTAAGACCAGATCTGAAGATCAATGGGGTGATTTATCTTCATTCTGTGTTCTACAAAAAAGTGGCTAGTACTAATTAATTACTTATCAATCAAAACATGCCAAATGAAGACACCCCTACAGAATACACACAGTATACTACTACCTCAACTACTGAGAGAATGTAACTCTGTGATTCCCAACTAGACTAGCACACTTAGGGGTATAACTGTGTGCAGGAAATGAAAAGCACCTGGTGCCTACGTTGAGTTTCTCATTGTAATTATTATGATAAACCCAGGGCCTGAATGGTTTTTAGAGTACCCAACATATTTCTAAAATCAAACTATGGGTGGGTATCACATATTTTTTACTTATCTATTTCCAAAAGTTTCCATACATTTTTGAATATGTATGTTAAAAATTGGTCCTGGTTTCCATGAGAAAACAAAATCCCTTTTCCATGTGGAAGAAGCTGATTTGCCTCACGCTAAAACAAATGTAGCACGTTCCATAAATCAGAGCCTGAAATGTGGTTCTGGAGCTTCCATTTGCCTGTTTCTCTCTGTGTTTCATCTGTGGGTCGGATAATTACAGTGGAGCCCCAGCAGCATATGGTAGTAGGCTGGGGAGAAGAAAACCAAATGAGGACAAAAACACAAATACAGAAATAAACATAAGTCAAGTCTGTGCTGCTGCATCGCTTTCTTTCATCTTTCTGTGAGGTTAATTAACTACACAATATGTCTTTGCCACTCTGATGCATCTGCAGTGTCCCAGAAGGCACCTTCCTCACTCTCTAAATTACAGTGTTGCCTTGTGGAAACAGGGTTTCTAGTTTAACTAATGTTAAGTAAATTCTCCTAGGCAACAAGTGGACATTAGCTATTACTCACGTTTTGAATAGAAGCCCCCTTGTGGGATCTCATGGAGCCCAAGAGCTTGTGTGGACAGACCTTCAACACCCCGTGCACTCTAGCCATGGAAGTCTCTATTCCATATCCCATGAAACCAATCAAATACCTCCATGAGACCTATTAGGTTTGCTTTAAAGGTTTTGACAATGATAACTATAAATATGTTTTAAAATTATTTGCCATCTGCTATTATGGCCAAGTGAATAAAACAACCCACACATTGTTTTCAAATGATGAAGATGATATTCTCTTTTTTGAAGATTTACTTGCTTTTATTTTATGTGTATGAATGTTTTGGATGTATCTGTGTATGTACACCACTTGTAGGTCTGGAATCCACAGAGGCAAGAAGAAGGTGCTGGATCTCTAGAAACTAGAGTTACAGACAATTTTGAGTCACAGTGGATGCTGGGAACTAAACCAAATCCTCTGCAGGAACAGCAAGTGTTCTTAATTGCTGAACCATCACTGCAACCCTGACACATGATCATTTATGGATACTAAGTTAAGCATCATTTGCTTTGATTTTTTGGATTCTGTCTTTTTGTTAAGCACTTACATGTTTCTTTACAGTCCAAACTATTTTCATATCTAGTGCTTGGTGGATAAACAGGATGCTACTGCTCCAACTCTAGACACCAGTGAAAAACTGAATCCTCAAAGAAACAATGGCCAGAAGGTCATTTATGATCATGGAATCTGGGGACAGATCTTGCTACTACAAGCAGTCGGTGCACAGCAATCCACTGACAGCTGTTCTCTCGTCCCCAACATCTCCAATCAGAACGTGCCCGGAGCCTTCTCTTTTCCCATTAGAAAGCTTCTTGCTTCTGTAACTGCCTATAAGTTCACTGCCAGTGACAAGTGCTGACCCTTTGCTATGGAGAAAATAGCCTCTGCTCACTCTCACTCAGTAGACCGTGATTGTCTCTAAGCCTGCAAGAGAACAGCAGGAAGTAGCTGGTGATGGAATGGCAGGTCTGCTGGGGCCTCTCAATCACGTTTGCTTTGACAGTTCAAAAAGACATTGCACACTTAACAGATGATGGAGTCAATGATATATTGTAGACTCAGTAACTGTTCAGCTCTACCCTGTAGATGTTACAGCCCATTATAATTGATGAAATAGTAATGTGTCTTGAAATAATGAGTTTCTTTTAGTAATAATCTTTAGCAATGGAGTGAGTTTATACGTAGGCCAGATAATCCTTACCTAAAGGTAAAAACCACTTAAGATTATTGAAATCCAATTAGAATAATCATTAACAAGAGAACTTGCTATTATTAGTCATGTAAAATTATTCATCTTCTGACCATGAAAATCTGTAGGGTTACAATAACTTCTATAATGTGAATTGTATCACTAAATATTAGTTATTGAACAAATGAAAGTGTGGAACAAGGGGCCTCTTGTTTCCTTCCCTTGTGCCTTACCTCATGTCACTGTGTTTCTAGCACTTTCTCACTAATTTCATCAGCATAGTACAAGAAGTTAAAATTTTGAAAATTATCTTTTCTTGTCAGTATTGCAAAGGCATATCAGTGAGGAGAGAAACATAGATCTCAACTTCAGATGTCTAAGGCTAATTAAATAGCAGACTTCTATTTGATCGCCTAGATTTCCCCACTATGGTCCAGAAGGATGGCAGCTCTGGTTCATTATAGCAGCCTGCATTGTTCTTGTTTGATGACTGATATACTATACCCAAAATACAGAAAAGCATGAACTCATGAGTGCATGTGAGCATGCATGAGTGTTTTGAAGGAAGCTTTAATCATTTCTGTTATCTCTATGTGCCCTGATCATACACACACATACACACACAATAGATACATAGATAGATAGATAGATAGATAGATAGATAGATAGATAGATAGATAGCAAGTTCTATATGAATAGCAAAATTGATAATGAAATGATATGAAATGAAAAAATTACAACTTAAATTTTCAGAGGTATACACTGGAAATTCTCATAACTTAAGAATGAATTTATTCAAACATGAATTTAAATCTGGATAGATTGACTCATTCCTTGAGATTAGAGAAGAGATTTGGAATCATATTCTAATTTAGGAGCCTAAAGCCATACGTCTTAAATTATTAAGTTAAAGCCACCCACTGTTAATCAAATGACTGACTCTTGTAACTTAACTCAGAGGTAAGAATAGGGTCAGTGAGGAACTGGAGAGCTGGCTCCATGGTTAAGGGCACCAGCTGCTCTTACAGAGGACTTGAGTTTGATTCCCAGCACCTACATGGTGGAGCATACCATCTGTACCCTCAGTTCCAGGGAATCTGATGTTATCTTATGACTTCCATGGGCACCACACACACATATATGCCTAGACAGATATGCACAGAAAACATCCATACAAATAAATTAAACAAGGATAATTTTAAACTTTTTAAAATGTGTTAGTTGCTTGATACATAGCATTTAATTCTTGAAATGTTTCTTTTAATCTGACCGATATGAAGCACTTATATATATTTATGAGCTATGGGTGAGATATTTCAAAGAGTATCTGTAAGATGTCCCAGTCAAGTCATAGCCATTTGCATTTCCAAGCTTCTCCCTATTCATTATTCTTAAATGTATCATGTGCCACTGATAAGTGTTGGGCACGAGAGTTATGTATCTGTATTAAGGTATTACCTAGAATCCTTCTACCTGCATCTATTCTTCTTAACATACCAATCAACTTGTTAAATATCCACAAATGAGAGAGAACATACTAATTGTATTTTTCACTCACTGATTTTTTTTTCAGTTAACATGTCCACTAGTTCTTTCCATTTTGCTTCAAATGAAAGAATGCCATTCTTCCATGGCTGCATTAGAGTCCATACAGTCCATGTGTCAAGTTTTTCTTATTTGTTTAGAGGCTGATGGGCTTGTGGGTTAATTTAACAGTGTCTTTGCTGTTGTGAACAGTGCATAATACAAAGGGTTACATATAGAATACTTACTGAATTTTATCCACATATATACCCATATGTGGGATAGCTGGACCATATTGTGTACATAATATTTAGGGGTCACGTTAGCCTACATACTGTTTCTCCACAGTGCCTTATTAACTTACACTTCCACTGACAATGTATGAGAGGTGTCTGTTCACCACATTTTCAACAACATGTTTTGGTCATCTGATAGGCCATTCTCAGAAGAGTGGATGATGTCCCATTGTGGTTTGAGTCAATAGCTCTTAACCCGATTATGTTAGGGTTGTTAACTCACAGATTGGTGTGTATGTCATGTAAACAGGTACAATATATAGTTTTCTCATATAACTAATGTTCAAATGTAATTTGTCCTTTTGGTAGCAATAAAAGGCTATCTTTGTTACCACACTAAGCACAGCACAAATCAGAGAATTGTTTTTGAAACTGAAATCCTTAAATAAACTTTCTTCTTCATCCCATTGATGGTAGGAGCTTGTGTTTAATATTTTTTCTCACTTTGCAGGAAAATAGGAACCTCAAGCCCAAGACGCTGTGATGTAGCCTTCTTCAGAGCAGGATCTATAAAGAGGGACTGTTTCCAGCTAAAACCACTCTGAATGATTAAACTTTCCAGAGAGCAGGTGTTGGGTTCAGCAGGGTCCTAATGCCAGGAGCACATTTACATTCCAATTAAACTGAACATAATTAGAATTTACTTCCTCCATGTGGGGATGCCTTAGTGTAAGAAAAGAAAGAAATCTCAGTTCCCACTTATGCAAACTGTGAATTCAATTTTATATGTGAAACACCCATCCTGGCCATGCTAATGAAGATACTGAATATTAATTAGCTCAATATTTTCCCTCTGAAGTACTACTGTGTATTTATCTTTCCATTAACTTTTCCATTATTTACCATGTATTCTATTATGAAAATAAAAAGCTGAGACACATATGCAAAACAGTGACTGTAAATAAAATTTGTATGTTACCCAAAATCATTCTTTTTAGAGAGATTTTGCAGGAGAATGTATAGAGCTCCTCTCCACTGCCTCCCTCCAGCAGGATGCTGATGTTCTTCCCAACACAGCTAACTTTTCCTTAAGTGAAGTCTGATTTTAAATTCTCACCCCTTGAGCCAATCTAATCCCTCCCCACACTGACACTGAGACTATTGAAGACTCATGCTGTCTTTCAGCTCTGTGATCAGCTTTCTGTCACTATAACAAAATATCCAATATCTTTACTTATAAGATACAAGGTTTGTTTTGGCATAGTTTTGAATGCTCAAGTCCAGGGCTATTTAATTCCATTGTTTTGGACCCATGAAAAAGCAGCATACATATCAAGGCAGGAACATGTGGCAGAGTAAAGCTATTCACTTCATGACCAGAAAGCAAAGGAAATACAGAGCACAACCAAGTTCCCACAATTGCATTCGATGACACACTGCCAATGACCTTGTACTGGTTGGTTTTGTGAGTCGACGACACAAGCTAGAGTCATCAGAGAGGATGGAGCCTCAGTTGAGGAATTGCCTCCATGAGATCCTGCTGCAAGGCATTTTCTTAATTTGTAATTGATAGGGGAGGACTCAGACCATGATGCCTAATGCCATCTCTGGGCTGGTGATTCTGGATTCTATAAGAAAGCAGGCTGAGCAAGCCAGGGGAAGCAAGCCAATAAGCAGCACCCTTCTGTGGCCTCTGTATCAGCTCCTGATTCCAGGTTCCAGCCTTGCTTGAGTTCCTGTCCTGATTTCCTCCAATGACGGACTATGATCTGGATGTGTAAATGAAATAAATCGTTTCTCCATGTCAGGACCTTCCGGGCATCACAGGAAGGCAGTGGTAGGGATGTTGGCAATTGCAGTGGGGAAAGTTGTGCTTGCTAGGGCAAAAGTAGTTTGCTTTTGGTAAATCTTTTTTTCTGAAACTCTTCACTATTCTGAGGTCACAAACCACTGGCTTCTGGTGATTAGCACCTGTTGTTTAACAGCCCTGGGATAAAGTAAAGAAGTTAGCTTATTTGAGGCTCAGAGTTTCCTTAACTCCTTGAGAGCCAGAAAAAAATGAAAATAAAGTCACGCACACAGAAAAATCTTTACACAGGCAATATACACAGATACATACACATTCACACACATACACACACACACACACACACACACAAACATGCTGGTTGGGCCTGAACACCTGTCTCATCACCTCCATGAGTGTCCATATATTCATATATACATATACATATATATATGTATCTATATATGAATATATATTTACATATGTATGTATATATATTTACATATGTAAAGACAAAGAGACATGTACATCTATTTGAATAGATGGGGTAGAGGCCACCAAGCCTACATTTGGTTCGAGAATGGGACAGAGCCCCAGATGCCACCATCTTATTATTCCTTTTCTCTGGCCTTTTTATATTTTCTTATACAAAAGTTGTTTTAAAAATTACCTCATAGATAAAATGTTTCACAAAATGGACTTACAGAAGGATTTTGATAGTTAAGTTCAAAGCAGTACTCCATTCTATAAACCCATTATACGTTCAAAGCAACAGTTTCACATGGCTTTGTTTTACCATAGTTCACACCTGTGACTTTGTTCTTGGATCTAACCTAGAATGAATGTTTTTCCTTGATCACAAATTTGTCCCAAGCCTATTTTTCTTTTTAATGTAATTATAAAAGCTATTCGTATTCCTTATTACGCAGCCTTTACTTACTACTCTATGAGGAGTGGGTGCATTCTAGTCTTTATTCTGACTTTATTACATTGTTCTGGCAAAACAGCTAAAACCATCTCCCCAAAACTTTCTTTCTAAAATTATCAAATCAGGAATTCTATAAAGTCATTAATTGATCTAAACAGCATTAATTCATGAAAGTATATCTTCATGCATGTCAGTCTTTAGGAAATTAAGGAATCATTAGGCTATGTAATAGTGTCTATACACAAATGATCACAGACGAAAGGTAAGACTAAAGCCCATGATTGGGCAGTGGAAAAGGAAGTAGGCTGAGAGTTTTAAAGACAGGACAGAGAGAGACAGACACACACACACACACACACACACACACACACACACGAGAGAGAGAGAGAGAGAGAGAGAGAGAGAGACAGAGAGACAGAGAGAGAGACAGAGACAGAGACAGAGACAGAGAGAGACAGAGAGAGAGCACAAAGCTTGAAAGAGTCACAGGTAGCTATGGATGTCTTAGAAGAGCTACAGAATAACATAGGCAATTTGCCCCATCTAAGAGTGGAGCTTGTGTTTATATCAATTAAGTTTTGAGTTCTTTGTGTGGGCATTTTGGGGATTGAGAATCTGTTGATATAAATTTGACTGATAAATTACAAGCCTCTAGAGTTTTGATTTTACTGGGTTACAGGGATTTGTGACAGCTAGCCACAGGGGGTGGATGGCTGAGATGATATGAACAGTCAGGAGGCAGGCGAAATAAAACAGGGAAAACCAGAAAACCACTCCCACTAGGGAAGAGAGGACACATACTGGGGCATACCTGGCATTATCATGGGTTTATTTCTAATGATTACATGCTATGCTACCTCCAAAAAAGTTACCTGCTAGCCTTACCCTCTCCTAGATGGTTCATGACACATCCCTACCTTGCTTTTTAGTCATGGTGTTTCATTCCAGCAATATAAACCCTAACTAGGACAAACCTAAAGACCTCTCACAAGTCTGCTGCCCTTAAAAGTTCCACTGCACTGACTGATAAACTACCCAAAGAACCATTTATTACTGGAGTCTCTGGGAGGCATTCAAGCTCCAAGTATGTCAACCTGCACTACCTATCCTGGCTGCTGCATCTCCTCTTGCATGGTTGTCATTTATAATTGGTCCTCATATCTTGTTACTCTTCTCCATATCACTCATAAATTTACTGGTTTCTTCAGATATTTCCCAGCTGAAGTCTCTATCCAGTCTTTACTGTGTAATCGCACTATGATTTTTGGCTCACTCTTTTCTGGTCCCTTGTACTTTCCTGTCTTCCAGGACTCTCAATTATCTGCATGCTCCTCCCTGGAGCTACCATTTTAAAATGGGAAATGAGCTACACATGAGTAACTCCTCATTCTATGGGGAATGTAATTTGGCATAAGCACTGGCCTCAAATTTGGTTTTATCAATAGCATCTTTTTAGCATGCAATCCTGACTCATCTGCTCCTTGCTTTTCACGCCTTCAACACTGCTTCCTTCAGCTGTGAATTCACACATCCATCCAGGCATTCTATTTGTGTGCATGTTTTTCAGGTTCACACTATTCTTCTGTTTGCCTCATTGTTTTGTCCATATTTACAGCTCTTGTCCAGATCCCTGTGGTTTGCTTCCTAGAACAAATCTCTTCTGTGTGAGCTAATTCTGATCATGAACTTGATTAGACTAAGCGATGTCTAGAACATTAGTGAGAGACACCTATGGGTGTGTTTGTGGGGATGTTTCTAGAAAGAATTAACACGGGAAGGAAGACATCCCCTGATATTGGTAGCACCATCCCATAGGCTGGGTCTGGACCTAAATAAAAGAAAAAAGTCAATTGAGTATCAACACTCCTTTTCCTTTATGTCTTTTTTTTTTTTTGGATAATTTATTTATTTATATTTCAAATGTTATCCCCTTTCCTTGTTTCTCCTATCTTATCCACCCTCCCCATGCTTCTATGAGGTTTCTCCCCCACCCACCTCCCCTCTCCCACCTCACCGCCCTGGCATTCCCCTACACTGGGTCAGCAAGCAATTAATTTGACCTTGCATTCCTTTTCACTATATTAAAAGGCCTGTGTCCTTTTGAACTAGGAACCAAATGCTTCAGCCTTACTGTAAAGTTCTGTTGTCATCTATTTGTCACAACAATGAGAAATGTGGCTAAGACCTCTCCTTTCCACTATGTATGTGGAAGGCAGAATGATGTCTCCATTAGATGTTCATGACCTAGTCCCTGACATTTGTGACTAAGTTGCCTTATCTCTAAGACAGATATGATTATCTGCAAAGTTGAAGACCTTGAGGTAACATGTTAATCCTAGATTTTCTGGGAAAGTTGAATTAAATACTTGAGTCTATAAAAGCAGAAATGTTTCCGGACTATTAACGAAGAGAGATGTGACTTTCTCAGAAGGGTCAGAGAAAACCAGCTTGACTGTATAATGATAGAAGCAGGAGCTACTAACTAAAGAATGCAACTGGCCTTTAGAAGCAGGAGAATCAAGGCATTATCATACCTATCTTAAATCTGTCGTATGGTTAGATGCAGCACCTGGGAGCACGAGCCTTATTTCTTAAACCATGAAGCAGATTAATAGACCTGCTCTTAAAAGTTAGTCAGAGTAACAACAGTGATGTCACACGTACCATGAGACTTCCAGAGAGTATAAGACCTATCCAAAACCTTCACATGTGCTAGCTTGAAATATCTTGATAAGACAAAGAAAACTGACCAGGTATCTTATTGTTGGTATGAAGTAAGAACAGGGGGACAGATCCCCATAGAGATTAGAGACTGGCATGGTTTCACTTTCCAAGAGAACCAAGGAAGAAGTAACCAAGACTGTTATTACCTTTTAAGCCACTGACTTACATAAGCAGGAGAAAAGAAGGATGAAACTTAAAAGTTACCAGTGGTCAAACACTAAAGGAAATGGAACCAGATCATGTTCTGTATGCCAGGCATATAGCCCAATTACCCACCATGCATGAGATCCTAGTTGAAGCAATGGCCCTTTTTAAAAAAAAAAGAAAAGGAAAAGAAAATATAAAGGGATTATTTATTACAAGGGGACTTGGGAGATGCGAGGGATGTTGCCATTTATAAAGCTGAGAGTACACTTACATAGTCTTACTATGGAGACGCCATGTCTGAATCACTGCATCTACCATATCTAGGTTCACAGTTTTCACCCAGGGGTACAGAGGACCACAAACAAGTACTTATGAAACATTACATATTTTCAGCACTAGGTTTAGGGAACTTAAAGTCCAAGACGACATTTTGAACTGTGCCTGTTTATGTACATACATGTGTACACACATAGTGGAGTGCAGATGGGCATATCATGTGTGCACTCAACTGAGCACAGTAGTCAATCACATATGTCATAACTCTGTTAACATCCACTTTGTGTTGTTGAGATTAGATCTCTAATTAGCCTAATTTAGCAAGTACATTAGCCTTCCTGGCCAGTGAGGAATCCAGCTCTCTGCCTCCCAGTGCTGAGATTATTAGTTCAGAGCAATTCACTCACCCTTTGTATACAGTCTCTTGAAATCTAAAACATGTACATGAAATCATGTATGTACAGTAAGCACTTTACCAACTGAACCATCTTCCCAGCCTGCTTGCCACCTACTGCCTATAATGAAACAAACTAGTATCTACAGAAGGAAGTATAACAAACACAGTCACCAATATTGCTTAGAGACATGTACAACAAACCCATCTCTAAGACCTCCTAATATAATAAAAAGGTTAGTATTATTCAAGTCTTTGTTAGGCTTCTAACTTGGAAATATTTCATTAGTCACAAAAAAAAAAAAAAAAAAAAGCTTAACACAACAGAAAGTCATACAGTTCTAAAGGCCCACTAGCAGCACTGCCTCCCTTGTCATAAAAAGTTCTCTTTGTAAGTGACCACCCCTTTAAATACATTTCTGTATAAGACTAGCCAATTCAGATCAGGCTCCCACTACTTTCCAGTAGGATTTCACTTTAAACATTTATATTTGCAGAGACCCTAAGTCCCAAATAAAGCCACAATATAATGCATTTGGGGAGTAGGTCAACATATATAGGGGGTCACAACTCAATTCAAGAAAGAATTTATTTGTAAACTTAGCAATCTGAAATATCCAAAGATGAGGTTTTAATTACTTAATTTTTTTTGTAATCTCTTATAGAGATGGTACTGAAATTCTGGCCCTTGTTCTCCATGAATGTTCAGCCTATTGATGGGGCAAACACAAAAGCAAGTGAATGGTACAGTCATAGTCCTTATGGAAGTGCTTGCTTCATTGCAAGAAGAATGACATTTAAGAGATGAAACAATCACAAAAAGAATATTACCAGTCTAATAAAAGTTCAAGCAAACACAATCACCCTAAGTTCTGAAATATTCGAAGTTCAAGTTCATGCCTTTCTCCTGAAAATAATTGTACTATACATTTTCCTTAGAGAAAATACAACTAATGATATAGGCAGATGACTCCACATCTTTTTTTTGTTTGTTTGTTTGTTTGTTTGTTTGTTTTTTTCAGAGACAGGGTTTCTCTGTGTAGTCCTGGCTGTCCTGGAACTCACGCTGTAGACCAGGCTGGCCTCGAACTCAGAAATCCGCCTGCCTCAGCCTCCCAAGTGCTGGGATTAAAGGCGTGTGCCACCACCGCCCAGCCACGACTCCATATCTTAGGAGGCAGTCTAAGATGCAGAAAGCCAGAATCCAGCCATTGGCTTCCACATTGCTGTGTCATAGGAAGGGATCAGGTTGTCAGCCTTGAAAAAGAAAATATCACAATAGTACTTTCGTGTTATCTGACAGAGCACATGATTCATATCCACAATTAAAGAAAGCATTTGCTCTGTTAAATACAACTCTGTGAATTTAATGCTTCTGTAGCTGTAAGGTACACAAAATAAAACAAGTAAATAAAGACAAAGTAGTTTACAGAAAATAAAGACAAGTAGTTTAATTTTCTATTAAGCAAAAGTGAAAATAACAATAACAAGATATCAAATTTGTCACTCAGGAGTACAGATGGCTTGCTCCTAAACCATACTCAGAAAGCCTGTGGTAATGGAAGCCTTTGGTAATAGATTTGCTCACATATCCTTAGATACAGACTTTTCGCAGCTTACCCCAGCCACTGACCTGGTCAGCCAGCCTGCCTCTTACTTTTCTCAAACCCTTATCCCTGAGCTCTGAAATTCTCCCTTTCTTTTTTCTCTCTCACCCTCTATAGTCAGTCTTCTTTTCAGCCTCAGAGCACAAGAGCCAACCAGTTCTCTCCAGCAGCTGCCTTGTGTCCATTCTGTGAAAATATTTCCTTCATTGTTTCTCACTACATTTTGTGAGAAAATATACACACTCTCTCTCTTCATGAACCTAACCAGAAAGTACCTGGTGCCAGAAATGGGAAGGAAATCACTTTCACCCAATTACAGGGAGAGAGAGAGAGAGAGAGAGAGAGAGAGAGAGAGAGAGAGAGAGAGAGTGTGTGTGTGTGTGTGTGTGTGTGTGTGTGTGTGTGTGTTGGGGGGGGTTTCTCATGATAATCTACAGAGGAAGTTAATATAAATTTTAATCTTAGGCAAAGACATAAAGATATCCTAAATATGTGCTTTTTACACCATAATATATATGTTATAAAAGAGAAAGTTGGGAGAAGATGGAGAGGAGGAAGAGAAGGAGGGGAGAAAAACCACAAAGTGGGAAAGTCAGCAAAACCAAGAAATACCCTCAAAGGTAACATTAGTGAACTATAGTATTATTTTCTATGGTGAAATATAGGACAGGAAGATAGTCTATAAAATTAAAATCAGAAGAGATATAGCAACCTTTGTGTTTTAAGGCATTCCATTCACAGAGAAGTTAGTATGTCTTTCTAAGGGTATTATACTGAATGAATTAGATTTACTTTTAGGTAAAATAAACAAAACTCCCTGCAATTCATAGTTTGTATCAGTCTCATAAATACTTTCTAATACCTTAAATGTCATCAAAATATTCTGAATATATTTTAGTATGTCAAAAAGTATAGATGCCATTTCAACTTTTTTTTCTCTCTCTCTCTCATATATATATATATATATATATATATATATATATATATATATAAATTATTTAAACTCTCAACCATAAAATCTTCCTTGCCCTATATTCAATATATGTTTCCAAATGATTCTGATATAATAATGAGTTATAGTTTTTATGTGGGAGTCATTTTGAATCATGTTTTTTAAAGCAGCACAATAAAATTATCACAAGACTGTGAAACTGTCCTTCAATCTGTGACTGTGAACAAATGAAGATGTGCTATATGGATGGTGTTTTCACAAAAGGAGTCTGTGTCTAGCAGAAGCCTTAAAGAGTGGAGATCCACATCTCTCCTGGACAAAGTACACAACCTGCAGCTTCTGAGTAGTACGTCATGTTCACTCAAGCATTCACTGTTAAAAAGAATGCAGACTGAATTGTATCTTTCTACAAATATGATGCATTTCTTCCTTACCTAGAGTTATCAGCTTTTACCCAAGATACATCCTAAATACTTTATTTTATTATTTCTACATAAATGTGGTAGACAATATAGTGACTATACTATCTACTACCACCAAGAACACCCAACTTGTCCCTCAGAACCTAAAATGTGACTTTTCATAGTGTCTTAGTTTCTGTTCTATTGCTATGAAGAGACACTATGACCAAGGCAACTTATAGAAGAAAACATTTAATTGGGGGTTTGCTTACTATTCAGGGGTTATTCCATTCTCACCATGGCTGGAAGCATGAAGGTCCACAGGCAAGCACAGTACCAGAAAAGAGCTGAGAGCTTTACATCCTGATCAGTGGCAAGCAGGGATTTGGGGGGGGGAGAGACTGGCCCTGGCCTAAGCTTTTGAAACATCAAAGCTCACCCCCAGTGATACATCTCTGCCAACAAGGCCACCCCTCTTCATCATTCCCAAACAGTTCCACTACCTGGGGAATAAGCTTTTGAATATTTGAGCCAATGGCAATGCTTCTCATTCACACCACTACATATGTCGAGAAGAGCACTACAGATGTGATTAAATCACAAGCCCTGAGACAAGGAGCTTCACAGAAATATCTGAGTGGGCGCAATGTAATCAAAACAGCTTCGGAAAGGGAAATTGGGAGGCTGTATCAAAGAAAGATAAGGAACACGGAAGCAGATAAAAGCTGATAAAGGCAAAAACAAACAAACAAAAAACAAACAAACAGATTTTTCCCTGCAGCTTCTTGAACTGACTCAGCCTTTGGTTTGAAGCAAGTAAGAACCAAGTCAGGATCCTGTTTTATAAAGCAATTAACCTGTTATTTTCATTGACTGCTTTTGTAATGATTTGTTCTAGCAGCAATAAGAAACATGTACAGTGGAGTCAATTCCACCTGGTATAAGAAAATTAGTGAAGTGCAGAAGTGCAGAGCATGGGCCCTGGACCTAACTAAAAAAGGAGGCTAAGCCCTTATGAGACAAAAGGCTGACATTTTCAAGCTTAAATGTTTATTACTTACAAATACATATTTTTAAAGTAGCTTTGTGAGGGGCTGAGTGATGGTTGAGAGGTTAAAAACATATACTACTCTTGCAGAGAACTCCAAGTTTAACTTCTAGAACTCATGTTGGGTAACACACAACCATCTGTGAATCTAGCTTCAGGAGGATCCATGGGCAGGCATCCTCATACATATCCTCACACACACACACACACACACACACACAGACACACACACACACACACAGAAACACACACACAGACATGCACACAGACACAGACACACACAGACACACACACACACAGACACACATACAATATTAGTTTAATAAAATATTATTTTCCTAAAATTTAATAGATGTTATTTTTACCATGGAAAGATTGAAAGCACCCTATCTTTGGAAGCTGTTTTTCTGCCTCCACTGCTGAAGGGAAATGAAGCTACAAAAGCTGAGTAGAGCAGAGTTATCCAGTGACCCTTGGGATTTTCTGGCTGAATTTTAAGCAGATAGTGAAAGTGCTGAATTTGGGAAACAGGTTCCATCTATAACCCCACAAAATGGAGAGGAAAACAGATTAAATTATGACTTGGATCACATTTTCTTTGAATATTCTTTTCCAGAAACAAAAGCATAATCAGGCAATTTGTAATCAGCTCTCTATTTTCAATACCAAATCATCCTGTTGGAAAATGTGAAGATAATTGACTTTTTATTCATTTTTAAATACCTAGAACCATAACTTTAACCTGCCTTCGAAAAACAAATGTGGTTTTTTTATCTTCACATCAGGATATTTTCCAAAGGTTAGTGTGAAGTAGCTATAAATATGCAGAGATTTCAACAGCTAAGACAAGCATCCTAGTAAATAACGTAATTGAGCTGTGAATATTTAGTGTTTGAAACCCAATGACTCTGTGCCTTAATTTGTCTACTGCCTGACTGCTTTGCATATTCAGACACTTTAACAATGTAGACAGTATATGAAGATGGAATCTTAAATGGAGGCTAAAATGTAGAAAGTTTTTATTTTTAAAATGTTTGAGTTGTCTTTCTTTTTAAAAGCTAGACTGAGTGAGATGCAGCTGGGGCTGGAAAAGCTCCAAGTGGCTAAGTATATAAAAGTCACAGGTATGGACAGCCCCAACACACATCTTCAGATAATTAGTTTTACTCCTTGTTGAATCTTGGTACTCACTGGTCACATAAAAATTAATAACACAGTGCATAACATCACCTTCACGTCTATAAAACACAGCCTTCTCTGTGGTGGCAAATAAGTCAAGCCAATGAGCCATTGTGGAAACTTTATGATTTCAGAAGATGCGTGGGGCTCAAGTCTCCTTATGGGTGGGGGTGGTGGGTGTTATCCTAAACCCAGCTAAATGAGTTTTTGTGCTTCCACAAACCTGTATATCCAGTGAAATTGAACTTTCTAAGATTTGTTGGTGAATTAGATCAATGGAGTGGGCAAAAGCAGACAGGACATGCTAATCAATTTGTTCTATATTACTGCTTGTATTAGGGCCCTGGGGGAAAAAACACAAAATATAATGTGTGGAAATAGTCTCTCTCTGTATTCTTAAGTTAGTTCTAAGACACTCACAGATATCAAAACCAGTGTTCATGTCCCTTTAAAGAGTGTAATGGCTGCATAAATTCTGTACACATTTCTGTACCTTCAATTTTTTCAAACTTTATTTTTTTAATGATGATTCTTAAATGTTTTAACCTCCTTTGTAGCCCACCACCTACCAGAGGTAGTGGAAAAGAAAGGATACGGAGTATGTGGACCTGTTTAGAAAGGTTCTTTGGAGCAACTCCCATCTGTGTTGTCTGGAAATTGGCAGCTCACCTCACAGGTTGGCAGGCAGCAGTAGCTCAATCCACTGGCAAACACCTCACAGATATACCAGCAGTCAAGTTCTGTGGAGTCGGGATACCAAACATGAACCAACAGCAGTGGCACTACCTAGCAGAGACAGTCAGGCTTCAGCGTTGCACAGCTAGCTGTACCAGCAAGCCAAGCTCTCTCTCCATCACTCCGTGGAGTCCTCTTTATCCCCTCCAAACATCACTGTGTCCTCCAAGTGCCTTGCCTCAGCAGTGCATCCGATCAGCCCAAATCCACAGAAGCAGCAAGAAACGGCAGTATACCACCAAAAGTTTTTTGGTGCCTTTCTCTCTGTGGAGTCTCGACAAATGCAGCTCAATTACACAGTAAGGTGGACCAATACATGCATGTTGTTAGCAAAGAGTCCTTCATCACGTGTCCTTTCTTTTTTTTTTAAACAAGAGGTTTTTTTGTTTTATTTTATTTTATTTTATATGTGTGAGTACATTGTGGCTATTTTCAGACACACCAGAAGAGGGCATCAGAACCCATTACAGATGGTTGTGAGGCATCATGTGGGTGTTGGGAATTGAACTCAGGACCTCTAGGAAAAGCAGTCAGTGGTCTTAACCACTGAGCCATCTCTCCAGCCCCATCACGTGTCCTTTCATGTGCTTGCTTTAGCAGAACATCCTCTCTCCTGTGTTTGCTTCAGCAAAACATTCCTTCACAAGTCTGTCTGAGCCTTTCACACCTGAGTCCACTTTAACAAAACGTTCCTTTGCTTGTTTGCCCCAGCAAAACGCCATCCAACCAACTTTCCAATGAATTTTTAAGTTTCCTCTTCACATTTCTATTGCTTTTGAACATTTTTTACTAATTTATAATAATCATTATAATGTAAATGATACTTGTAATATCTGCAGAATAACGACAACTAAAAAGAGTATGTGCAATATGCACATGCTCAATGTAGACTCAAAGTTTTCATGAACCATTTTGATTCATGCTACATTCAAAACATGGTTATAAAACCTCCAGATGCAGAGACTCAGCTATGTGCAGAGTTCACATCTGGGATTGAGTCTTAAGGCTATTGGGCAGGAAGAAGCCCCTCTTCACTGGGAAAGACTTTTTGCTTCTATTTGGCCTTTCACAGAGTAGATGAGAGCCACCCAGCATTACCGAGTGCCATCTGCTTCAGTCTAACAAATACATTGCAATACTATACAAACATACTCTGCACCAGGAATCACATTGAAACAGAATGTACACACCTTATAGCCACTGAATGGACACATAAAAATTAACAAGCACTGCTTTCCTACAGTCAGTTGTCTCATTCCAAACTGAGCATACCTTCTGACCCTCCCACCTCTAGCCCTCTGGTCCATCCTCAGATTTTTATAACAAATTACAGCCTTCCTCCCTTCCATTCTGATCCCAGAAAATAAATGTTCTCATTAAAACCAGGATTTTTTTTTAAGACTTACCAGTGTCCTTTTAATTGTTATGACACACTTTGAGTCTGGATGCTATTTCAACAGGCTAAACCAGTGTATCAATATATAGAGTGTTTTAAAGTGTAATCAACACACTACAAATAAGATAGATTGCATCCCTTTTGTCAAATTGTCTTCTAGTGCTGCAGCAACACTATTCAATCTGAGACGACCCTGTGTTCAGGGGATTCGGGTTTTTCCCTAAGGGTTTTGAGATCAGAAACTTAGTTCTCAGGTCTCAGTTTCCAGACCTGAGGGCTGGTGAGGGGTATTTAAGTTATTAGAACCACAGCCTCTTTGAAATAGATTTAGGAATTAGTTCTTATGAGACTCTGGGGTATTCTCTTAAGGGTGATGTGCTGGAGCTGGAGCCCAGTTGGTAAAATGTTTGCCGGTAGATTTATATGTCAAGTTGTATTTTGGGGTGATGTTTCCTGTGCCACAAAACAGTACATAAGAATAACTGAAGAGTGCTGAAAAATGGGGAGATAGATGAGTAAACTAAGTTATTGCCTTGCAAATGTGACAACCTGAGTTTGAACACCAGAACTCATATAATAAGCCAGGCATACTACTTTCTGCCTGATATTGGAAACAGAGACAGGATCACTGAAGCTCATGGACCAATTGATCTGGATCATACAAAAAGGGTTAATGCTAATCAGAGACCCTGTCTCAATCAGAAGATGGTAGATACTTGAGTGCTGACACATCGTTATCTCTTAACTTTCATGTATGGAATACAGACATTCAGACACACACAAGGTATAACAGGCTTAAACTAAGAACCTAGCATATAGGTTCATGTGATTTAAAACACAAAAAGTGAATAAATATATATATATATATATATATATATATATATATATATATATATATGTCTATATTATTTTTCCAAGGAAGGAAATCAACTTTTGGATGTCAGAGTGTAGCACTGAAAATTCTGATTGAATTCCGAACCCTAGGAATCCATCATTTTGATGATTCCCCACAATGTTTTGGTATGCAGCCATCCCTGGAAACCATTCACCTCAGCCATGCCTATCCTTGACCTTGGTTTACTACAGTAGGCCCTCTGCAGTGGCCTGAATGAGAATATCCCCCCCCCCAGGCTCTGATATTTGAACACTTGGTCCCAGTTGATGACACTCTCTGGCTCAGTTTAAGACGTGCTTGCTGTCTTGCTGATACAAGTGCAGCACTGGGGGGAGTTTTCCATAGCCTGGACCACTTCCTGTTAAAAGCTGCCTTGGTTGTGATGTTTTAACACAGCAATAGAAAACTAAAAATATAAAAGTAACCAGCTGTCTCCAATTCTCCTTTTACTCAATTAAAAAATATATACTTTTTTCATTTGTGTATAGAGTTCTTCAGTGGTTGTTGTTGGCCCCTATATCAAGCCCACACAGACAAACAAGATCTACACAGACCTTCATCATTTTTCCCTGAGTCTTTATCCAAAGACACTTCTCACCATAATCCCTATTTCCCTACACCCTTCTCCATCACTGTCAAACTGAATTATTTACACTTCATCAAATGGACACGAATGTTTTGTTCCTTTGTCTTTGTTGTTCATTTCCTGTAGCTCTATAAAGGTATTCTTGGTCCTCATGATGATTTACTCTTATATGTATAGTCAAAGTATCAGTTCTACAGCATCTTTTCTGAACTCAAACAGGACAATGGACCATTCCAGCTTTTGATCTGCTGTATCTGACACATTTCTACATTGTGATGCTCTTGCTTTATAATAATTTACTTTTACATCTAATTCTATCAATCCACAAACTGGGGCAAGAAACATCTAACATATTCTGTATCTCCAGAACTTCTACGAGAGTAGAGAACTGGTATTTACCTTCCAATATTATCCATGAAGAAAACTTTTAAATCATACTATTTATTTCAGGTTTTAAAAGATATGTTTTAATTTTGCATTTGTGTGGTGAGTGGGTATGTATGTGCTCATATGTGCACAGGCATGCGCATGTGTCTTTCTATACAAGTACAAGCATGCAAGTGCCCATGGAGGTCAGAAGAGGGCATCAGATCCCTTTAAGATGGCATAAGGTTGTGAGTCACCCAATATAGAATATGGGGATTGAACTCAAATCCTTGACAAGAGCCAAGTGTTCTCAGCCACTGAGCCATCTTTCTAGTCTCACTTACCTATTTCTTAAATATGTTTAAAAGGAGATCCCATGCATAACTTGTGGCCCTTTGTCACTTATTAGGACAGTATCTAAATATCTACACAAATTGGTCTGCATCTGTATTAGTGTTTTACTGCAGGGAAAAGACACCATGACCAAGGCAAGTATTACAAAGGACAACATTTAATTGGGCTTGGCTTACAGGTTCAGAGGTTCAGTCCATTATCATCAAGGCAATAGTAAGGCAGCATCCAGGCTGGTATGATGCAGGCAGAGATGAGAGTGCAAGCAACATCTTCATCTGAAGGCTGCTAGTGGAAGACTCACTTCCAGATAGCTAGGACTAGGGTGTCAAAGCCTACACTCACAGTGACACAACTATTCCAACAAGACCACACCTGAAAATAATGCCATTCCCTGAGCCAAGCATATTCAAACCATGACAGCATCAAAAGACTAGAATATTTGTTTCAAGACTGGTTTTTTTCCTAATAATGTCAATGGAAAACTATTAAGGTACTAAAGGTCACTTCAATGACATTCAGTCATCACCTTTGTTTATGAGGCATGAGTAGAGGGCAGAGGTGAAAGTGGGTCTTTAGGAGTTACATAAAACTTGATCCAAATAATACTTTTTCTTCTGTTATTTGGGCAACTTTTGGCAGATTCCTAATCCCCATTGTCCTCATCTATAAAAGAAAATTTTGATCCCATGGTAATAAAAAAAACAGTGAAAACTTCTGATTTCGTTTTAAAATGTGCTAATAAGTATCTTGTTTCTCATCTAAGGTTTTCCTGAGTATTGCTTCTGCTCCAAACATCCAATCTGATGTCCATCGCACATCTACTGATGGACACTCTAAGAGATATACACAAGAACACTCAAAAATGAAATCTATATTTAAAAAGAGGAAGTGATATAATGTAAAGGCACTTTGTAATACTTATTTAATAATTACTTACCCCAAATTCCTATATATTAAGACTATAGACAACAGAAAACCAGGCCCTCATTATAATGCTGGTATGTGAGAGACATAAAACATGCATGCCACATGATGCCCATTGTTTATTTGATTCTCACATTATTTCTGATGATGTCTGTATTGACTCTGTTAAATCTCACCTCAACTCTAGAAGACAAACATGATCAAAATCTTTATAATGTGTAATTAACAACTTGAACATTGAGGTTTCACAACTTGTCCAAAAGTATCTAGCTAACAGGAGAGAGAAATAAGATTTAGTTCAGAAACTGTCTAACTTCCAAGGAACAACTCCAAATTGGGACTCTCTACTAAATCTTTGCAATGAAGAGAACGATGGCTAATTTCACCTGAGTGCTGCTTTCCATTGGTAAAGTCATTCTCCATTCTTACAGTGAGGCAGGAAACTAATTATCTTCATAAAAACTCAGCCTTTGGATGCTGCAAATGTAGATGGCTGGACACATCTAGTTAATTCACAGAACTCGTCTATCCAGATGGCTTGTCATTCTAAATGTCATAACATAAGCAGAACTAAACTCAAACTGTTCAAGCTTTCCTAAATGAACCTCCGAGCATCCGTTGTTCTTTCAGATGTATAGTGTTGACTTTGATCCACAATAATCTTAAGTGTGGTTTTACATCATTAAAAATTAATGATGTGTCACTACAGGACTATAAAACTGGTGAGTAGGAAGTCACAATGAAAAGAAATGTTTGAAGTGTCTTCCTGAAGAACAGAGACAAGCAACAAACGTCACAGGCACAGCAGTCACCCCTGCAGACCAAGGAGATAAATGCTATCACCCCTGTAGACCAAGGAAATAAATGCTGATACAAAACATTTTCAGACAATGGGACATAAAGAACTCTATAGCATGGGCAGTAAATGCAAAACCAGACATGTGGGCTAATACAAAAGTAAGAAGCTTTGGCATATGTATCAGCAAGATGGTTCAGTGGATGAAGGAGCTTTCTACCACGCCTTCTGATCTGAGCTCAATACCCAGGACCCATGTGGTACTAAAAAAGAACTGACTTTCCACAAGTTGTCCTCTAACCTCCACATGAGCACCGTGGTACATACACATACACACAATGAAAAATGCAATTTTAAAAATAAAATATAATGAAAAGATTTGGAGACAGCAAAAGAAACGATCAACAGAGTCAAGAGTCACTTCACAGAACACAAGGACATTTGTGCAAACTGTGGAGTTAATATCCAGATGTGATTGTAAGATCAAAATATCTAGATATGAAAAGAACCCAGACAACATAATAGCAAAGATCAAGTAACCTGATGAAATACTAGGCAAGATATCTGAACAATCGTTTCTCCAAAGATGTACAAGGGGAAAAATACATTTTAAAAAAGTTGTACAAGATGTACAAGACATAGATCAGTGGTTACATGCTTGCAGCACAAATGTGCAGACTGAAATTCAAGTTTCCAGAAGTCACATAAATGCCAGTTTGGTGCAACAGACTCCCTGAAATACTGGCCTCAGAAGAAAAAGACTGGGAACTCCCAGAACAAGAAGCCAGCTAGCAAAACTAGCCATATTCGCAAGTTCTGTGTTCAATAGATTCTGCCTCTTTGAATGAGATAGAAAAGCAATAGAAGATGACTCCTGACATTAGCCTTAGACCTCTATATGCATGTATGTGCCTACACACATGCCAGTATTCATACACACATATGTACATACAGCACACATACACACACATACACACACAAATGAAAACGGAAATACAAAGCAAAAGAAATGCAAATATTGAACAGCTACACGAATAAACTTCTCCCCATTATTGTCACAAAAGTGTGAAATTATAAGGAGATCTCTCCCCACCAGTTCAAAAATGACTGTTATCAAGAAGACAAAGAAACAACAACTACTACCATCATGGAGAAGCAGAAAACTCTCAAACTCTGTTACTAGGAATGTACCTTAATTCAGTTGTGATGGAGAACAGAGATTACACACATAGAACTACCATATAATAACAACCTCACTATTATATTGATGATAGACAGACAGATAAATGAAAGAAATGAAGAAATTACATCAACCACCTAGACCCATACAACCATATTTTCTGCAACAGGATGTCCAATAGCCAAGATACCGATTCAACCAAATGTTCATCGATGAATGAAGATGTTTAAAATATACACAACAGGACGCAGACTAGCTATTTGATAAAATAAAATCTTGCCCTTGGCACCATTACTGTATTGTACTATATCAAATAAGTCAGAAATAAGCTTGTGTTATTTTTCACTTTCTCAATGATGTGTGGAGGTGGTTTCTACAACCCTTCCTCAGACATTCTCAATAACTATAACCATATATCTTTTGACATTGGCATAGAAATTACTGCTTGTGTTCAGGCTCATAAAGGTCTAAAATAATCATGGCTTTCTTTGCATTTTTTTCTTTTTGGAGAAGGAACTGGCACATGAGTTAATGGTGATTAATTTTGCATTGCTGAATGTTAAGCTATCATCCTAATTAGACCAGATAATAGAGTTCTGCACAAGGCACTAGTTGCCTACTTTAGAAAATCCAAGAAATTAGAAAATTCGAGATGCTGTGGTAAAGAACGGATGCAATACTTGGCACAACCATGGCTTCTCTGGATCGCATTCAGGTTGTTTTTACAGACAGCCATCCCCATGGAGCAGCTGAGCTCCAAAAGGACATTTGACTAGCAAATTGACTTGATTGATTTAAATTTCATTACATACTGGAAGCACATTTTGTTTGAGTTAAGCACATTAATATATATCAGTTAGAAGAAAGGCCCAATTCCTTCTTAGTTATTCCTTAATAAAACCTAATGATTTCAACAAAACATTAATGAAGGAAAATATTGGCTTACATAATTCATTGAGAAAAATTAATTAATTGTTTTATTAAGGGCAGCCTGTTCCTCCGAGTAATTACTGAGACTCTGATGGAGAATCACTTTATGTTATTTATTTAGCAAGCTGTTGTTTTCCTCTTTTGTTTTCTATTGATTTGTTGTGCACACAACTCTTCTGCCTACAGAAGGAAACTAAATATAATATGAAATAATTATTGTGACTATGTGCTTAAAATTGATAGAGGATGCCATATCTCGGGAGGTTTACTGAATTCATGCTGCTTTGCAAAGACAAGATACTGGCTTAGTTGCAGTATTATTTCTCACTGGAGTTTTGAAACAGTGGTACCTGGGAAATCATTCTTCACATAGGAAGTAAGTAGAAAACACAGGAGCTCTCCTAAATTAGCATTTCTTTTTATTGCAGAAACCCACAGTTTTAAAGTTAAAGTGGCACTATAAATATTTAATAAGACAAGGACAATATTTTCTGAAATGCAATATCAAAGGCTATTATGAGTGAGCAACTAAACATAATAGGGCCGGATTTAGCCAAATGTGGTAGCACACACCTTTAATCCCAGCACTTGGGAGGCAGAGGCAGTTGGATCTCCTTGAGTTCAAGATTAGCATGATTTATATAGTCATATATAGTTTAGGAAAGCCAGTCAGCATTACATAGTGAAACCATTTCTTTAAAAAGGGGGTAGGGGGGAGAGGAAGGAAGGAAAGAAGGAAGGATGAGTGTTGGACCTTAATTTTCTTCTATGACATTTTTTGTATATATTAAACCTCATCAGATCTTTTGACATGAAATAGAAATGTTAACAGAAAGTTTCCTGACAAGTAGGTGCTGTTTAATGATTTTGTTTGACTCAACACTACAATGGCTAAACACTAATATTGTCTATATTAATTCCTGACACCTTAAGCAATTTTTTCATTAAATACAGCTATGCAAGGGCAAGGAGTTTGTTTGACATTAAAAGTGGGTGATTCAAAGTTCCCCTTCATTAAGAAGATAATTCAATATCTGCTGTGTGTAAGGAAAGTATTTTTACATTGCTTTGCCTAAAAGAGATTTTCCTTCCACTGAAGGGCATATTATTCTGCAGTAACAGCAAGAATACTTGTGTAATAGCAGCATGTTTCCTTAAGATATAAAAGGAAGATAAAGCCTAAAGTAGTGACATTCCAAAATAAATCAGCCCAGCTCTTTGCCCATCAGATCCAGCGTTCTCATTACCACTTCTGCATGACAGATATTTTTCAAAGCCTAGTTTAGAAAGACTATTCAGAAAGAAATGAGTTCTCCTGATCAGATGAAAATGAAGGTGGAAATAGATGCCCCACCCCAACAGAAATATTTAAGAATAAGAGACCATCATTTCTCTGAATTTGTAAATCCTCTTGAGAATTTTTCTCCTCCATGCATTATGCAAAGACCATTTTTAAAGTAGGATCTGTGTCTTCAAGGCAGGGTGGGGGAGATACAGAGAATGAGTGAATGCCACTTACGGTCATTCTTTCTGCAGACAGAAGGTGCATGCCCAACTCAGACGTTTGTTGTTGTGTTACTTCTCAAAGCAGAGAGTCATTTATTCTTCACTGAATTCCTCCACTTTATTCATATCTCAAATATCCACAGGATGGCAGCAAAGAACAATAAATCAAACCTGATTGCTTAATTTAAAATCAACCAGCAGAAGTGATTAATCAGACTTGAATCCCTTTCTACCCAAGACCTGGTACCAGTATCAAGTCTACCAGTGGACATCGTGGGTGTGCTGTTTAATTGGACCCGTATATGGTTGCAGTGACAGCTCACCAAGAGATTTCTCTATTTAGTCGGGGGAGGGGGGTGTGCGGGGGAAGTGGCAGAATCTCTGTTGTGCTCTTTCAGCTTCTAGCTTACTAATTCAAGCTTACTAATCTGCACATAAACCAGTAGTAAAAACAGTATTCCACAGAGGTGTGGAAGATGTACCTGTGACAGCCCTGGGCTGGCCTTTTTTTCTTTTTTTTTTTTTTTCTCCCCTGTTTGTATCAACTCACTTTGACTCATTGACACTGGCTTATTTCCGTTAACTCCTTGCAAACAGGATGGAATTTACCTCCACACTCCACTGATGATCTCACCAATGTTAAGTTCTTTCTGTAGTATTAAAAATGGCAACCTGTGACTTTAAAAATCCTTTTAGGATTGGAACGCCGATGTTCAAGAGTTCACTGTAAGTGTTTTGCGTATATCTTTAGGTTAAATTTATTTCTTAGTTTCATACACATCTACACTCACTCCACATGCTATTCCTCACCTGGGTGTTATGTGACAAACATTTTCCTAGGGAACCACAATATGCACATCTACTTACTCCCAAGGCAGACTAACGTACGGACACCAGCAAAGTCCAATTTAGTGAACCAATGAGTTTTGCTGGAGTTGTTAACAGGAATATGAGTGAGGGGTTACTTACAGGAGCACAAATGACCCAAAGGCAGCTGACTCACCAAAACCTGACCCGGCATGGGTGACAGCTCACAGAAGCTGGGAACCTGGAGCGCACTGCACAGCCTGCAGGCAGCTCAGCGGGTTGGAGAGTGTCCTTTCCAAGTCACTCCACTCAAAGCCTTTTTCACCAGCTGAACTAGTGTCTTCTTCGAAGCTCAGCTCCACTTCCTCTGAGAGGGACCCTTGGCTTTTATTACTAACTCTAGCAGGGAGGTGCCTAGTGAATCTGGCCAGTTTCAGGAACTTCCCGAAGCTAGTCTGAGTTTTTTGCCTTCCTGTTTAAGGGGCTTCTGCATGATAAAATGTTTCAATGGAGAGCAGCTGCTGTACAGCATGGCCTTGTAAGTAATACCCGGCATGCTTTTCCCTTAGGGAATGCCCACAGGAAAATGCTGCACTATAATGTCTCCATTTGGGAATCCCACACACCCTCATTAGGTATCTCCATATTACTATTATTATTATTATTATTATTATTATTATCATCATCATCATCATCATCATCATCATCATCATCATCATCGGAACCAGGGAAATGTCCCTTGGGAGCTTTGGGGGTTGGAATTTTGCCTTTAATCAGTTCAACCTTGTAAATACTGCTACTAATACATTTTTCCACATATGCCTGAAACCTAAAATTAATGTTTTCTTGCAAGAATCATACCATCTCCCACACACAACACTGACAGTTTGGTACTAGAAATACTGGCGACTTAACTGTAACCCAAAACATTAACGGAGTAAAAACTCCAAACAAATTATTTAAAAAGCAAATTCAAGAAAAAAAAGCTATTTCAATATTATTTGAAAACTTTCCTCATTGTGCTTCAACTAATAGAAGTCACTCGGTTTGTCTTAAAATATTTTAGTGAGTGAAAATTTGTCCACCCTATAACTTGAGCAAGGAAAACTACAAAATTCATCGACATAGATTGCCATCTAGTGGTCATATATTAGATCACACTTTGGAATCTCAAAATGGATCTGCATATCTAGGGCTAGAAATTTACAGTGTTTCATCACTGAATTCCAATTAACACAATTCTGCCATTGTAAAGATTAATTTAAATTTTGGTTTACATACTAGTGTACTAGTACCAGGTTATATCACACTAGTGTGATATAGAAATATATACTATCAATAGGCAGAAATATGTCATGAGTGCTAGTTTGTTGAAGAGTCATTTACATATACGCATGTGGACGTTCTTATGCAACTAAACTCATAGTTTTCCCACTATAACAGGCATAAGTGTCATGCTGCCTTTCAGAAGAAATAATGCTTCCATCAGCTAACTGAAAAGAACTAAAACCATTTGTTGTCAGTTCTGTAGTCCATAAAATATCCCTAGATAGAGTTATATTGTATTTATTTAAAATATTGGCTTTGCCTTATTTGTAATAGCCAGAAACTGGAAGCAACCCAGATGTACCTCAACCAAACAATGAATACAGAAAATGTGGTATGTTTACAAAATGGAATACTGTTCAGATATTAAAAACAAGAACATCATGATTTTTTTCAGGCAAATGAATAGGACTAGAAAATATCCTGAGTGAGGTAACCAAGACCCAAAACAACATGCATGGTATGTACTCACTGTTAAGTGGATATTAGCCGAAATACAGAATACCCATGATACAACTCAACCCTAAGGAGTTAAACAAGAAGTAAGGCCCAAGTGAGGATGCTTCAATCCAACTTAGAAGAGGGACCAAAATAATCATGGGAGGCAAAGGAAGGAAGGAATCTGAGTGGAAGAGGGGAGGGAGAAAGGGGGCAGGATCAGGTGTGGGGGAGACAGGAGAGAAGCCCAGAGGACCAGGAGAATGAATGGAAATCTGCAGGTACCAGGGGTTGTGGTGGGGAGAACCTCTAGAAAGTCCCAGAGACCTAAGATGGCCAGACTCCCAGGACTCAATGTGGATGAGTTTAGGAATGCCCAACAGTGCAGATATAGGACCAGAAGGAATTACCTCCAGTAGTTAGACCGGGTCCCTAGTGGAGGGATGGGGATACCAACCCACTTTCAAAAATTGTCGAACCAAAATTGTTTCTATCTAAAACAAATTCGAGGCCAAAAGTGGAGCAGAGTTGAAGGAAATGCTGACCAGTGACTGACCCAACTTGGAACCCATCCCATGGGTGGGCACTAAACCCTGACACTGTTACTGATGCTATGTTGTGCTTGCAGACAGGAGCCTAGCATGGCTGTCTTCTAAGAGGCTCTACCAGCAGCTGACTGAGACAGATATAGTACTCACAGCCAAGCATTTGAGGTTGCCTGAGATTGGGGACCCCTATGGGAGAATTAGGGAGAGGATTAAAAGAATTGAAGAAGATGGCAACCCCATAGGAAGATCAATAGTGTCAACTAACCTGGACCCCTGGGAGCTCCCAGAGACTAAGCAACCAACCAAAGATAGTATACAGGCTGGTCCGAGATCCCCAAGCACATATAAAGCAGAGGATTACCTTGTCTGGCCTTAGTGGAAGAGGACTTGATGCTCCAGAGAGGGAGGTGCTGGGGAGGGCACCCTCTCAGAGGCAAAGGGGAGGGGAAATGGGGGATAGGAAGAACTCTTATGGGGGAACCTGGAGGACACAACATTTGAGATGTAAATAAAGAAAATAATTAATTAATAAGAATAATAGTAAATACTGACTTAGGGTGGGCATGGAGCTGCACATTAGGACTTTCCAACACTTGAGAGGTGGAGGCAAGAGGGTTAGAAGTTTATCCTCAGCTACAAGAAGAGTTTGAAGGACATGTACATGTCTTTAATATTGACTTGGTACTTAGTTACAAGCTAGTAAACATAGATGCTTAATGCTGTTGAGTATTCACCAGAGAAGACTGCTCAGACATGGTTTTAAGCCAAAAGTCTTTATTAGCCTGCCAGTGAATACCCTGGGTGTTTAAAATCCCAGTGTAGTACTGAGCCTTCCTCAGCAGGGAGCTTTTAAGCACAAAAAGACATGTTCTGGGTTGGCATGCTTCAGTTAACAAGAACAGTTAGCCAGAAGTGGAACTACAGAGACTAAAAGCAAGGTTGGTACATTTAGAGACTTTCCCAGAACTGTGGACTTTGATGGATCAGGTCTGTGTTTTCACTTTGGCAGATGGTGCTGTCTACATGTTTAGGTTTGCAGACTGAGTGATACTTCCATCACGAGTCAGTTGTGCTAAGCTCTAGGGGCTACTAGGGTCTGGGACCCTGTTATATTCCCCAATGGTTTAATGAAAGAGTCAAATAGTAGACTCACCATGCTCTGTTGAGGTGCAGTTGATCCTAAGGACAATTAATTTTACCGCATTCACATGCAATTGGCCATATAATTTAAGATGCAGGTCCCACAAGTAATTCCACCAGAATTAAATGCTCAGCCAGTGTTGATAGCAGAGTAGTTAGCCAGGAAGACTAAAAGAGCTGGTATCAATTTTTTTTATTTATGTCTTTGTTTCCTTCTCTTTTTAAGTTTTTTCCAACCATGGCAAGATTTTTTATTGTTCCTGATCAATTAGCATAGAAATTTTTGTTGCTCCCAAAACCACACATAAGTCTAATCCTCTCCAATTTAGTCCGTTCCTGCGAATCTAACTGTTGCTTTAATTCAGAAACTGAAACTTTTAATATCACCTGATCAATCAGTCCACATAGTTTTGAAAACATCAGAGAAGGCACATGTAGTCAAACTGTTAATACATGCTCACCAAGTAGTCTCCAAGGTTGAGTAATATTGAAGTTATCCAGATGAATTAAACCACAAGGCAGAACAGCAGACATCAGAATAAGGTGACATGCCTAGGTTAAACGTTTGGGATATCAGGCAAGTGTCAGCTTCCTGTAAGTCCTTTAAATTTAGTTTGGGCTGTCCCCAGTCACAGCGACTTTTCAGTTAATAGTATGGCAGTCTAGTTAGTCAGTACAGGGGCTGGGTGGCTACGCATAACCAGTAATTCTGATCAATTTCTTGTAGGGAATAATTAACTCTACCCCCAGGGTCCCATCCTATGGCACAGAGTCTGATTCCACAGGTTTATTTAAGGCAGTAATTTGAATAGAAAAAAAGAAGGAAGGAAGGAAGGAAGGAAGGAAGGAAGGAAGGAAGGAAGGAAGGAAGGAAAAGAAAGAGAGAGAGAGAAAGAAAGAAAGAAAGAAAGAAAGAAAGAAAGAAAGAAAGAAAGAAAGAAAGAAAGAATTTCAGACTTTTAATTTTATGGCCATTGGGTTACATTTTCCTCTTGTGCATTTTTTCAGAAGGGAGCTGGGGAGCTGTCTTTCTATATATTCATGCATGTGTTTTTCGAAAGCCTATGTTTTCCAACTGCAGTTTTTGCAATGGAAACTAGCCTGATCCTGGCAACCAGGGGGTCCAACCACAGGGTATGCATAGAGTTGTAAACTCTGTATTCCTATCTCAATAGATAAACTCCCATATCTTTTCTTTCTCCAAAATAGGCAGATACTTAAAGCAGAGTGAAGAACAAGATAAATAGAGGTTGCGGGTTTGTGGTCACTCTAGCCAATACCGTTTCTGTATCTGTTGTTTTATTTTTTTAGCTGCGCAGAATTCTGAAGTCTGTATGCAAAATGAAGTTTTCAGTCTATGTCTAAAGCCTTAGCTATTGATAGAAAAGTCTTGGCTATGAAAGGCAGGCCATTGTTATACCTCATTGCTAGGGGAGCCAAATCAGTGACCAGTTCCTAGAAGAGCTGTTTAACTATTTGAGCAGTTTAAGTCTGGGACGGGGATGCTTTTATTCACCTGGAAAAGATCTATAAAAACTAACAAGTATTTGTTTCCTCGCCTGACAAGCTAGATCTTGGGGAAGTCAGTTTTCCTAGAGTTCACCAAGGTTTTGGTCTCTTATTTGGACCCCTTCCTGGGTAAGGGCTCTGTTTTGGATTGATTTGAGCACAAACCTGTCACCTGGCTGAGACATCCCACTCTAGGCTGTCTAGTCTAGGTATAATGTACCTTGGTCTGAGCAGCTCAGAAAGTTTGTGTTAATTTGTTTGTCTTTTTCATTTGATTAACAATAGCTGCTGCAGCTTAGAAAAATAGGACATCCTGTACATACAGGATCCAATTGTATGTTACACATGTTTCCATGGCCCTAAAGGGGCAGGTAGCCTTTTGGTTCATGGACAAACAGATTTTCATCTGAGACATTTCATCTGAGACTTGAGATATTTGCAAGTGCTAGGGCAGGAGCTAAAGTCAGAGCTGTGTTTAAAGCCTCAACTGTCTTTTGTTTAATCTCAGTTTAGATGAGGGGCTCAGTGTCCCACTTTCTACTCATGTATCTTTGCCTGATTATTTCCACAAACTCTGGGATCCTCAGGCAGCAATATCTAGCTGCACTTAGGAACTCTCAAACCTGTCTTTTAGTCTTTGGCGTTGAGATCTGAAGGATGACAGCAGCAATCCTACTCTGAGCCAGGCTCCTTTTGCTTCTGCTCAGCTGGTAGCCAAGATACATAGTATCTAATAAATAAAGTTGGGCTTTCTTAGCTGACACTCTGTAGCCCAAGGTCTGTAACTCTTGCAGCAGTCACTCAGTGGCCCCCTTTATAATCTATTTTCCCAGGAAACCTCTGATGGAGAGTCAGGAATTCAGTTTTTAAATTTTTAAGACAATTTTGCCCATATAAGTTGCCTGCTGTAACCTCCTTCTTGGGCTATGCATTTAAAAGCAAAGATGGGTTGGCTCACCATAGTCAATGGGAGGCTAAAGACTGTATCTTTCAGCTCCAAGACAGTATACATCTATTTCTTTAGAAGAATTACACCTATGGAAATCAGAGGTCCCCTGTTTCTTCACAGGTAGGAGAGGTATATTTCAGAGTGGCTGGCAGGACACCCAGGTGCCTATTTCTTTAAGCTAGGCAATATGGACTGCAACTTCCCCTTTTGTTTCCAGTATCATTTGGGCATTGTTCAATCTGGACAGGGGTAGCTGAACTGGTTAGTTGAAGCTAACCATAGAAACTTGGTCTTGTACTGATCCTTTAAGGGTTAGTTTCTACCCATATACCTGGGAATCCTTGTCAATCTGAGGAATAGTCCAACTGTGTGTTTTGATTGAAGGCAGAACTTTCAGCTAAGAGATATTCTTCTGACAGAGAGTAAGACACCAAAATTTTGCTGGATATCTGTAAATCTGTGTCTCATTATCAGAAAGATGATAAGGCTTTCAGTTTATGCAAAAGGTCTTGTTCCAATCAGTTCTCTGCTGTTAAACGTCCTTTGAAATACATCCAGCAACTGAGAACTATTTATAACTTTACATTTTTCTAGATTTTAGAACTTATTTCTAATATCTGGGGCTGACTGGCTGACAAAGGAAGTCTTTTTAGCAGCTGTCTTTAATCCTTTTTAAAAAGGACCTAGAAAAAAAATTGCTTAAAGTTTCACTGGTCAGTGTTGGATAGAAAAAAAAATTGAATTCTCTCTAGGCTACATCTATTGCAGGTTTGAAGTTTTGTTTGTTTTCTTTTGTCAGAGAGTCATTGGTTTTAAGTTTTCCAATTATTTAGATCATTAGTTTAAAAGGAGACGGAAATCATAAAAGAGAAAGGAGTGGAACACTTTTTCTTTGGACTTGGCCCAGGGAACTGTTCCCCTTCTCTGGGGCTAATTAGAGCAAGCAGGATGCTGAGCAGAGGTTCACCTGGAGGAACTGTCTGCATTCTGCCTAGACAGCAGGGAACTTTGGATGAGAGGCTCAGCTCTCACCTTCATGCAGGACCAACCCTGACCATGAGTTGGAGTCAAGCAACAAAATAAGCAAACACTCCTGTTCCCAGAGTGGGACACAGGCTGGTTTATTTGTATATTTGCTTTTTAAGTTCTCTGTGCAAAGTGGTGGAAACAAAAGGGTTTGGTTCTGCAAGAGAAGAAGGTAAAAAGGTCTTAAGCCAGGGAATCTCCACACCAGGGAAAGCCACTGGTCAATACAGGGAAACAGAATTGACAAAAGAAGATATAAAAAAACACAGACATGCAGAGAGAGGGAGGGAGGGAGGGAGGGGTTTGCTATACAATGGGAGGGAGGGAGGGAGGGAGGGAGGGAGGGAGGGAGGGAGGGAGGGAGGGAGGGAGGACAACTAGGAATTGTAGTGGGTTGGCTTGATGCTGTTTGTATTCTAATGCTAATACTGGGCCCCCAAGACTGGTTTCCCCAGAGATGAGAGAGTCCACACATAGACTCTAAGTGACTCTGTCCCCAAGTCATTACTGATTAGTAAACAAAGATGCCAACAGCCAATAGCTGGGCAGAATAGACATAGGCGGAGTTTAAGTTTCACAGGCTTGGAGTTGGAGCGGAATCATGGGGAGAGGAAGAAGGTAAGGAGGAAAAAGGAGAAGCCACTACGGGTTAGGTGAACCATAAAAGCAAGGCCCAGAGGACTGGCCAATTGGAGTTAAGAGCAGCCCAGATGGCACATAGTAAATAGTAAGTTTATAGTAAATAGTAAGATAACTCATAGTTATCAGTAGGAAAGTAGGTTCTATTAGCATGGAAGGTAGGTATTAGAACAGCTCTTGTGCTGTTTAAGGCTTACTGTAAATATAAAGGCCATGAGTCTTTTATCTGGGAACTAAAAAGGTCAAAGGTAGGGTAGAAACCCTGGGTCAGGATTAAATAATTTCAACAAGGGGTGGCCACCAAATATTCATACACCTCAACAGACAGGGAAATCCATTTATGTCTCACACGTTTCCCAGACACTGAATCAGTGGTTGCATTAAACTTCTCCTATATGTGCAAAATAGAAGGCAACTCAACCAGAGGTGAGAGACATATGACTTTCTAATTTGCTTTCTTTGGAGGTGGAGGTATAGGCCCTCTGAAGCTGAAACATTAAGTAGTAATTCATTAGAAGGAGCCCTGGGGACCTGGTCCATCTCAGGCCGGGAACCCCCTAGTAGTCTTCTAACTATTGCACTCTTCCTCTTCCTCAATTCAAGAAGCTCAAAGATCCCTGGTATCTTGAGGTCTGAACTCTGAGATCTTGGTGGGACCTCTAGAAATGTTGTGGAGTTCTTCGCCCCAAAAGACTACTCAGACATAGGTTTAAGCCAATAGAAAGTCTCTATAAGCCAGCCAGGGACTACCCTGAGTGTTTGGGATCCCAGTGTAGTACTGAGCCTTTCTCAGGAGACAGATTTTAAGCACAAAAAGACATGTTCTGGTTTGGCATACTTCAGTTAACAAGAACAGTTAGCCAGAAGTGGAACTACAGAGGCCAAAAGCAAGGTTGATACGTTTAGAGACTTTCCCAGAACTGTGGACTTTGATGGATTAGGTCTGTGTTTTCATTTGGCAGGTGGTGCTGTCTACATGCTGAGATTTACAGCCTGAATGGTACTTCCATCATGGAGTCAGTTGAGCTAAGCTCTAGGAGCTACAAAAGTCTGGAACCCTTTTTTACAAATAATGACTAAGAAATATTTAAAATCTACATCTAAAAAACTATTGAGAATCATAAGATGCTAGGGTTTGCTATACAATGGATTAAATATGCTTTCCCTCCTTAGCATTCTCAAATACAGATTAAAAGTCCACACATTTACTGAAGCTGGAATTCCAGGCAACAGAAAGAATTTTGTAACATAGTTGAGAACTATTTGCAATTATTTATGCTATTAAAACCTGTTCTCAGGAGCCTGGTATGGCTGTTTCTTGAGAGATTCTACCAGCACCTCACTAATACAGATGCAGATACTCACAGCCAACCATTGGACTGATCCTGGGAACCACAATGGAAGAACTAGGTGAAGGACTGAAGGAGCTGAAGGGGATTGAAACGTCATATGAAAAACAATATCAATTAACTGAACCACCCAGAGCCCCCAGTGACTAAACAACCAACCCAAGATTATACATGGAGGGTTCCCTGGCTCCAGATACATATGTAGCAGAACACGGCCTTATCTGACATTATTGGGAAGGGAAGCCCTTAGTCCTGTGGAGGCTCAATGTCCCAGCATAGGGGGAATGCCAGGGCAGTAAAGTGGGGGTGGGTAAATGAAGGGAGGAGCACCCTCATATACGCAAAGGGGAGGGGGGAGAGGGAGGATAGGATGGGGATTTGTGGAGGGGTAACTGGGAAGGGGAATATTATTTGAAATGTAAATGAATAAAATGATTAATAAAAAAGAAAGAAAAAAAAAAACTGTTCTCTAGAACCTATTTTAATGAAAAGTACCTATGTCTAAATCAGCAGTTCTCAACTTGAACTTGTCCACTACAACCACTTTTGGCAAACCTCTATCTCTAAAAACATTTACATTATGATTCACAACTGGCAAAATTATAATTATGACATAGAAACAAAAATTATAGTTAGGTGCCACTACAATATAAGGAACTGTATTAAAGGGTCACAGCATTAGGGACATTGAAAACCACTGATCTAAAGTCTCAGTCTACATGGAAAGAACATGAGTATAATATTTCATGTTGTAAAGCACAGAAAAAATGTTTTATAACACCAAGGTTGTTGTCATTTTTCCATCTAGAACATCAGTAACACAGGACAAGCGAGAGAGAAAATGAGCTAAATCACCAACCTCCCCGTTGATTTACTCAAACAAATTTGGGGAAATACACACTTTGTTTCAGGGACCTATGGATGATCATGTCTAACATTTATTATAGAAAATATCTAGAATCTTGGCCTGATATTAGTAAATGTTTTTGTTGCTGTTACTGTTGCTGCTGGTGGTAGTGGCGGTGGAGGTGATGGCGGTGGTGTGTATAAACCAAGGGTTGATATGCTTGAGACAAGGTCTCTCACAGGAACCGGCATTTCCTGATTAGTTAGACCAGCTGGCCAGCAAGTCCACCTACTGTACTTAGTTCTAACGCAGTGTAAATAAATTCATCATTTCAATCTGACAAAGGAAGAAACTTTACCCCATGTTCCCAAATCCTTGAAAAGTAGTAAACATTGTTGTGTCATGAAATGTTCATGAACCCCGAAAGACCAGTTAGGAGCTGATCTGACACAATTGCATAAGGGATTTTATTTATGAGCTCATGCTTGGGCTCAGCCCACCGCCAACCCAAAGGACAGTTTTGATAGAAAAGAGCCCAAACACTCATGGGACAAGGTTTTGCCGAAAGTGGCAAGGCAGGGGTGAATGTTTCTAGCTTGGCTACTGTGGCCTTTAGCATAACTGGCTGGTGCTAGGAGCCAAACCAGTAAACTTAACTTATGACTTCTTCCTAACTGGTGATTGTTAGGCAGGGGTGGGCTTGTAACATGGATACAGGTGCTAGATGCAGGTTTGTTGGGGGAAATTAACCTGGAGACACAGATCTTATTGGGATTAGCCTACAATCTGGAGGTAGGCTCAGGTTTTGTTGAGTGATAACTTGGAAACTAATGCTAGGTACTGGCCTTGAGGTCAAACTTAGGTCAGGTTTTCTAAGATGGAATCTGAACCCAGAATTTGATCTCTCATCATCAGGACTGGAAAGATGGTTCATCAGTTTAAAAGCATCTACTGGTCTTATAGATGTGTCAACTTTGTTCCCTGTACCCATAGTGGGCTGCTCACAACTGACTGTAAGTCCAGCTCCACAGAGATCTGACAGCTCTGGCCTCCAAAGGCACTTTCACCCACATGGACATGCCAACACCCCCCCCCCCACACACACACACACTCATACACACTTTAAAGCAATGGAAAAATATATTCTAATAAGAAAACTAGAAAACTAATAAATACCATAGCAAACCAAATCAAAAGATTTACAGATTTATATGTAGCAGAAATTCTAACACCTATCCTATCTAAAGAGATACCACAGAGCAAAGAATAAAGTTGTCTTTGAAGTTCTGAAAAGTCTTATTAATAGCTTTTAATCCAGAAACCAGCTGACAAGTGTGTAAGGAATTGTATAAAGGGAAAGATTCTTAGAATTAAAAAAAAGGAAAAAGAAACACTGGTAGTTCTAGGTCACTGGGTTCCACTTGAGGAGGATGAGCACACACAGCCTGGGACCTTCCCCAGCACTAAGCTAAGCACAGCATCTGCACCCACAACAATCAAATGATCCCTGTTCCTTACACTAGAGAATGCCATGCATTTTTCATTATTATTTTCTTGACATTATACTTAATAGTAAGCAGGTATTTTATTATAATGATATTTACATATCAGGACTGTAAGTATTTATGAAATACATGCCTAATGGCGTCATGTTATTAAACAGTTATTAACTCACATGAATATCATCATTCTGGTACATTCTTCTAGGCCAGTTGACACCAGAAGAAGCTCATTTGTCCCTAATGGCTAATCTTGTTTCATTATTTTAAAAAAAGTCCCTTAAAAGTGTTGGGTTTACATTCTCTCAAAATGACCCTTTTCTTCTCAGTAATCCTATTAGTACAAATTTTTTTATCCATAAAGCACTTCTTAGTTAATTGAAAAGGTAATTGGAGGAAAAAAAACCTACCTTTCAAGCCTATTTGTGAGGATATTTTATAATTACAATGTTAACTGAGTGGATTAAATCAACATGATTTTGAAAATTACTTTCACAAAGACAGCTTCAGTGTCCACACACTGCAGTTTCTTAGAGGAAAAAGATGTCATTTTTTAAAAGAAAAATATAAGAAATCCCTAAAATCACTTTAATTTTTTAAGTGAAGTCAAATTATTTTACATTCTGTATCATAAACAGAAAACAGCAGCATGCAATAATTGAAAGCAAGTAGCTTTTTGACTTGATGGAAGTAGAGTGACAAATCTGATATCTGATAGAGCTTTAGACTTACAAAGCCATTAACAGATTCTACAGTGAAATCCAGATCGTACATAAATCTTGCTATAAGCAAGAAGCATTGTATAAATAATTTCTAAAAGCAAATGCTGCCACTGACTCTGAGTCTTTAGAATTTAATCTTACCTGTGGCTCAAAGAAAAAAAATCTAGACTTTTGGATTAAACACTGCAAACCTTTGATATCTTTTCTTTCCCAACATATCTTTTATAACATAAAATGCCAGAAGATGGGTAGAAACTTGGAAAATTAATTGTTTGACTAGTTAAGAACTCTGTAGAATCTATCAGCAAAACGATAAACTACAGAACTGCAAATGGGCCCTCCTCCAGAGACACTGAGAAGGCAGATGCTTCTAAACAATTTACTGGGAGCTTTGAAAACGAAGACTTACAGGCAACCCCAAAATCAAAAATGAACCATCTCCAAAATGATAGCCAAGCTTAGTAGTATTTAACTTGCCTCAAGCCCTCCCCCATCAGTTACTTTCTTGACTTTCAACAATGCCAGCCCAGTTTCCTTCATCCAGGCAGTCAACAGAACAAAACACACTGGTTTTTGTTTGTTCGTTTGTTTGTTTTTCTATATTAAAAAATTTTATTAACCATTGCATAAAATACTAATTACTCCAGAAATTATTATGATACAGTAGTCAACAATTCGAGAAGTTTAAGAAAGAAAAAATTTTAAAAATTACATCTCCATCTTCATGATTTAATATCTTTGATTTTTGTTACTAAAAACAGTTCTAAATTTAAATATAAAGCCAAGTGTATTTAAAATTATTAATGAAAAGTAAAGTTTGTATCTACCAAAGGAGGTTCAATGTCCTTTAGTTGACTAAGATTTAGGGATATGGAAACTATATATTTTTTCTTTTTTTATTGAATATTTTATTTAATTACATTTCAGATGTTATCCCATTTCCCCCTCATAAAGCCCCTATTCCATCCCTCTTCTTCCTTTTTGCTTTTATACCATTTTAATTTTATGCAAGTATTCAGGTCAGTTCTAGGTTGAGGAACTAACAGTACAATAGATGGAAATAGTCAAAAAACAAACAAGGCAGTAAACAGAGTCCCATGATCACTCCTGTGATCACTATTTCCAAGGGCTTATGACCAAAATATCAGGATGACCAAAATATCTGAGCCTACTTCCCTGTCATAGCCCAAAGTCATTTTCATGCCTGAAATCTACCTCTTTGTTCTAGCCTAACATTTAAATTCCTGCCTCTAATTACTTCTTTGTTCTAGCCTAATGCCATATTCCTGCCCATGTCCTTGTCCTTCGCCAATGTCATATTCGGGCAAGGCAACCACAAAACTTCTCCACATTTCCTCCTTTCGTATTGGATAAACACGATTGAGCCTGTCTTAGGTCATTCTGACAAGAATTCCTTCCTTTCCCATCGTGGAATATGAATTATAAAAAGGAATGCACTTCTGTTTTAGGTTGGTAAGGCTCTGTGCAGAATCTTAGCCATCTTTGGCTTGACAGTCTGTTAAAATAATAACTCTGTCTGGGCGTCCATTTTCAGTTTCAAGTCATGTACTTTGGCTGCCAACATGTTGATGTTATTAAAGACAAGCATTAACACAATGGGCAAGAATAAAAGTATTCCCAGGACAAAAAGGATTAAGCTATATATGCCATTCTTGAAGCTTGACCAAAATGAAAATACAGACCTCAAGCCATGAATAATTTTATCAGTATTTTCTGCATCATCAGAGCTCAACAGAGCAGCATTCTTTAAATTCATAATCTCACTATGCAAAGTTAAAGCATCCAGAGAGGTGTAAGAATTATGCCAAATAACTTACAAGTGTCTTTAAACTTTTTCCTAATTATAATGACTATCATTGTAAATTTTAGAAGTAACACAACTCCATTGGTATTTGGTGTGAGACTCGAGATGGCTCCTTACTCTTAAACTCTGAGCCTCCTTCAATAATTTGAATAGGATGAAGAGCATCAATCCTGTTTCAAATGCCTATCTAAATCTTCTTGTATACTCAATACATTAGTAACATTTTTTTGCTAAATGATTAACAAAAGTAGCTGTCTTAACTTCTTGTGTCAAAGCAACTGCGAAGCAGTGGTGCTAGCAATTAATGTAATTAAAGCTGTTATACCAGCAATGATCAAGCCCACTACCCTCTTACTTCTGCTTAAAGCCCAACTCACTTCATCCAGTACTCAAAAGCTTTTTTCAGAAAAACAAGGTTTTGTAATACTCAGGGCAGTAAGATAAAAGCTGGTTGATAGACCCCATAACAGACAAGCCAGGTTTCAACACATAAACACATTTAGAAAGTATACAATCCATGAAACTTACAATAAATGCTATAGAAGAGACAAAAGTAATTTTAACTTGACAATTAAGAGAGCCTTATCACATGCACTAACACTTGTTTGAAATCAAGAACTTTCCCAACTTTATCTCTTGCTAACATAACATCATAGAGAACTGCAGCTAACTTCCAAATATGTCTCTGAAAATGTCCAGATCCAGCCTTCCAAACGAAGACTGTTATTTCCAATATTGGATTGAATTCTAGACCAGGACATGATTGAGTCTGAGTAAGTGGTCACGTTTAAGAAAAATACAAGAGTCATTATAACTTCTCATTTTGATTCTGTCCCACAAGGTCTAAAAACTTGAGGCAAGGCAGCTTGTCCCATCTGAGATATAAGAAAGCAAAAGTGGGTCAAGAACATATGTCCAATACAGCTTCCCAGTCACCATTGTCAGGGTACTCAGTAAACTCACATGTCAGCATCATTCTTTGTCCTGGCATCAGCATGTCTCACCAATCACTCTGGCAGCCACCATGCTCCTTCACCATCCTGCAGAAAAAACACAAACATGCTCTTATTATACTGAGAGTGACCAGAAAATATCATAGAACTTAGCATCTGGTTGGAGGACATGAAAAGTCCCCAAAGTCAACTGGCAACAATGTTATGCCATGTTAATATGGCAGACTTAGCCCTTCCTATGCTAAAAATTGTATGTGAGTTTTCCTTCACTGTTGTGTGTTCTTTTTGGACAAAGTCTGATTGCATTTATTTCTTTTAGAATTGGGCTATATTCCACCCTGTGTATCTCAATATGTAGTGGACAGCAGTGTCTTGCTATAAATGAATTATGATGTTGACATTTTTATTTATGGCAAATCATGTATGAAGCCACAATATTATCACAAAACTAAAAAATGTATTTCAGGAAAAAGTTCTCATAACAGTGGAAACTGCAATGTGGAACTAAAGAGGAACTGTGCCTTGTAAATGATTTTTAAATGTAAGAGAAGATTATTTAAAATAGAGATCTTATAAGTTATCATTGCCTTGTTTCCACCTGGCATTATGTGTACATTTAATTGAAATGCAAAATACCTTTATTTTACTTTTTTATTGGATATTCTATTTACATTTCAGATGTAATCCCCATTTCCCCCAATTCAGGAACCCCTATCCCATCCCCCCTCCTCCTGTTTCTAAGAGGATATGCCCCCACCCTCCCACTTCCCCACCCATGATTTTTCCCACACAGAAAATATCCTGAGTGAGGTAACCCAATCACAAAAAAAGCACACAAGGTATGCACTCACTGATAATTGGATATCAGCCCAAAATCTCCCAATATCCAAGATACAACTCACAGACCACATGAAGCTCAAAATACTCATGGGAGCAAATATGGAGACAAAGCAGGGGACAGAAACTGAAGGAGGGGCCATGAAGAGACTGTGCCACCTGGGTATCCATCCCTTGTGCAGTCACCAAAGGTAGATGCTGATGTGGATGCCAGGAAGTGCATGCTGACATGAATCGGATACAGCTGTCTCTTTAGAGGTCTACCAGAGCCTGAAATATACAGAGGCAGATGCTCACAGCTAACCATTGAGCTGATCATAGGGTTCCCAATGGAGGAGTGAGAGAGAAGACTGAAGTGGCTAAAGAGTTTGAGGCCCCATGGGGAGAGAAACAATACTAACCAACCAGAGCTCCCAGTGTCTAAACCACCAGCCCGGGAGCACATAGGGAGGGACCCATGACCCCAGCTGTATACGTAGGGGAGGATAGCCTTGTCAGGCATAGGTGGGTGAGGATGTTGAGCATTTCTTTAGGTTCTTTTTGACCATTCGAGTTTCCTCAGTTGAGAATTCTTTGTTTAGCTCTGTATCCCATTTTAATTGGGTTATTTGATTGTCTAGAGTAATTTCTTGAGTTCTTTGTATACATTGGATACTAGCCCTCTGTCAGATGTAGGATTGGTAAAAATCTTTTCTCAATCTGTTGGTTGCCATTTTGTCCTATTGACAATGTCCTTTGCCTTACTGAAGCTTTGCAAATTTATGAGGTCCCATTTGTCAATTCTTGATCTTAGAGCATAAGCCATTGGTGTTCTTTTCAGAAACTTTTCCCCTGTGCCCATGTGTTCAAGGTTCTTCCCCATTTTTGCTTCTATTAGATTCAGTGTATCTAGTTTTATGTTGAGGTCCTTGATCCACTTGAACTTGAGCTTTGTACAAGGAACTAAGAATGGATCGATTTGCATTCTTGTCATGTCACATATGGCCACATGAATTATATATACAAATGCTCACAGAAAGAATGAAGAATTTGGAAGGTGGAGCCAGAGGGGGAGTCAGGAGTTATAAATCATCATTGTCCATATAGCAATTACAAAGAAAGAAAGAGAAAAGGGGAGAGAAAGAAAGAGAAAATGAAGGACAGATTCCAGGCAGACAGGCATCATTAGTAAGCACTGGAAGTATTACACTTAACAAGCCACAGATGAGCAACCAGTTCCAGAGGAATGTATACTACATGAATGTTTAGTATGGGTAAATGTGTCTTGGTATAAAGTGAGCTGGCTGCTGCCAGGTAAAGAGCTTGTAATGAATGGGCATGAATTTTCTTTGTGCAGTATTAAAAGTGTCTTAAAATTTCCAGTAGAAACAGCTGTACTATGCTTTGACTATAGTGAAGTCTGTCCTTCGCATGTTACACACAAGATGACTTGTACAGATGTGAGATGTGTTTCACTGTGCCTGTTCCACACACACATTCATCTGTGCATAAATGTCAGAACTGTAGTCAAGACAAATAATAAAAACGCTCTCATGTGCGTTGACGCAAATGAAGAATGAAAAATGAAGGATCAAAAATGGGACTAAAAGAAAATAACATAGAACAGAAGCCAGATATACCAATTACTTTACAATAGTAAATGTAAATGCACACTCCTATTAAAACACAAGGGTTTATAATTTAACCATGTGTTCTATGCAAGACACACAGTAAAAGAAATGGCTGGGTTGAAGAGGAAGAATGGTGCCACACAAACATTCAGCAAAGGAAGTCTGGTGTTATCAAACAAATAAGAATTTAATATAAAACATGACCCAGAAAGAGAACATTTTGTGAAAATAAAATTTTCAAACAAAAGCTAAGATAAAAAAATTACAAATTTGTATGAAATAATCAAAAATTTGAGATGGCAAATGTATAATCACCATGAGGATTTTTACTTTCATCTTTTGCTGATTCGTCTCTGGTTCAGCACAGGAACATAATTAGCTGCAGTAAAATGGAGCTGCTAAACTCTTCTGCTCCTCTCCACCAGCCATATTGTTGTCCTGCGGGGAACGGAGGGGATGATCATTTTTTTCTTGTCGACTGAAATCATCCCAGCATGGACTGTTATAACCAACAGCCAATTGCGTTTGCTAAGCAAGAACTGCAGGTGATTTCTCCCACACTTCTGGTTGACCTCCTTTCTGCCCTCCCAAGTCCCTGGGAACCAGCATGCTTCTCTTCCACAAGTTTGATTTCTTGGTTTCTACAATCCAGTGAGAACATCAGCCTGGCCTGTTTCACTCAATACAGCAATCTCTAATTCCATCAGCAGGTGGCAGGATTTTGTGCTTTTGTGGCTTTTCTTTCTAGTACAAATGTCTCACCTTTTCTTTCTCTGTACCTGTGTGTGATAGATGGAGCAAAATGCTTGGTAAGAAAGCCTAATGTTTGAACAACGTAATTAGCCAAACTGAATGAAGGGGTCTGTGTAAAACTACTTCCTAGAACAACTTCAGAAAGTACCGATATAATAGTGACTATTAACCTCACTGATTTGCAAGCATTATATAACCATTGTTTTTGACAAATGGTAACTGTTATTTATTGAACAGAAATATAGTGCAAATTAAATAAATTTTCTAGGGAGGTAGATTGAGTCCTGGTGTGGGATTTCTTCTGCCCACCCTCCCTCAGTACTTCTCAATTCATGCTTACTCCTTACCTCTGGGCAGCCAAGATTTAATTTACAAAATAAACACAGACATACAGGAGAATTCAATAATTAACTATTCAACATGTGCCCAATAATGTTGGCTTTCCATCTGCCTTTCATGTTCCAAGCAATGCAGACTCCATCTTTATGCGAAGGCACCCTTAGATAAAGCAGTTAGAACAAGAACATGATAAACTCATAACATAAATGTATTAGGTGGCTGACAGAAACAGTGACTGTCTCAGTAAGTTATTCAAATTTCTATGATAGATTTTACATATGAAAGGTCAGACTTTTTCTCTCCTCTTCTGCCTTCAGATAACAGCTTTAAAATAAATAAACTGAACAAGCAAGGGAGGGGCGCATAGATTCCTGGAAGAACACCTGTGTGGCACATGGGTAACACTGGGTTCAACTGAGCACAAGGAGAAACAAGATCTTAAAGCTCCATGTCCTTTAAAATAAAGGAGACTGTGGTAACTGTAGCAGTGGGTTTTGCTACACCGCTTTGTGCTCCTGGCTGGTCTCGTGCTTCCAGCCACCCGCCTAGGAACTCTTTGGATCCACAAATAAAACACACACACATACTAGCTTATTTTTGAAATGCCTTGGCTACTCAAAGGCTGAGCAGGTTGTTGTTGTTGTTGTTGTTGTTGTTATTATTATTATTATTATTATTATTATTATTATTATTATTGGAAATTTTATTTATTTACATTTCAAATGCTACCTCCTTTCCCAGTTTCCCCTCTGGAAATCCCCCATCCCATCCTCCATTGCCCTGCTTCTATGGTGCTTGCCTGCCCACCCACTCCTGCTTCCCCACCCTGGCATTCCCCTACACCCTGGCTTTTCCAGGACCAAGGGCTTCTCTTCCCATTGATATCCAACAAGGCCATCCTATGCTACATGTGCAGCTGGAGTCATGGGACCCTCCATGTATTCTCTTTGGTTGGTGGTTCAGTTCCTGGGAGCTTTGAGGGGATCTAGTTGGTTAATATTGTTGTTCTTCCTATGGTCTATAAACCCCTTCAGCTCCTTCAGTCCTTTCTCTAACTCCTCCATTGGGGACCCCATGCTCAGTCCAATGGTTGGCTGTGAGCATTCACATCTGTATTTGCCAGACCATGGCAGAGCCTCTCAGGAGACAGCTATATCAGGCTCCTGTCAGCATGTACTTCTTGGCATCAGCAATAGTGTCTGGGTTTGGTGACTATATATGGGATTGTTCCCCAGGTGAAACAGTCTCTGGATGGCCTTTCCTTCAGTCTCTGCTCCATATTTTGTCTCCATATTTCCTCCCATGAGTATTTTGTTCCCTCTTCTAAAAAGGACTGAAGCATCTACACTTCTTGAGCTTCATGTGGTCTGTGAATGTATCTTGGGTATTGTAAGCTTTTAGGTTAATATCCACTTATCAGTGAGTGCATACCATGGGTGTTTTTTGTGACTGGGTTATCTGACTCAGGATGACATTTTCTAGTTCCACCTATTTGCCTAAGAATTTCGTGAAGTCATTGTTTTTAATAGCTGTGTAATACTCCATTGTGTAAATGTACCACATTTTCTGTATCCATTCCTCTGTTGAAGGACATCTGGGTTTTTTTCCAGCTTCTGGCTTTTATAAATAAGGCTGCTATGAACATAGTGGAGCATGGGTCCTTGTTATATGTTGGAGAATCTTTTGGGTATATGCCCAGGAGTGGTATAGCTGGGTCCTTAGGTAGTAGTATGTCCAATTTTCTGAGGAACTGCCAGACTGCTTTCCAGAGCGGTTTTACCAGCTTACAATCCCACCAACAATGGAAGAGTGTTCCTCCTTCTCCACATCCTTGTCAGCATCTGCTGTCCTCTGAGTTTTTGATCTTAGCCATACTAGTTAGTGTGAGGTAGAATCTCAGGGTTGTTTTGATTTGCATTTCCCTGATGACTAAGGAGTTTGAACATTTCTTTAGGTGCTTCTTAGCCATTTCATAATTGAGAATTGAGAATTTGGAATTGAGCCAGTTGAGAGTTCTCTGTTTACATCTGTACCCTATTTTTTAATAAGGTTATTTGGTTGTCTGGAGTCTAACTTCTTGAGTTCTTGGTATATATTGGATATTAGGTTGGGCAGTTCTAATCCTCTGTCTGATACCCTAGGCCCAATTGGGGAAGTGGCCACTCTCACATAGCTGGTTAGCTTTATCTCCTGGTGCTCCTACATCCATCCATCTCCCACCACATCATTAAGATCCTCCCTCTCCACCCTCTTGAGTTCTAGCCTATGCAACTCTAAGGTCCTGCCAATCTCCCTTTGCTTAGCCGTTGGTCACTGGCATCTTTATTGATCTATCAAAAACCAATTAGAGACAAGGACCTTTAGTGTTTGGACATGCAGATTCCCAATTGAATCAAAGCATTAGAACCAATCTCCAACATGTGACAGAGACTAAGTGGCCCCTAGTGACATCTTAACTTTGTGCTCGTGCCCCAGGTATCCAACTGTTCTTAGAATGAAGGAAGAGGACATGTAATTTGCCTCTAATCATTAAACCATGATGAAGAGAGTCAATGAGATGAGCAAAATACCTGTGGTGTAAGCCCCAGGACCTGAGTTCCATTCCTGCAGGTGGAAGGTGAGAACCTACTTCACAGAGCTGTCCTCTGACCTCCATACATACCCAGTGACACACATGCCCTCACCCATGCATCACACACAAACAACAAAATAGCAATAACTAGAATAGTAATAATAAAATACCTTCTAAATAAATGAAAAATAAAAGCATGTTTCTGAGATGTCTCTCCTTTGACTAAGTTATGTAAGACTCCATATGGCAGAGTAGAGACAGAGCAGGAGTTACATTGAAGAAAGTTGCATGTCAAAGCCTCCATGTGGCTTGTGAGACCTGAGAGCAATCCACCACAGTGACCACAGCCAGCAAAACGCCAGGACTCACTGGGTGTGATGAGGGCTTCTGTAATCCCAGCATGTGGGAGGCTGAAAGAGGAAGATCACAAGTTCAAGGCCAGATTGGACCATGTCTCAAAACAACAAGAAGCTAGAACTGGCAAATCTAAGGCTCTGAGGAGATGAACTCTGCCAGCCACCTGAGTGAATCTGGGTGTGGTCTTTCACCTTCAGGCCTCCGGTGAGAATGCAGTACCATTGGGCTCTGTATGGCAGCTTCCTGGAATCCCCAACAAAAGAACAGTTACATTTATTTTTGAGTCATAGAATCCTGATTATAAACCTGGGCTCCTTAAATCTATAAAGAAAAGGGTCATACAGGATTCCTCCTCAGAAAATTTATGCAAGGAAATGTAACAGAAATGATGAAATGACAAGAGAAACACTAAGTTGCAAAGGCCAATGGGAGACCTCTGAGTGTGACAACAGAAACATTTTTTTTTTTCAGGAAAAGTTCACATTTGCTATGTAGAACTGAGAAAGTTCAGGTGTAAAGAGCCATCTATCACACATAAATTACACACTGAGATTTCCTGCCATGTGAGCAAAGTTCTTGGTTAAAGAAGGGGGTAACTATATTAATTGTGGACTAAGGAGCAGCTGACATAATCAACGGATAAACTGATCTAATAATCTCATAATATTCTGGCCATGTTCTCTGATTAAAAAACAATAGACACACATCATTATCATCATCATCATCATCACTTATCATAATGAATACCACTCACACAACCATGAGGATTTTTCAACCCAAGAACAGCAGGCTTCTGCCTTCTTGGAATCCTGTTGTTAACATATATCACTGGCAAATTACTGCAAGCACAAGTATCTCTAGCTCTTACTTTTCTTACTACAGACAAGACTGTAGAGCTATGGATTCAGAGGTGTGTAGAACTCTAGAATAAAAACAAGAATAAACAGGTGGTCTTTGCTCCCAGGGAGGGGCTTCAAGTGTTAATGTAAGACATTGGCTCAGGGTAAAGACAAAACACTGAAAGGTAACATAGGCCAGCTGGATGGTAAATAGCTCAACAGATCCAGGCTGTAGAGACATGTTGAAGGACAAGCTAGAGCCCCGATGTTGGAAGATGAGCAAGACGCCAAATGTTGGTATTGGCAGTGAGAATCTCTAAAACACTTGCTGGCACATGCCTTTCTGTGAAGTCGGTTAGAAAGGAGCCTCCATGTGACATGCAAATGAAGACCTCTGTCAGCCATCAAAGCCTAGCTGCAAGCTCAGCTCTAGCTCAAGAGCACACAGAAAAATAAGATGAGAGAATGATCAGACAGAAAACCAGAAGAAATAGATTAAGCCAGGGAACTAAAGAGAAACAATGAGGAAAAGACAGAGAGAAAGCAAGAGGATGAAAAGAAAGAATGGAGGGAGAAAATACAAGGAAGAACCAGGCACTCTTACTCAACCAAAGTAAGACCCCACACACTGTGTGGCTACAGGACACAAGCCCAGAAGTCCCAGTGGGATCCCCAACCCAACCCCATTCCAGCTCACATATGCTGCCATTAGAATTGAGACACACTAAGCAAAGCATTTCCTCTCCCTTCCAGGAATGGAACTTCAAACTTAAAACTGGCTTTAGCCACTCTCCCCTATGTCTTTATCACTTAAAACTATCCTTACATGTGGTAACTGACCAAGAATTATCACTAGCTGAATGAATAAATTAATTAATAATCATGGTTTAAACAAGAAACTACATAGGTAAATCTAGTACTTACATAGATACCTAACAAGTTATGGAATATTTCCACACATGGAGACAAACAATCAGAGCACTATTTGCACTGAAACTTGAACCTTGCTCTTGACTTAGCCTAAGTACGTACACACACACACACACACACACACACACACACCATGTATGTGTTAAGGTTTATTTAATTCTTTATGTGTCCTTATATGTATATACCATGTGTCTGCAAGTGCCTATGAAGTACAGAAGAATACATAAAATACCCTGGATGTGGAGTCATAGGTTATCATGAGGCACCCACTAGGGCTGCTGTCAACTAAACTCAGGTACTTCACAAGAGCATCAAGTGCTCTTAACCTCTGTTTCTTCAGCCTCCTACAGGTATGTCTGTGTGTTTGTGGGGTTTTTTTTTTTTTTGTCCCTCTCTTTGAGTCTTTATTCTTATGCTGCCTTAAAGTCTCCTGTAGACAGTGACTTTAATCTGTTGTTACATGATTGCTATGAGCGATTGTGTATAGATTGGAAGTCAATCTAATCAGCAGTTAGAAATAATAATTGTGTTTTTTTAAAAAAATATGAATAGAAGTTGGTTGTAGATACAACTTTTAAGCATTCGTAAAATGAAAATTTATAAAAGTAACTTTTATTCACCTAATGTAATTGTCATTTTGGAGGCTTCCTGATGAATAAACTCATTTTTCCCCTCCCCTTCGTTGGGCACTTCAGCTAATCTCATCCCTGTTGGGTCCTGGGAGCCTCTTGCTTTTCTGGCATCTGGGACTTGCTGTTGGCTATCTCCATTTCTCCAACCCCCATTACTATACATTTCTGTTCCAATTTCTGACCTTCTGTACATCATTTTAGTCTTCTCTCATACCCGATCCTGCCCCCTCTTTTTCCCCTTCCTCCTCCCCCTCCCCCTCTTCTCTTCCTCCCTAGCCCCTCCCACCCTCTACCTCCCATGAGTATTTTATTCCCCCTTTTAAAAAGTACTGAAGCATCCACATTTTTAGTTTTTTTCTGAACTCTGGCTGGCTGGTTCAACTCAGCTGTTCTGGCTCAAACTCCTCTCCAATCTGACTGATTCCATCTGGCTTCTCACTGAATTGCTCTGCTTGGCCTCAAACTAACTTTAGCCATCTATTCTAATCTGGCTCCTTATTGTTTGGCTTCAACTGCCTCTGCTGACCTGCACTGAACTGCATGAACTCATAAACAAACTCAACTCCACTGCACTGACTTACTGTGCGGACTCTCAACTGACTCAACTCTTTCTCTCTCCTTGTGTTGCTCTTAAGGAGCTTCTCTTTCCCATCTGTTCTCATGAGAGTTAGGTGCATCCTATCTCTGACTCATGCTGTCTAACCTTTTTCTGATTTGTCATTTTGTCTGCCCTTCAATTAGATATCACTATCAAACACTGCTCCTTCTACAAACTAAACTTACCTACATTGTTTGGCACCAAAAGTGTACACTAAAGGCATGTCTGTGTCGTGGTAAATCTCCAACCCAAATAGGACCAGTCAAAGAAAACACAACTCAATAATTATTAATACAATTGCAAGCCTACATTGGGCACATTCACCACTACACTACTCTATTCCCCATCTATGAGATCCCTTATAACTTGTCATTTTTCCAGGCCATGTGCTTCTCTTCCATTCTCCTTTCAGATCTCCTCTTCCAGTCATTCTACCACCACTTCCTCTTCGGTCATCTCTTCCCTCTCCTCTCTCCCCAAACCTTTTTAGTTCCACCTCTTTTTCTACTGTCCAATCACTGGCTCTAGCCTTTATTTTACAAATTAAGGTGGGCAGAAGGTTCACAAGAAGTCACCTGTGTACTGACTCACTCCTCATCTGCAGCCCCTCCCAGGAATTAGCATCAAATACAAGGCCAGGGCTATCCACAACATGTCTGTATTCCACCCAGAGGAGTTAAAATTCCTCTACAAAAATTAAAACTGGTTAAAATATCAAATCAATAGTGACAGAAGTCAGAATTTATCCAATTTTGTAGAAGTGTACACTTTCAAAAATATAAGTATACCAATTTACTGTAAAAGGATTATGTTACTATTTCCTAAATATTTTTATTTTAAATATTGCCTAAATATTTTTTAATATAGGGACAAATTAAGATGTGAGAAAACTAAAGGTGGATTTGACATCATGGTTTGTCACTGAGGACATGATTTAAAACCCAGGTCAACATATGAGATCTAGATCCTGGGACTGGAGAGAGTACCCCGTAAGCATTCCCTGCTCTCACAGAAGAACCAGGGTCCCTTCTCAACTCCCACATGCAGCTCATAACCGTCTACAACTCAAGTTCCCAGGAATCTGGTGCCCTCTTCTGGTTTCCATGAGCTCTTGCATTCATGTGGCACAGAAATACACTCAGGTTCACAAACGAAGAAGAGAAAATAACATGTTTTTAAAATAAAACCCAAATCTGAATGACAAGGCTTTTCAGATTCAAGGAGGCCAAGCAAGCAGGGTCCTATTTTGGAGAGTAACATGGCATTTAACCATCTGAACTTATGCATATTCACATTCGACTCTGAAGCTTGATTCTGACTTAGGCTCAGAAGTACTGTGCACTTCACTAAGTTAAAATCACAAGGCAGAAATGTCATCAAAACAGGAAAAAATGCATCATTTTTTTGTCTCTGTGCTCTCTCTTTCCTGGGCCCTTATTGTTTGGCATTCCCTCAAGTAAATTAACCTTATTATATATCTGTTTTAACTTGTCTATGATTTTAACTTGTCTATGATGATTCATATTTTTAAAAAAATCAGTAGAATGGTAGTAATTTGTAAGACTTTCTTTAGCTTCCAGTATGTCGCATCATTTAGAGAGCCTGCATAATTCACCAGCATAATTTCAGCTACAACATAGCTCTGTAACCAGTAATTCAGTAACACTAGAGAGTTACAGATTACATACATAAAGGCATCTGAATCATTAAGGGTAAAATTGAAATCTATCTTTTAACAAAATTAATGTGCATGTATTTATATCACATAGCACATTTAACATAAAGTATTAATGAAAGACACGCAGTAAAACATCTACATAAAGAGTGTCAGTGTCAGAATCTAAGAACAAAATGCTCCCCGTGGAACATAGGCTGGTGGAAATAACTGTGTAAGCGAATTGACAGACACTTTCTTCTAGGGCTAAAGAGATGGCCCAGTAGGTAAGGGTACTTGCAATTCTTTCAGGAATATGAGTTCAGTTCCCAGTATCCATGTTGGGAGGCTCATGACCACTTCACAACTCACTCCAGCTCCAGGAATATGATGTCCCCTTCTGATCTCTGAAGGCACCTGTATTCATGTGAGTGTATACACACACACACACACACACACACACACACACACAGAGAGAGAGAGAGAGAGAGAGAGAGAGAGAGAGAGAGAGAGAGTAAATCTTACATGGAAATGCTTTCTCCCCACAAGGTTACATTTCTCACAAGAGACAAGGATTGTAAATGAGAGAGGATGCAGGCTTCTCTGCTGAAGTTCAATATTTGGGGTCCCAGAGCAGATGAAGGTGCTTCTGCTTGGGAAAGTATGTGTAGCCATGCCAGTGTGTGAGTCACGTCAATGTGCTCATCTTGTCTGGTGCTTGAGACTAGGAGAGGTCTGAGTCATTGAAGGGTGTGTCCCATACTCCCTTGCAGATACTTGAAAAGAAGCTGTGGGGGAAAGGGAGCAAAGACAGCACACCAGCCTCTTCTGCCTGGAAAACTCAAGAGGAACTCACCAGAAAGCAAACGAGAAAACACTAAGGGAAGCCGCTTATCTCTCACATCCCTAGATCCTAGTGGCTTCTTTGTGTGGAGTAGGAAGAATGTCAGTGCACTCCACATATGTCACAAAAATACACCCTCTTCACTCTCCTGTTAGTAAATTCCTACACCAGAGATAAAAGGAGCTGGAGCTGGAGCTGGAGCTCAGCCGTTAAGAGCAATTGCTCTTTATCAATTTCAGGTATTTTATCGGTCATCACTACAATCAAAACTACATTATGAGTTTTTCTAGGCGGTCCTCATCTGGAGAGCTTGCCTTAAAAATTCCTGGTCCCAGTACACACTGATGATGTTGACAGTTGTCCAGTGACCTGTTCTATAGCATAGTCACCCCTATACAATGAAGGTACTATGGAGTATTTTGGCTTTTGTGCTGGTCTGGAAGTCAGTGTTTCAGGTCTGCTGTGATCTCACCTTTGATCCTTTAGTCTTTACTCTCAGCAAAGACGGGAAGCTAACTTAACATCACTGTATTACATTTCTCATCAAGAAGTGCTATTTCACACATCCAATGCTTGCTTATTTTTATTTGACAAGTTTCCAAAGCAATTTAATTGTCAAATTAAAGTTGTTTATAACATTGAAAAACAAACTCCAATTGCTCTTTAGAGAGTTAACTGTTTCCTTATAAATGTAAGAAAAAAAATGGTCTGTACATTTACATAAAAACCTAGAGGAGGGAAGGAAAGTGTTACAAAAGGAGAGCTGTTTTTCTTACACACTAAAATAGCACAATTTTCAACTTTACATGCGAGAAGAGAGTAATATTATATGATGTCGTGAACAAAAAACAAATCGACAATTTCAAAGATCTATCATGAAAGTAACCCTCAGGGTAAAATAAAATTAGGAAAAATTTAAAAATTCGAATCAGAATCTTGGATCCATATGAGGTTTGACCAGTGCAACAGTTATGGCCCATCCAAAGACTCATGTAACCTAAACTGGCCTCAAGCTTCTCACATAACTATGGAGAACCTTGAACTCCCTCCATCCTCCTGTTTCTCCCTGCTCCCAAGCGCTGGGGCTACGAGCATGTTGCCACCATGTCTGTTTTATACAGCGCTCATACTTAAATCCTTTATTTTGTCTATGCCAGGTTGAGTTACATCCCTCATTGCAGCCCTCTTTCCTGATCTCATATTCCAAATGAGAAGAGGTCTGAAAAGTGTCTTGCCTGCATAGATCCAAAGTTTCTGTTTCTTCTGTCGGTGATAAACCCCCACTAACAAAGCGAACTGATAAAAATAAAAATAAAGTCACACTGAAGGATGATTGAGTTTCTAGAAGGTTTTGCCAGCTCAGTGAATCTGCTGCAGGGCTTTCCGGCAGCTTTGGCAAACAGGAAAAGGTAGGCTGGGTCTCTGGAATGCTGCTGGAGCTCCTTTCCATAAAGTCCGAATGGGTTCTGGAAACAGAGCTACGATTCTGAGTCAATAGCTAGGAAGGTAACAACAGTTTCCCCAGCTGTCTCCCAGTGCCGCAAAGGCTCCAGACTTAAAGGACAAGGCTCTATTTCAATAACAAGAATGGTGGCATCTGCCTATAATTCTAATATCCAGAGACTGAAACAGGAGGACTGTAAGTTTGAGGCTAGCCAGTACCAATATATAGAGGTAATCCAATTCCCCCAAAGTAAAATTAAAAAAAAGAAGAAGAGGAGAGGAAAAAAGTAGAAGAAAGCATGTAATTTCAGCGGCTGTCAACAATAGGTCCCAAGAAAACCATATCCTTTCTGTAAACAGGAAGCTGTAGGCCCCAGCAGTAGAGTGGGTACAGGGCCAGATCCCGTAGATGGCTTCTAATGTTTGGATGTACAGATTTTTATATATCCTCAAAGTGAATCTACTCTTCCATGTGGATGTCTCTTTCTTCCCCAATAAAACTACAATTTTTGTTTCTAAATTTAAACAAATTACTCAAGCAGACAAGAGCTGGCACGTTTAAGTGTCACACAGCCCACAGTAACCTGGCAGAAGGGAGTCTGCTCCTTTAAGATTCTGATTTCTTGTTACAAGATAAGTCACACAGAGCCTTATTTTCAATTGTCATTTTCCTTTTTGTTGCCTTCGCATTTTAAATGTCACTCGGATGTGTACTTTGGTTACAAATAAACACTGGTTTCAGACCGTGCTGACACACATTAGGCTAGCTTGCAAAATTTTGTTTCCAAAGTCCAATAAAGCATTTGATCCTGAAAATAGAAGGAGGCAGGTCCAAAAGTTTTAAATGTAACCTATCATAAGGTTTTTTCTGCTCTGAAACCTTCTTCCTTAATGTTTTGTTTGTTTCTTAAACCATCCATAGAAGGATGTGATGTTGGTACAACTTAACTGTTTTCAAACTAGTAGTTTACACCAGTCATTTGTTAGGAAGATATCCTCACAGCAGGGTGCATCCTTTACAGACCTTAGTGGCCTCCAATACTGCTGCTTGAACACTTCAGGTCCTCTAGTTTAACCTTTGTGCTCTTTGAAAAGTGGTCAGAGACAAATTGCTTTAACAGTACAAATTGGTAAGAGGAAGACTGCAAAATGGAGAAAGTTCCTTATGTGTGCATAAGCTCCTGGACACACAATGTGGGTATACCCTAGCAGCACTTAGTAGAGACACATGCCCTGCATGCCGCAAGGGTCATGACCCTGTGATAGACTAGGAACTGGAGCACACTGCTCCTACCCCACTTTGCAGGAGAGTTACACACAGCACATAGACCCGGAAAAGATCAGAATTTCACAAATACTTTCTTCTGAATATGTATCAATTCACACTAGACTACAGTCAATATCACACTTCAAGTCAGCATAACTCAAGACCATTTTGTGTAAGTAGTGAGTCTGTTTTACAGGATCCTTGTTTCAAACTTCTGGAATATCTGCTAAGGCCATCTCTAATTGTAACCCAGTAGCATTATCTCTTGGTGCACGTTTCTGCCAATGTAAGAAATTTGGGTTCCAAGTTGTTTAAAAAATCGAGTCCCTCTTCTTCCTGCTTTTCGCTGCAGCAGCCCACAGAGCCAGCTGGAGATCCCCTGCCTTCGTAGTTATAGGTGAGGACATAGTCTTGGGACGGGATGTGTTCTTCGTTCTGATTACACACATGCAATTTCTGTAAGGTCCAAAAAAGAGGATTGTATTATTTTTTTTAAAACAACTTCAACATATGAACAGAAAATTTATTTTATTTACCTTTTATGTTTAATTTTTAACCAGTGTGTCCTCTAATGGAGTCCTACATACAAAAAACGCACATGATTGGTCTATATTACAGCCATATCATAAATCAATATAGTTTGCATTTTAATAATTCATCAAAATAAAAATAGGTTGACAAATGTTATATTTAAGTACATTCAAGTCATCATTAAATATTTATCCCCAAATGTTATGTCTACAGTTGAGGTCAGTTCACAAAATAGAGACAATATGCCAAGTGGTTGGAGTTTGTAGGTGGATACCAATTGGTCCAGGTTTGAAGTAACTGTAGTTTACTAACTTACGTTACTTTAAGTCAACCTCTCCTCCAATGTCACCTTGTTATTTTGGGAAACTAATGATAGAAAGAGCAATGCATGAAAGTATACTTCTTATGCTCATCACTTGTAAGGGTACAATGACCATGAACTACAGCTCCGTCGTGTGCAGCGACAAAGGACATTAAAAATAAATAAATATGAATTTCCAACATAGCCATAAGTCAGAGATACACCCCCAGAAAAGCAGTAAAATTAAAAGTATCCATTTAACTCACACTGCAGAAATTATACTTGTGCTCTGATGCAGCCAAGCCTTTGGCCGCCTCTGCTTTGCCCTCTGTACTATGTCCCGCCGATCTGTCTGCCTTATCCTCAGTACTATGTCCCGCCGACCTGTCTGCCTTATCCTCAGTACTATGTCCCGCCGACCTGTCTGTCTTATCCTCAGTACTATGTCCCGCTGACCTGTCTTCCAATCTTCAAGCTTCTCTATGATGACCTGAAGTCCTTCCCTAACCCTCAGCTCACAACCAACTGCTACCAACTGTTTTATCCATGACCTTGCTAGCCTCTTCTCCCATTACCTGTTATGACACTGAAGGGCACTCCTAAGTGAGTGCCTGGAATTCTACTTCTCATAATCTCACACGAATGCCATCTTCAAATATAAAACATGTAAACATTTGAGTATGACAATATATAAATAAAAATAATAAAGGCATGCAGTGACCAAGATCCCTCTTCTAGAATATTATCCGTGTTCTATCCATTACAGAACTAAACATGTCTGCTGCAATATTTGCTAGAAGCACACCAGTTCTCTCTGGTTCAAACTTGGAAGTAGTTTGAGCAAGAATGTTTAAACGGGACCTGCCTGACATACAAATCACATGTGAGATTTTGTTTACACACACACACACACACACACACACACACACACACACCAGTGCAATTAGAATCTCCCAGAATGAAACAGTCATATTTTTAAAAGCTTTCTAAAACTGTTGATTTCGACTGAGACGCACTTATTTAACCCTTTCTTCCTCACCTCTCTAGATAAGACCCTTTATATCTGCATAATATGCTTTGTATATTGAAAACAATCCATATGGTGATGTGTTGTATATTTCAAAATTACCAAGCATAAATTTCAAATGTCCCCATGAACTGAGTCCTTTCGTCATTTTCTATTGCATATGTAGCCGATCCCTCAACACACCCCATAAATGTGTGCAATGATAACTCATCCACTTAGAGTCGAGTAGAAAATTAAACTAAGTAAACAAATGAATATATGGCTTGAGTTAAGTGTTCAGCTTTCTAAATTAAAGTTGCACCTCAGGAAAGTGTGCCAGTCTTTAACCTAAAGCTGCATTCAGAGGTTTGTGTTTTCAATGTTTTCAGAGCAAAATACAAACTAGATTTGGGAAACACATTATTTGTGAGGAACTAGAATTTTTCTTCACATTCTTTTCTTATCAGAGGAGTTAATAAGATAGAGATACACTTTAAATTAACCATTTGGGCAGATATTAGAAGCTTCTGGATCTTGTAAGGGTCTAGAAACTGAACAAATGTGACAGAGGAATAAAAATATTTTAAAAATTAAAGACTGTAACAAAACCAAGGAATTTTTAAATGACTACCAAGAGGAGACACATAAATGCTGTGGCAAAGCAGTTTCTGGGAGTGTACATAAGTTTCAGTGTCAGATTGTTCTCCACTTCAGAGTAAAACACCTAAGGAAACTCACCTCACCAAGTCGCGGCTGTGTGAAACTGTGCCACTCGGAGTAAGTGTATCTGCAGTTGTCAGTCTCCATGTTTCCTCCCCTGTAGGAATCCAGAGTGTGGTGATGTCCAGCCACACGGCAGGAATCCAGGGTCTGGTGTCCTTTCATCATCTCAATGGTCTCCTGCCCACCATTCCTCATTCCTGACCCCATTGTGCCACAGAAGTTTTGGCTGGAGTTGTTGGCAGTGTGAGTGGTGAACCCATTGGCAGAGCACTGCATTATAACAAAGTAAGACATCAGGGGGTTTCAAAGGAGCTCACACATTGCAGAAAGCAATCAGAGTGACTAGTGTTCTAAAACATTCACAACAACAAAAGAATAAGATTGAATCAATGCTATAAAAAGCAGAAACATTAAATATGAAGAGTAAATCTGTTTTATGAAGTTCAGTATGTGCCACACCGTAAGCTCTGGAATACTGATAGACTGAAGACTTACAGTTCATAAGATTCCCAACCCTTTACAAATACAAATTAACTCCTACCAACTTCACAGGGATGAATTTTAAAACTATAGAGATAATTATTCACTCACCACAGAAGTGACTTACCACTCTGTCATCCCCTGGTGCTTCAGTATTTGATATAATTAAGTTTTGCTGTGCTAAATCTTCAGGGAAATGCTTTCCTTTTTTGGTAGTAACAACTCCACATACTAAAGTTAGCAGTACCGCTAAGTAAAAATAAGAAGAAATACATTTTTTAAGATTATGCTTAATTTTCCAAACATAGAATAAAGCAACCATCCTTTATTACTTATTCCCTGGGCCAAAGGGGGACAATAAGAACATTAACTGTGGCTTCCTTTGAATTATCTCTGCCTTTCAAATCTCACAGGCACAATTTGAAATGTGCAGTATTTTGGTGATATTTCTAACAGAAAGTGTGTGAAAGTGTTTAGAATCATGAGTTCAGTTGTAGATCTTAAAAGTAGCTAGTATTTATTTAAGTCAAACATTAATGATATTTACTAATCCTTAGGAAATCAGTTTGCCAATTGCAAAATAAAAAAAAAAAAGAAATAAAATTTTAAAAGCCCTTTTTTTCCTTAGGTCAGATTGTCTTCAATTAACAAAATTAAGCACATGTTGTATCTTATCTAGACTTGCATCCTACATCATAATAATAGGAGATTTAAGATAACATGACCACTAAACCAACAGTAATAACAGCTATTTACAATGGTCCAGAAGACCCTCTAGCACACTGACAAACTGTAGCTACAATTCCAGCCCACCACATGTTTTTGTATGGCCTGTGACCTAAGATTTCTAAGCCCTTAAATTGTTGAAAGAAAATAATTATGAATAATTCATGATATGAAAATTACAGCTTGGTCCTGGTCTACATAGTGAATTCCAGAACAGAGAAGGCTACACAATGAGCCTTTGTCTCAAAACAAAAAAACAAACAAAAAAACAAACTAACAGACAAAAAAAAACAAACAAAAAACTTAAACAAACAACCAAGCAAACAGAAAAAAAAAGAATAAAAGGCACAGGAATTCAATGTTTAGCATGCAGATGATGTGCTGAGACAACCCCACTATGCCTCTCTTCAGATATGCTCAGTGATGGTACAGATGTCTCAGACTTCAGGCCACCCAGATGGCTCTGATATTGATACCACCTGTCTCCTGAAGGACCACTGTGCCTCCTTTTCCCTCACCTCCTTCTGGTTTCATTTCCTGACCCTTCTCCCTTCAATCACTCAACACAGGAGTCTCCACACCATTGTTTGACTTCATCAGACCTAATTGTACCATATAGTCTTTGAAAGACCGTGTGCCACACAGCCGACTCCCCAAATCATGTCATGTAGGCATGCCCTGGTGATCTAGCCATGTGTTGAAATGTGTGGCCATGACTAATGATCTAACACATGCACAGCAGCATGGTCATTCTACTCACTGTAATCCAACTTTTCCCTCCTGTCAAAATAAAACATTTTGGTGATCGTTGTTGAATTTTTTTGGTTCTATTTTGTTGTCTCTTTGAATGTACTAGTCTAAGAATTTCACACTAATTTACTCGATTGTACCCCCGAAAGAGTAGATTGTTTCTATACATGAAAAAAAAGGAAGCAGAAATAAGTAAGCTAAAGACTTTTTTTAACAATTGTGTCCAAGCATGCAACCTGTTATGTTCCCTCATGTAGCGACTACTCAAGCAGAACTCAGCTGCTACAGAAAACAGCGGTAACCTGTAAAAGGACTCAACTGTTGATGGCTGATTGTTTATATTCATTTCCCAAGATCCTTTTTGATACACTCGTCTTTCAGTTCTCATTTTAACTTTGAGTGAATGAAAGTACTTACAAAATAGCAGAGCAATGCCCAGCAAGATGGCAAGGATGGCCCACTTCCCCAGGGTGGCTCCCGCACTCCTTGATCTGGCCAGACATTGGCTGGGATGAGTACAATCGCACAGGTTCACTCTCAAGGTTTTGGTTGCAGATTGGCCTGCTCTGTCTTTTACGGTAACAGGAATGTTGTATATTTGAACATCCGCAGTTTTCTGATAAGACAGGCGGGCAGCTGTATCTTTGAAGAAAATAAAGATTTTATTTCGATTGATTGATTTTGCATGGACAGGTGCACACATAAGTATGCTTAATTATAGAGATCCCATAAGAACCTCAGGTATCATTCCCCCAGGAACTGACCACCTTAATTTTTGGATCTCTCATTGCCTAGCACTTGAAGATTAAACTAATCTATGCCTGCCACCAAGCCCAGTATTCCAACCATCTCCTGCCCAACTACCAGTACTAGGATTACAAACTGCTACTGCTCTATCCTGATGTTTTCATGTAGGTTCTGAGGACTTGGGTCTTCATGGTTGCACAGACAATGCTTTCTCGACTGAGCTCTGCCTAGCCCATTGCTATTTGTAATGAGTGCTTATTATTTCCTCAGAATCTATTTTACCACTCTTGTTGGGAAACAAACAAACGAACAAACAAACAAAGCTACCAAATTCAAAAAATGCAAGGAAGGAGGGGGCTGCCTTTGATGCCTTCAACCCTCTCTAGAAATTAACATTTTCTTAGACATGTTCCCCCACCCCCTGTAATTCTATGAAAGAAAACTTTAAAAAATAAATTTGGATCCAGGTAAGGAATGCACACCTAAGTTTCTAGTACCTGAGACTAAGGGGGTCGCAGTAGGACAGTGAATTTGAAACTAGCCTAAGCTACTTAGTGAGAGACCCTATTTCAAAAGGCCAAAACACTAACAGTGGTAATGATACTAATCCGGTATTGGAATGCCCTAGTAGCATTCCAGCAATATCTTATTTCTCCTAATCTATACAGCGTAAGAATTGGCTCTTAATGTTGGGGTCAAATTTTTCTTTAATTCCAGCTCATATGCTGTTAAAGAATCAGTACTTGCAGATACACAGAGAATGTTCTCAGTTTTCAAGCTCTAAGCTGTAGAGGGAGTTTCCCTAATTGTTTCCTTATTTGTTGATTGGCTCAATAAAGACGGCAGAAGTTAATTGTTGGGCGAAAGAAAAAGTGGGATTTCCAGGGGAACAGAAAGAGATGGGAGGAGAGGATTGGTAGACCAAGAGCTGCAGACATGTAGGTTTCTCGGAGTGCTGATAGTTTGTGGCCTCTGCTGTTGTGCCTGCGGAGGCCAAGGAAGATGGGGCAAGATCATCTTCATCCAGCCTCTGAGTTATCTGGTCAATTTTAAAATATAAAAGTCTCTAATGTTTTTCTTTCACAGGGCTAAAGGGAGCTGGGTGAGACCTGGGCAGCCATTACACTAGGCAAGCAGCAAGTGGAGACCGGGAGAGCTAGCGTGGGAGCTGAGTCAGACCGGAGCTGCTGTTAGTGGTTGGCAGACCAGCCACAGGAGTGAAGGGCCTATGGATTGCGAGCCATAGCTCTAGGTGTTCTCAGGAGGAACAGGGGTGGAATGGAAGTAGAGCCAGAGGAGGCATGACCTCGGAGCTAAGTCATAAGGGGCTGTGGCACCGGACAAGGAGACCAGGAAAGGAGAAGTGCTTCCTAAAATTACACTCAACACTAAGCCATTTACTTTTCGTTGTCTGTCTTTTAACCCACTAGAAAAGACAATGTTTCAGAAAGCATAGTACTTCCTATATGATTAATGCCTTGTATGTAGAAATAATCTCCAAAACAGAGCTAATTAAACTACTTCTCACTACACAAAAACATGACCATTTACATTGTAACACTTTGGTTTTTTTTATCAGCTATGAATAGTCAACTGCCCACAATTGTCTTGATAGCTTATTTGAATAATGTTATCATCAATTAACCAAAGCTCTATAGACTTTCAGTGGAAATTATAACATCCTTGGGTTTTAATAATCGAACAAGTAAGAGGTCACAGCAACATAGAATATAGCCAGAAAACTCCTGGAATTTGTACAGCTTAAATGTTGGGTTTGGCTACACCTTGGGTTTTCTAGCACCTGAAAGCTTGCTAGAAAACTATGAATGGTTCTTGGATTACATTAGAGCACTTACCAACACCAGTATCTAAGGAAAAATTATGCAAATCACTGCCTTTTCTCAAGACCACTGGATAAACTAAAGCCATATCATATAGTTGTAATAGTTCAACAAACTTGGAGCTTCCTTATTATTCAGCTCAACCCTCATCCCAATCATCTTCTGACACTACTGTCATATAGATAAGACATACATCTGGATGCAACATGGCCTCCTTTCCACAGTCCCAATCCATAACCCACTGTCACCTACAGTACAAAGGTCTGTCTCCTCAGCTTAGGACATAGCCCTCACCACCTAACTTCACGCTTCTATACCCAAGTACTTAGCACTCCCGAGAAAATCTTCAAACTCTGATGACTCCCAATCACCACTGCCCGATCGTGCTTGTTTTCCTTCGTAAATATCCTTTCATTAAAACACCGATTAAGCAGTAACTTTTCAAGTAGTTATTATGTGCTAGGCACTGGGCTCAGTGCTGAAAATGAGAGAGGACAGCTAGTAAATTCCAGTCATACAAGGTGTAGTTTATAGCATATGATGGAAAATGTTACAGGACCCTTCAGATACTTCTGGGGATGATTCTCGGAGCCTAAGCATCTGCTCTGAGGTGCTGCCTGCCTGACTTATTCATATACATACATATATATATATATATATATATATATATATATATATATATATATATTTAGAGTATGCAGCCTATTTGACTAGTAGTAAGCAATCCATAAATTTTATGTTAGAATGAAACTAAGACACAGTGAAGGTAATCTTTCTAGGCAGAAAAGAACAGCATACATAGAGTTTAGTAGAATGAAAGAACATGGTAATAGGAACTGGAGAGATAGCTCTGTTGTTCCTGAGGGCCAGGGTTCACTCATATTGGAGAGTTCTTAACTGCCTATAACTTCAGTTCCTGGGAATCTGACACCCTCTTTTAGCATCTATGAACATGCAAACACACATGCACACGGGCAAATGTAAACGTGCTACAGAGAGATACATAGACATGCACATACACTTGCACACACACACACAGAGAGAGAGAGAGAGAGAGAGAGAGAGAGAGAGAGAGAGAGAGAGAGAGAGAGAGAAATTCATGCATTGGGAAAAGCTAATTTAACATCCTAAACTTTTATATCATACTTTGTGCAAATTAATATGTAAACCCTCCAATAGTTAGTTATTCTGCTGTTTCAAATCACATGAATTGTTATCTTTCTGGAATACCATTAACTTGGTTGAGGGTCCAGATTCTGTTAACTTCTGGAGGAGAGTTTGCCAAGTTGAACTGAAAGGGAGGGCCATGGATGGGTTCATCAGGATCCACAGCTGAAATGTCTGTATATCCCATCTTTGGCTTGCAGATGACAATATAATCTTGAATTATCTCTGGTGCGTTGTCATTCATATCCTCAATGTTCACTGCAAGTGTTCCTGTGCATGATTTACCCTCTGAGAAGGGAAAGGGACAAGGCTCAGTGCTGGTCTCAGATTCTTGTCTTAGAGTCTCCACAAAGCAAAATAAACCATGATCTCTATTTTTATACACATACACAAATACATAATTTTACATCTAGGTCCAGCACATGAGAGAAAACATGTGGTATTTGTCTTTCCGAGTCTAGCTCTTTTCTCTTAACATAATGAATTCTGCTTGTGTCCATTCCCCGCAAGTGCCACTATTTATTTTTCTCCACAGAAATATGAGATCCCACTGTGTATATGTAGTATGTTTTCTTTATCCATGATGGCCATCTAATCTAGTTCTATTTCCCAGCTCTTGTGACTATCGCAGCATGTCACATGGAGGCATGAGTTGCTGAGTGGTACAGATAAAAATCTATATTTCCTGAAAATATGATCTTTGGTTATTAGATGAGTGAGGAATATGAACATAACTGAGTAAAAGCTACAGATTGTCTAAGGTGGTTCCTGCTGTTGATAATATCAGATACAAGTTTCAACAAGCCCTTTGCCAGAATTACTATAAATGATTAGAAGGAAATGCTGAATTGAATGCTCTCTTTCCTTGAGTTCACAGATGTTAATGAGTCATGATGAAGAATAATATAGAAATATTATAGAATTATCATTCTAGTCCCAGGTTGCATTCAAACCCATAGCGAGGTGTTAATGTATTACATAAAAACTCCACAACCAAATATTCTAATGCATTGAGTACAAGGTCATACAAAACATCGAAATTATTGTTATTTAAAATAAAGCGACGGGTAGAGGAAATTTACTTTAAAAACTAGAATTCAAGTTTAGAAGGATTTAATAATCAGCTGAATGAGTAAAAGAGAGATGGGAATGCCAACCTACTCACAAAAACTTCCACCTGAAATGTGCCCTGTCTGCAAGATGTGCAAGGATAAAGATGGAGCAGAATTTGAGGGAATGGCCAATCAATGACTGAACCAATGTGAAACCCATCCCATGAGAGAAAGTTACCCCGGCACTATTTGATATTCTGCTGTACTTGCAAACAGGAGCCTAGCATAACTGTCCTCTGAGAGGCTTCACTCGGCAGCTGATAGAAACAAATGCAGAGACCCGAAGCCAAAAACATTGAGCAGAACTCTGGGAATTATGAGGAAGAGGGGAAGAAAATACTGAAGAAACCAGAGAAGTCAAAGACACCACAAGAAAATCTGCAGAGTCAACTAACCTGGGGTCATAGAGGTTCACAGAAGCTGAACCACCAATCAAAGAGGATTCATGAGACAGATCTAGTCCCCCCTACACATATGTAACAGATGAGCAGGTTGGTTTTCATGTGGGACCCTTAACAACTCTTGCCTGTCTTTGGCTCCTTTTGCCCTAACTGGGCTTCCTGGTCCTGCCTAGTCCCACTGCAACTTGATATAACAAGGTAGGTTGATTATCCATGAGAAGACACCCCTTTTATGAGGAAGTAAGAAATGAATGGAGAGGAGGAAATGTGAGATGGAGGGACTGTGGGGAGTTGAGGGATGAGAAGCTGCAATCAGCATGTAAATTTAATTAATTAAAATTAATTGCTTTATTGAAAATTAATTAACTAATGGGGGGGAAGCCTCCAGGTAAAGTGACACAAAGGTACATGAAGAGTCTGAGGAGACCACTGCATCTAATCTCATGGTTAAGTTTGATCATTGTCCTTTATCACAAAGCTGTGCAAGAACTAAGCTCTTGCAAATGGACTATAAACAGAATATGTTTATTGTTATTTAGCTGGACATGAGGCTCACACTTATAAACCCAACACAGGGGAGGCTAAAGTAGGAAAATTGCCACAACTTAAAGACCAGCCTGAGTTATAGAGTGGACTTGAATCATCTCAGGCTACAGAATAAAACTTTATGTCAACAACAAAAGCATCTTTCTGAATGTGGAATGCAACCCTATAGCACTCAGTATGCTGAGGCAGGAGGATCAGGAATGATAAAGTTCATTCTTGGCTATATGATGAATTTAAAAGCCTCTTTAGCTACACAAACAAACCAAAACAGCAAAACAAAACAAACAAACAAAGCCAGAAACAATGGTATCTTCTCACCAAAGTCATTTCCTAGGGCAACAAGAGAGATACTAGTCTTGAGGTAATTTTCAATAATTATGTATATATATATACCATAATATTAATTCACCATAAGAATAATTACGATTTATTCTTCTATTATAAAATTTCAAATTAATACTTTGTTACCTTGGTCAATTGCCATGACTGTAATATTGTATAAGTCATTTCTGGGAGCCATGGTTTCTCTGTCTAGGATTTTTGATATGGTGAGCAACCCTGAAATTTCTTCAATGCTGACCCAGTCTTTAGGATCCTGCAATTTTTTGTACCTATTAATAAAAAGAAATTTTGTAAGTCTTTGGTGTCGTAACATACCTCAAATCAAGTTGCCTGTTTCAATTTTGACAACTGCATCAGCACATGGCTGCAGAGACTTGTATACCTTAAGCCATTGCTATTCTTGGTTTCAGGGTCGTAGGCCTTGTAGCCGTTGATCTTAGACCCAACTGCTGAGTTCTCTTTGATGCGCACGTATTGCTCAGGGGGCTTGCATTCTGGTCCCTCATTCTGATCCCTCACATGAACTGTAACCACGGCCCGGTTCATGGTGGGTATTCGGTTTGCAACATCTCTAATGAATGGAGCTTCGTTGTTCACACCAATCTCTAAGGTCACTTGACGATTTTCTTCATAATCCAGTGGCTTTAAAATAGAGAATATTCATTTCACCTCAATACACAGTACATTTGATATTTCAAGTAAGCGATCACATGGCCAGGGCTGCATGATACATTCACACTCTTTATTAACAGTGACTTCTCTCCCTTGATGAAGCTGTGATCCTATGCTGACCAGCTTTGGCCAAGGCTCACCTCCAAAATCTCCAAAGATAACATGACATAACAGTGGAAAAGAAATTCCTTAACTATTTTTTGGCTTGTTAGTTTCATTCTTTTAAGGAAAATTATTTTGAACCTGGGAATACTACAGAATTATGCCCATGTCTAATAGGCACGATTCAGGGCTCTAACTCTGGTATTTGAGAAATCTTGTAAAGTTGGATGTCTCTAAAAGGTGAAAAAAATTTATTTACTTTCTGACTGTGGATATTGTAAATGTCTGGTTGTTGTTGTATTTTGTTGTGTTTATGAGGCTCTCAGATTCTGCTTGGTTTGGTTTCTATTGCTGTCATTTGTATATTTCCATCTCTGTGCAATTAAAACCAAGCCTTACTGTGTAAAACTCACTGTATAGTCCAAGTTGGCTTAAAACTAGGATGATCCTCCTTTCTCAGTCTTGCAAGTGCTGAGATTACTGGTGTGTCCCCTTACTCAGCTCCCAAATATCTATTTTAAGTATCCTTATATGAGACATCTAAGTGAGGCATCTCTAGTCTGTATTTCCTCTAATCAAAATCTACCAAGGATCTCATTTCTTCTTAGGAATCCATTCTGTTTTTGATGATTTCTTCCTGAATGGTGTAATGCTGCCTTCTGTTACACAAATTATATTCTTGACAATTTAAGAATGGCACCTTGGCATTGTTTGTCATTTATTACATGAACTTCTCACAACAGAAATGCAGACGACTATCAACATGATAAACTCCATGGTGATTGCTGCTGATGTACAGTACAGCTTTAAGCAGAGTGTGTAAATTCACTAAATCTTCACACCCGTGTGCAGAAGGAATGTCATTATTACCCCAATTCTACACAGAAGCAGTATGTAGGAGTCAAAAACTTTCATTTGGGCAAGAGTTTGAAGACAGGTAGCTTGGCCACAGACCATTTCCTTTATGGGCACATTTTAATCTTTATTAATTTGGCTCATTGGCTTCCAGAAACATTTAAATAAATGCCTTAGTTATAAGTGATATTTTACTGGACATTTTATTTATATACATTTCAAATGTTATCCCTTTTCCTGATTTCCCCTCTGCAGACCCCCTATCCTGTCCCACTCCCCCTGCTTCTGTGAGAGTGCTCCCCCACCCACTCACTCCCACCTTACCACCTTAGGATTTCTCTACATTGGGTCTTGGAGCCTTCATGGGACCGATTTTTAAAACAAAACAACCTAGCAAAATCCAAAAACATTATTTTCTGCTCTACTGCGAAGGACATCACAGAATGTTTTCTCTGATCACCTCTATACCTATCAAAATAGTCACTGGCTGAAAACTGAACAAAATCCAAAAAGATATGTGAGGGGTTAGAGAGATGTTTCAGGGGTTAACAGTGCTTGCTGCTGTCCCAGAGAATCAGAATGTTGCTCCTAGAATCCTTGTCAGGCATCTCACATCAGCTGCCAATAATTGTAGTACTAAGGGATTTAACAGCCTCTTCTAGCCTACATGGGCACCTCATACATAAGTTATACATACATACATGCATGCATGCATCAATTTAAAAATAACTGATGAATAAAATTATTTTCATACTGCCCTCATACCAAATATTAACAGGTTAATATTCTCTAAAAATCAAAAATGTTTGCTAAATCTTAGCAAACCTATGGAATGCATATGAAGTTATTCTTATTACTAATCCAGAATTGGGAAGCAAGAAGATGAAGATTTATTTGTTAGATGCTGCTGAGGACCATCTCACATGTCTTGTGCTGGGGCAGCCACACATAGACATGAAGAACACTGAACAATGAGGAAGTTGGGAGGACATCCAGGTAACCCTGAAGGCTCTGGCTGAGTGCGGCTTCAGGATCCAGGACAGCTTGCTGTAGAGCCTCATAGTATCTTCCCCTCAACTTTGTGGCCCAAAGTCAATGTGGCAAAGAGTGCAAGTTCTCTCTACACTAAGCTGTGCATTTGTTTCGCTAATTTAAAAAAAATATTCAAAAATATCTCACATCTGCATGGAAGTTTAACAAGTTTCCTAAAAATCCTGGAGAGTGACTCCAGGTCCTTCCATGTAAAAATGGCCAAGATCTGTAACTTCTCCATTCAAGCTTATTTGGATCAATACAAATTGACAAGTTCTAGACAACTAAGAGAAATATATCCAAGTAATTCTTGATTCAGTCAACAGATTATTCAACTCTTGCATGTATAAAAGAAGAAATTAAGTGTGTTCTTCTCTAGGACATTGTCCTGACTAATGATGAAGAGCCAGGCTATTGGAAATGAAGAATTCTTTTAGATTAATCAAACTCACCTTCCTCATTCTTTTTTTTTTTCTTTTGAGTTGGCATATATACATTTGTATGTGTGTATGTGTGTTTATTTCATATATAATACATAATAATTTTATCACACAATAGATTATGGTCACTGTTTCCTACCCCCAACTCCTCCCAGATCCTCCCTACCTCCCCACCTGTCCAACTCCACGTCCTTTCTCTTTAGAAAACAAACAGGCAAACAAATAAACCAGAATAAAACAAAGAAACAAACACCAACGTTTTTTCTCAAATTTTAAGAAAGGCTACTCTTTGCAGACATGGTCAAGGAATTCCAAGTGCTGTGCTTAGTGTGTTTGATTTATGAAAGAAAGAGCACTCGTGAGGTTGAAAGGTACCTAAGGATGGAGCTCCACAAGTCTTTTCCTAGAAAAGTCACCTTTCAAGGTGAGTGTTGGCTGTTGTGAGAATGCTCTGATGAATTTGGTTTTCTAAGATTTTGTGGAAAAAGAAATATATATATATGATAGAATGCAACATGGCAGATACAAATGCATTGGATAAAAATATCAGAAAAACAGTAATATTAACAAAGGAGTTGATTTAGAAAATCAAAATATTTTAGAATGTGAATTCAGAAAAGTAGAACTTAATTAAAATTCTAATAAGCAAAGAACCTTTCATGTCAGTGAAAACATACTTTACCATGATATGACGCTGGAAGAGCAGTGTGTGATAGTAAAGGCACTACGTCAGGTGAATAGCGCTCTGGCTGAATGACAGGGTTTCCTGTCCCAGGAGGGAAGGATAGACATTGAGCTGCAGTTGCATGTGGAGCACAAGCAACAGGTCTTACTCATGTGGGTCACAGCATGTGACTGCTCTTGGACTCAGTCTCCTTATTAATAAACTGAAAGTGATACTAGAAATAAGCATCTGGGGTTATGAAAGTCAAGTACATTTTCGAATTCAATGCTGTTGGTTTTTTCTACTCTCTTTTAAAAAACAAGAAAGTGGGAATGTAAATTGTGTATTTATCTGAGTGTGTGTGCTCATGTGTGTTGCATTGTACAGGTGCACACACATGCAGGTTTGAAGTCCAGAGAAGGCTGGACTTCTGGAGTCTGCGTCTATCACTCTCCACATTGCTTTGAGATAAGATCTCATACTGAACCAAAGTTTACCATTGTGTCAAGCCCAGCTTTTACGTAGGTGTTGGGGGGTTCAGACTCAGTTTCTCATGCTGAAAATTAAGCAATCTTAGTCACTGGGCCAGCTGAGCAGCATCTGATACTTTACAAAACAAGGATCAAATTAATAATGATTCTTAACAGCAACTGTACAAAAAAAAGGAACTGTAGACAAATCTCATTTGTGGCTAAGAATGTAAATTCTAGACACAAATTAGGGAAACAAAACTCGGGGGGGGGGAACTATTATAATAAACCAAGTTCAAGGGTGGGCATGGCTGAGGTGAATGGTTTTCAGGGATGGCTGCATACCAAAATATTGTGAGGAATCTTCATGGATTCCTAAGGTTCAGTTCATATTCATTAAATCAGAATTTTCAGTGCTACACTCTGAGATTATAGAGTTGACTTTCTTCCTTGAATATATATTAGAGCCCGTTTTAGAAATAGATGCATGAGTCTTGCCTCAACCTTTTAAAACAGATTCTATTAGCCTATGATGTGTGTGTATGAGAGAGAGAGAGAGAGAGAGAGAGAGAGAGAGAGAGAGAGAGAGAGACATTTAAAGTGTCAAATGAGAAGCTGGCAAGGCTTACTGATTCCTCTAGAAGAACATAGATGCTAAGGAAGAAGCCGGTAATTTCACTAAATATTTTTAGTTTTAAACTAATCTCTGAATAGTTTGATTATTAAAATCAATCAAATTGAAGTAAATAATGCATTTATTGATTATAGGTTATAGGTTAAATAATGGATCGTCTATTCTCATGTAAGCACTTGATATGCCTGGCATTTGGTAAATGACAGTTTACTGCTAGTGTTAGTTTACTAGAGGGTATAGACATGAAACTGTAACTGGGCTCTATGAGAAGAGACTGCAAACAGTTGCTAGGATGTGAATACACTCTGCTAAAAATTGGCTTACTGGGGCATGGTGTCATGGAAAGGTCACCAGCATGGGAATTTTATAAGCCAGATTTTCAATCCAGGATGGATGATTGCCTTGGACCTTTCAGGATTTTCCTCTATCACCATCAATCTGCTTATTATTATTACTTATTACTATTACTATTACTATAAGTTGCGGGCATTAATACCTTATCCTAAAAAAGAAGAAACATCTAAGGTTAAGTCATATACAATCTCTTCCATTGACTGTCATATTTCATTGATTGTGACTGTCACTCACAGTTCAGAACTACTGATTATTTTTAAATACTTTATTCACTATATGTAGAAATATAATTATGTTATGTATAGACCAGTTCATACCTATTAATTATTTTAAATATTAAATGTATTCACTACATGTAGGATTATAAATTATGTTAAATGCAAAGCTATGAATTTGCATCCATAATTACAAATATAAGTGAAACTGTCATGTTATAAATAATGGAAATAAATGTTTCAAGGTTTGCAGGGGAGAAAATATTTTAGTCTGTATATCTGAAATTCCGTGAAAATGAGCCAGTGAAGCATGAACATGCTGAAATGGATGTCTGATACTGAGATTGCATATCTGACTATCCACATTTGGACAAAACTTTCTAGGCCTTGATATACAATCGCTTAGAGTTCTCACATAAGAAAACAAGTAAAACCAGCAAGGTTACCATATATTCTCATTAATAAGTAAGTGGCCCTTAGTCAGTGAATAGACATACCACCTGCCTACAGGACACTGTTACCTTTTATTCTAGGATAGAAATATATGAACAGATGTTCTTGTCAAACAAAGACCTTCCTGCCCTTAAAACTTGAGACCAAGAATATAGCATCCAGCCAAATAACCATGTGCACGATAAAAATAGATCTATTCATAGGTGTCTTATATAATACTGTATTCACCCTAGGTATTGTCTGTTAGGGTTAAAATGCAAACAGGCATATCACCTAGAAAGAACAAGAAGCATGTGCGGCTCCTAATTTACATTGAGAACAGGCCCTGGGGAAGGTAAGTCTCAAATGGACACAGCAGCATTTAAAAAAAAAATGTATCTCTTATAAACATAGGCTCAGGCTCAGGAATATAAGTTGCAAAGACAGTGACTCATGCAGAATTATACTAAGAATTTAAATAGAGCTTGCTAAGTTTCGGAGGGATGTCACTGAAGATACAGAGATCATCATAGTTTACCAGTATTCTGGCATACACTAGGAGAAAAGAAAGATGGCAGTCATGTGGACACAGACACATTAACCTGTTCTCTTTATCACAAGCTACTATAGAATTCTGATGAAGCTGTCGAGCTGACGAAACCACTAAGTGACACACGGTTCTACTAGTTATCCATTTACCTTCACAACACACAGAACACCCTCGTTTGTCGCTGGGTCTGTTGTGATTTTGAACCAGCCTTTTTCATTTCCTTTTAAGATGGTGAAATTTGCCTTCCAGTTGGCACTGCTAACCATGTCCTTATCATCTACAGGTATGCGCAAGACTTCGACATTGTATGTATTTTCCTCCACAGCAGTTTCATACTGAAAGAAATGAAAGTCACTTAAACCTTTACTTGTAATAGAAAACCTTTCACAAAGTAAAATGTTTCTTAATTTCCAAAAGAACATGTTTTCATAGGGTTTACATAGATTACCTAAAAGCATGATCACAGATAGTCTTGTTTCATGAAAATTTAAGAAAAAGAATATTTTCTGCAAATGTAGAGTAATGTGATTATACTTCAGCAAGAGGTAGATCACACCAATACTAAAATTAGGAAGCAGAGGCTACGTGTAGATGTGTGCATTATGTATTTGAACTGCAGTTTTATTCATAAATGAACACATGCCTCAAAGTTGCCAAAATAAACAGAAATAGCTGAAACAAAGATAAGTTTGGGTTTTCTAAACTTACGGCATTTTGTCTGAACGTGGGCGCATTGTCATTGGAATCCTGCACAGTGATGATACAAGTCGATGTACTGATTAGTCCAAAAAATTGGCCGTTCATATCCTGGACTTTCATTATCAGTTTGTACTTGTCTACAACCTGAAAGTAAAACAATTATTTAATTGACCCAGGCACTTGTTTAGACTCATAAGTGAAACCTGTTTCTCACATTCTTTTGCTTGTTTTTATTTAATTTATGTATTTAGCTACACTCTTAATATTTTGTAGAGAAAGGTAACTTGAAAAGGACATTCTGAGAATTTAAACATGTCCTAACAGGAAACCAGAAAGTCAGAGATGGACTACAAAGTAATTACATTTAAGTTTTACAGTACTTTTCAGCAAATGTAAGTGTTGTCTGGAACAGTGGTTCTCAACCTTCCTGATGCTGTGGCTCTTTAGTATAGTTCATTGTGTCGTGGTGACCCCCCCAACCATAAATTTATTTTCATTGCTATTTCATAACTGTAATTTTGCTACTGTTATGAGTTGCTATATAAATATTTTTGGAGATAGAGGTTTGTCAAAGAGGTTGCAGCTCAGGTTGATAACCACTGGTCTAGAGTAAGCAAACCAGGCATCATGGTTAACAGGTAGTGAAACCCTACACTAGACGGGTGGTTCAAACCTAAGGAGCAGAAACAAAAGCAAAGGGAAATGGAGATGAAATATACTTGGCAATAAGAGTAAGGTAGGACTCGATAACCAATTATCCACTTAAGAAAGAAAGATGTGGTTGAATATGATATTCAGGCACAAGTTATAAAGGCAGGTAGACAAGGCGACCACCAACCATCATTGAAAGTACAGAATGAGATATCTCAGAATGAAGGCAGCAATATTAACAGAGGAGGGCAAAAGGGGGCTGCAAACTAGAGTTTTGTTCTGCACACATAAGATTGAATTTGCCTGATGAAGATCTAATAAGAACCAGCAACACCTAGATAGGTGGCCCATTCTCCATGTCAAGAGACACCAATGGGGAGGTGCCCTTTCACAGACAGGCAATTAGAATCATGCAGAAGATGTTATGATGAGCAGAGCCGAGACATAATGAGCAACAGCCTTTTCCAGCACGGAGAAAATGATAGCTAAAACAGAAAGTATTTTAAAAGGAAACTGAAGAAGCCAGATGAGGACCATAAATTCATTGTCAACCTCATGAGATTTAGGGACACCATGGAACCAATCATTCAGGTAGGTCAGTGTGTGAGGGAGCTTACTATAACTGAGACTGAAAGGCCCAACCTAAATGAGGGCAGCACAGCCTTATAGGACAGGTTCTGGATTTTATAACAAGATGATAAGCTGAGCAAGCAGAATTCCACCCTCTCTTCCTGCTGAGAGCACAGTTGTGACCAGCTGCCTCGAGGACTTGTCATCATGGTTTCTCTGTCCCGATGGACTACACCCTTGAATAGGGGCCAAAATAAGTCCTTCATCCCTTACACTGATTGTATCTGGTATTTTGTTACAAGAATAGGAAAGCAACTAATACTGTTATTATTGTCCATGTTTTACCAATGCTACAATAAATAAATAAATAAATAAATAAATAATGGTAACTGATGTATTTCTTTCTATAGATTCCCACATTCTTTCCTCTTTCCTTTGGAGTTGCTCTCCACTGGTTTTTGGTTTGTTTGTTTGTTTGTTTGTTTGTTTGTTTTATATAGAGCATTTGTCCTTGTCATAGCAATCATTCTAAGTACATTATTCTAGCTGTAGTGGGAATATTAGAAGTGTCCCAATAAAATTACTTTGTAAATCTTCTTCAATTAATAACACTTGACTCTGAGTTAAATAATCTGACCAAACAAACAAATTTAATAACAAAAGACTGAAGACTTCTTAAAAATAACTTGGTCCAGTCAATCAATTTCTCTAAACATCATACAGAGACGGGATATGTATTAAACCTTCCTATTCAATCGAGTAAATAAGTTTAAAGACCAAGTAATATTCAAAAAAGAAACTGAATACAATCACCACACACATGACCATATGCTATTACTACTTAATTTAATTTTATCGCAACTTCCCTTTGTAAAAACTGCACACAGCTAGACTAACTGAATAGGTATATGAACAAAAAAGTTAAACTTTATGTCCTGCATGGTGACTGAGCCTTTACTACTCTGGAGCCAACTAGCCTTATACAATAAAGGATATGAAAGAAAAGACAGTCGTTTTCCTAAGAAATACACTGTACCCTTCCTTGCGAACACCAATTAAACTGTATTCCTATTTTGTAGGGTTTTTTTAAAAAAATACAGAAATAGAAATGTTTAAAAACCAGAAAACATCCCAGGAATTCTTATTCAAATAAAATAAGAGAATAGCAAGTAATAATAAGTGGGAAAGGGGGTTAAACCCACAGGGAAATAATTTTCTGAGGTATGGACACTACCTCTCTGTCCAGGTAGTGAGACACAGTGGTGATGACGCCGGTGTCGGGGTGCACATTAAAGAGCCCAGGTGATGGTGGGCTCTGCTCCAAGATGCTGTACTTGAGGCGTGTGTGCATTGTGTCAGGCTCATCTCTATCCGTGGCACAAACCGTTCCCACTACAGTACCTATGTGTTTAAAAAACAAATTTGAACTTCCAGAACAGCACAATGTATTTGGTGTACATACTTTTCAACCTGGCACATGACAATAAGAATCTAATTTGAAATGTAATTCAAATAAATCACAACTTTTGACAGGAATCAGGAAGAAGACTTCTATGGAGAATCCTAACATTCAGCATTGAGAGTCACAGATTAAAATATTTGAAAGTAAATTATGAAAACTAAGTGTCAATCAATAGCAATTTCAAAACAAAGTGTGAGCTGTGCTTTATATTCCCAACACGAAAATGATTGAGGCAGGAGGATTAGGAATTTGAGATCTACTTGGGCTATACAGCAAGACCTACCTCAAAGCAAAGTTAAAATTTCATACACACACACACACACACACACACACACACACACATATATATATATGTACAGTATAATATACACACATATATATGTATATATATATATGTACAGTATAATATACACACATATATGTGTCATCTCATATGGCAATAATAAGTCAACTAGAGGCATAAACTATGTCTCTTAAATTAATTCAATTTTTATTAGACTTTCAATTAATATATAGATTAAGACTCAGAATAGTTATGTAAATGATCAAATTGATTTTTAAAATTTAGTTGATTCATTTATCGGGGAACATGTCAAAGCCCATACATAGAAGCCAGAGGATGATTTTTAGGAATCAGTTCTGTTCTTCCACCACATAGGTCCTGAGCTCAGCTCAGGCTGAGGCTTTGGGCAACGAGTGCCTTTACCTGCTGAACTTTATCACACTCCCTCGAGGTGATGAAGTTCCCTCTTTTCTTTCATCTCCTATTCACTTGAAGACATTTCTTTTTGTCTTTTTCTTCCACACCTTCTTGCTATGTCTACTCTGACTTTATCTATTTTGATTTATTTTCCTTTAAGAATCTCACAACATTAATAGATATGAACCTAATGGTAAGGTGTGCTTCAAATAGCCCAGGTCAATAAAAATCTAAGTGTTTTCTCACGGTTCTCAAGGGAAAACTGAAACCAATTACCCCTCTTAGAAACTAGAAAAATGTGATAGGGCCATAGAATCATGAAGCTCAGAAGAGAATGGTTCCTCTCACATAATATTGACAAGTGAGAAAACTCAAAGCGACTACCATTACCTTTCTCAGAGACTTAGTACGGAAATGCAGTATATGGAAATGCAGGAATAGTACAATAGGGATATAAGCAATGACCAGAAATCTCAGCAGGAAAATATATTAGCCAGAGCCCCATATCACCTTTATAGTGATGTATGTATGTATGTATGTATGTATGTATGTTCATTCTTCATAATGCAATCCTCAGAAACAAGCTATGACAATCCACAGAAATAAAATAGCTTGCTTTCAACATTGAAAGGAAATGCTTAGGAAGAAGTCTGTGTGATTTGCGTCTCTCAAATTATTCTAGTGTTTATTCTAAATTGTATGTAACCTAAAAGCTGTACCCTCAGTTTGTGTCATGTAATACTTCTCCACAGCCCCACAGAAATATTTAAACTACATTTGTTTCTACTGTTCATTCTACCCTGTGAGTCTTCTCTGGGGAAACAGGGTATGGTAAAATCACACAATGAGAAGATAAAGTAAAATGCATATTACAAACAGTATACAAATCCTGACTAATAGCTACCCTGATGGATAATTGGTGTCCTATTGAACATGACAGAAATTCCTATAGTTCCTTGTAAGAAGTTTGTTGATTACAATTGATGGGACTTGATTAGTGTCTTCTGATAATCCTAGATCTGTGTTACCCCATGATCAACTGGCTATGAACATAAAATTCCCAATTGGAGAGATAGGTTTGTTGAAAAAGAGTTTTGGGACTTGAAGATGACAGTAGAAATTGTACTCTAGTCTACACACACACACACACACACACACACACACACACACACAACCAAACAATAAAAATCCCAGTGTCTCAAAATTATATATAAACACGTTTCACATAGAAACAACTTTACCAAGTCTACTGCTTTCTGGAACTTCAAAATTATAAACTGCTTCTGTAAAAAGAGGATGATTGTCATTTTCGTCCTCTACTCTGATGGGCAGTGGGAGAGGTAAATCTGCTGAATATCCATCTGCAGTGGATGCATAGGCGATCAACTGTAGGAGAGAGAAAAGCAACATCAGCAGCCAGCCAACAGCAAGCACAAGGGAGATGAGATGCCCTGAAACCTTCCCTGAAAATCCTTCCAGTAGTAAGCTATCTCATTACTGTTCCACATTGAGCTTCTTAAGCAACTGGTATTCAGTATTGGGAGAAAATAGCTCTACTTGAGATAAGGAACAGGTTAAAATGTAGAGAAGTTAGAGATGAAGTCCCATATGCAATATTGGGGGACACTGGTTGTTCTTGGGACTCAGATTACAGTCTTTAGGATCTCTGACATCAATAAGTTTCATTGGGAGAATGGTCATCCCATGGCCATATTAAAGAAAAAATCCTTCAACATAATACATAAAGCAAAACATCCCAGTCTTCTTGCTTTTGGACTTTTATTGCATGCATCGTAGACTGTGCATTTAAATAGTTCTTATTGCAAAACACAATTACTAATAACCTCCCCCCCCCGTTCATTAATCAAAGGAAATGTAACACCAGACAGAATTTATTTCTGCTCAGTGTGTAGTTACACCAGGCTGAACAATTTTTAACCAAAAGCAAAGAATGCCACATGAAGACACCAGTCAGGTTGGTTCTTCAGCATCTCTTTTGTCTTCTAGAAACAGACTCTTTCTTTCCAGTGGGGACTCTTCTTGCCGAGCCTCAGGGTTGGCTCATGACAGCAAACACATGCTCTTCTGTAATAAAAACCATCTAAGACTGCAACCCACTGACTGTACACTTATTCCTATCAGAAAGCTGACCTGTTAACCTGTATGTGGACTATGTTTCCTATGGTTTTTCCTTTATCTAGTTATTAGACATGATCAGAGAATAACATACATGGAAAAAAGACAAAAAGCAAGCCAGGGGAGTGGAAGATCACCTGTGGGCCTGTCCTGAAGAACTGAAAATGTGGAGTAACCAGAGAAAGGGCAAGTTAACCCAAACTCCTAAAACTGTACTGAGTTTTATGTTCAACACAATTAAACCTCCTTACCTCATTTCAGGATTGCCTCACTAAAGCTGACATAAAGGCTTGTCAAGCATTCCAACACAGAGTTCACGGTATTCTCTTTAGACTTTAAGATGCCCTCTAAGAACAGAATGCAGGAAGAAGCAAGCAGGCAAATACTCAGAAGACAGGCAGCTCATTAATATAGAGCCATAGTTATCAATAAAACACGTACATCAAAAACATCATATTCTTCACGATCCACAGGCCGAGTACAATATAGATTCCCAGTGTCTCTCTCGATGTAAAACCAATTCAATGGTTCCTGGTCAGCACCACGCCCACTTATTGAGTAGAAGATGGTGTAGTTCTGAGCTGCATCAGATTGAACCTAAAAGAAAAGTACACAGAGATATACAGTTAATGTTTTATGTTTATGTATCATATATGTAAGTGTGTATGGATGTATGCATGTATTTTACATATGTTTCATCTTAACAACGTTTTAGTAGAAAAGAACAATATAACTTAGAGTTGGTAAGAGTAAGGCCATGGAACACATATGGAAGCCATGAGATAACATACAGATGTCGAGTCTCTCCTTTCACAATGTAAGTCCCAGAGATAGGACTCAAGGGCCAGGCCTGGTGGCAAGCACCTTTACCAATGATCCATTTTACAGACACTATCCTGCTTTATAGCTGACCCCACAAATGCTTGGAAGAAGGGTACAGATCCATCTCACTTGCAGCTAGGTATGACTACATCAGGTCCAGTCAATGGGATATATACAAAAATAATACGAACAATAAAAATAATGCAATAATAAAATATACTAATATAAGTAATGGTATAAATAATTATGTTGTAATACATTATGTAAACAAGATAATCAATATCCAAAAAGTTTTAGGTTGTGCTCTGGGAGTTGAAGCAGGCATTCACACACTGAACATAGAGATAAGCCATTTTGACTATACAAAGGTGGTCAAGCTACGCCAGTAGTGCAAACATGTGTGGAACTCAGGGAAGAGGATCATGTAAATGAGGCCAGCCTGGGCTACATATTGAAACATCATATCTCTTGAGCTCTTGGTGCTATCTTCACATACTAGACCTGCTTCACTGGAGTATGCTTTCACAAGACAGGAGTGAGCATCTCCCTTGCTAAAGCTGGTACTTTCTGGAATTTCAATGAGCTATACCAAGAACCAGAACTGGATTTCTTTCTATCTCCAGTGCATATGGTAGTGTCTACCACACCATTTAGTAGCTGATAGAGATATCCAGTAACTATCTCCTAAATGGATGAATACATGATGGAAGCATGCAAAGCCTGCAGGCTGTCTTACACCATTAGCACTTCAGTCACTTTCTTCTTATTTTATTTATTGTATTTCATGAATAACTTTAGTCATGTCTTCTTACTTGCTTAATGCTTAAGTATTCACTAAACCTGAATAAAACAGACTCCCCACTTAGAAGGGCCACAATCAGAAGGAAAGGAAACCTACCTGTTGAAGAAACAATGGGAAAGGACCCAAGGAATTTTCTTGCATCGAACAGGGAATGGGTGCCCATCTTCTCTTGGCTCTCCTGAGGACAGTTTCCTTAGTGTGTCTTTTCTTCAGTACCTGAATTTAAAGGAGAAAATACGTATCAGAAACATCACAGTCATGTGAACCACAGAAGAAAATGCACATCCCTCACTGTTCCATGTAAATGCTCTGTCCTATGCAGTGGCTACCTACCACCAGGCATATGATCTTTTGTGTTAACTAAAATTAATTTAAATAGAAACATCTATCCTTTTATTGCTGCAATTGCATGCTAAACATCAGTAACCATTAACATTGCATCAGTGTACCAAACACTAGAGATTACAGAAAATTCTAGAACATTTCTATCACTGCAAAAAAATTCACCAAATGATCTAGAAATGATTATTTTATTTCTTGTTGCAGCAAAGGGAGACACTTATTTTCATGGTCTTTATTAATAACTAATTATTTATTAAATATTCCATAAAGTGCCAAGCAATTATTTAATTAGCTTAACCACCAGTTTATTTGCATAGATTATGTGTAGGCCAATTGAAATCATCCACCGTTTTCTGAATACATTCGCAATGCTGTTTCTCATGAGTATGTGTTTGCACTAATAATAAATTCTAAAGGCTGTGCTGGATAGATTATATACAGGAACACAGATGTCATTGGCTGGAGATCAGACCAGACAAAAGCTTCACCAGAGGGGGATATCATTTACATTTAACACCAGAGAAACCAAAGTCAGTATTTGACTAATGTTGAGAAAGACTGAGGGGCTAGAATGATGGCTCAGCTGTTAAAGGCTAGGCTAACAACTGAAAATGTAAGAGAAAGATTGAGAAATGAAAGACAAAATGAAGCAAAAAAATGGAGGGAGGAGGAAAGAAAAATAATAGGAACAAAACAGGACAAGAGAGGAGAGAGGGGGAAAGGAGTGGAGGACACAGATGCTATTTCTCCTTTGTCCCACTTTGCTATTTTAAGAAAATAATTTTACTGTAAAGACCCTCCACCCTCCATGAGTGAGAATGTCCAATATGCTTTGCATACCTTCTTCTTGTGCTCCAGGATTACAGTGATCTCTTTCTGTGTTTGCATCTTTGAATCAGAAAGCTGAATGGTAAATGATCTTTTCTCATCAGACAATACAACAGCTCTGGTGGGATAAACTGATCCGTCATCTAGAACTCTGAAATCAGGATCACTTGGCGTGATGCCATCAGCCGAGCTGAGACACTCTTTCAAACTAACTGCCAGCAAAAATTTTCCAGTTGCAAGGTGAAGATACATGCATAAAAAAGACATATATGTTAAAATAATATACATTATCATAAAAACCAAGCACTTTGCACTTGTGGAATGCCTTAATAGTTCTCTTTCATTCTTAAAAATAGAAATTTTATTTTAATTAAAATTGTCTTGGCTGTATATTTGTATTAAACAAGTTGTTTTAAAAATTAGCATGCTTCTAGCAGGCTTATGAAAATGATCTTCCACCAAAGAGGTGAACACATGACTCTCATGACAAAGTTGAGACACACGCCCTCATATGCACCTGAATAAACACAGTGAAATTTCTCTCAACAATACACTGGGGGTGTCTCAAGATGCACCTGCCTTTAGTCAGAAGATACACAAAGATGCACAGAGAACAAAGGAGTACACCACGAGCTGAGAGTCAAGTAAAAAAACTGGTCTCTGAATTCTTCCCATAGCACTTTTGGAACATTCCATCTCCACAAACACAACTTTCTGTGGCCCTCTACAGGAACACCATGTGGCACTTTCCTACCTGGAAATTTTGCCCCCTAATAAAAGGTAACAATACTTAAGTATAGAAAATTAATTGTTTCCCATCCCATTCTCCATTTGCTTTTGTAGAAACCAAACTGATGATGCTCAAACAATGACCTCCCCTAAGGGCTCCCTTGCTTCCTGTGTACCTTTGCTTTAGCCCAAATCTGTTATGGGCAGGCTTAATGAAACAATCGATGTTTCACCAAAAGGCAGTGAACGTTTTAAGGACTTCAACAATATATTTCTAACAAAATATTTCTCTCCTCTTTATATTTTTAGATGAATGATTCCCTGGGGCTTATTCTTGCAGATGAACACCATATATCTCCTTATCTTTCTTTTCTTGTTTCCCACAGTAGAAAAAGTGAAATTAATTTGATGAAATCAGCTAAGATAGTTTTGTCAGAAAGTGCACACATTACTGAAAAGGCAATTTTATATATCTTGGACAAGTATTTCTTTTTTAAAAAAATATTATGTTGGTTTCCTCTAATTTTTCTACACCACCACAAAAATAAATAAATAAACAAACAAACAAACACACACATACACACACACACACACAAAACTATCTAGGCAAAGATACCCAATTACTGGCAGAAAGTAAAGTTAGTTCAGTCAGGTCCTCAAGGCTCCATTTTAGAGTGGCTGACTACAGTTCTGAGGAGAAAGCATTGTTTTGCTTCTGAATAATGGTATAATACTTCTCCAGGGCAGTCAAGATGGCTTAGTGAGTAAAGAGGCTTACAGCCAAGCCTGACACTGAGTTTAATCCCTGGTGCTCACCGAGTGGAAGGAAATAACAAAGTCCCACAAGTTGTCTTCTGGCCTCTACAGGTCAGAGCTCACACATGCGCGCACATGTGCACATACACCATAGCACAAGTGTGCAAATGCACAAAAACAAACTAAACAAAATCTAGATTTAAAATAAAAGAATATTAATGTGTTTCTCTTCAATACACATCTATACTTCTGCAATAATCAAATCCCAGAGTATTAAAAATATGGTATTTTAAACTGTTAAAAAAAATAAATGACTTCAAAAGCATTGATTGAAAATGTACAGAATTGACTACCTAATTCAACAGCTACATGGCAAAAAATGCATATTTAAAGTAATACTGAATTGTCTCTATTTCTAAGTCAATGTAGACCAGCTCCAGAGTACATAGACGACACCCCACATTCCTGGCAGACTAAGAATATAAATCTCTTTCAAAGAGGCTGTTCAGGAAGTTCTTACCTCTTCCGATGATCTTGTCTGCCTCTAGTGTTGAAGGTACATGAAGTGTCACCTTTTTACAGGCTTCACCAACAAAACTGAAGACCTAGAAATTTTTAAATGTCACATTAGTTCATCTTAGAATAAGAAATGACCATTTCAGTAAATGAAGAAGAGGCAATTGACAAGCTCTACCTAAAATTTATGAAAACAGCCTCAATGTTTTAGTGACAATCTAGCATGTGCTTGACAAAGAGAGTCTGTATTCCACTGACAACTCACTTCATGCTTAAGTGAGAAAGACAAAATGTTCTTCTCCATTATTGGAAATACAATCATACCTGCCCCTGCCACTTCTGTGTGATATTATATTAGAGCTTATTTGGGTGCTTACACAAGAAAATTAATTGATGTAGATATACAAATCGATTGGAAAAGAAGAAATAAAACTGTATTCATAGATACTACATTATGTTTATATACAAAAACAAGGATTACACAATTCTTGTGCTAGCAACAAAACAAATAAATGAGTTTAGAAAGAATGTAGAAAATAAAATGTACATAAATAAGTGGGTTGTTTGGGCCACCAAGACAGCTAACTCAGTAGGTGCCTGAGCCACTAACATGCATGCCACCAAAGCTGACGACCTGAGTTTGATACCCACAATTCACCTGTTGGGAGGAGAGAACTGACACCCACCACCATTTCCTTTGACTTTCACAAACATACCATGGTATACACACACACACACACACACACCAAATAAACAAATACTGTAAATAGGTTGCTTTCCTATAAACTAGCAAGAGGAGAGGGGGGAGAGGAAGGAAGGAAGGAAGGAAGGAAGGAAGGAAGGAAGGAAGGAAGGAAGGAAGGAAGGAAAGAAGGAAGGAAGGAAACATTCTTTTAAAAGCAATTCCATTTAGTATAAACACTTTGGAATACATTTGTCAAAGAAGTACAAGATGATATTCTTTTGGAGGGTTGAATGAGCCGTTCACAGGGGTCACTTAAAACCATCAGAAAACACAGATATGTATAATACAATTAGTAACAGTAACAAAATTACAGTTATGAAGTAACAACAAAAATAATGTTATAGCTGGGGCCACTGCAACATGAGGAACTGTATTTAAGAGTCACAGCATTAGGAAGGTTGAAAACCACAGGTCTGACTGGAAGGAACCTAGCCAAATTCATTCACCTTCATATTTACTACTGTTAGTTCTACAGTGCCTTGGTAATGCTGAAGGAGGATTTGACCCACAAGGCCCCCAGATCCCTACTATTAAACTGTTTACTGGAAGGGGGAAAAAAGGAGTACAAGGTCATGCCCTGAAAACAATAAAACAGGGTGAGAGAGGTCTTAAAAGACCAAAAGAAGTGTAAAGTTCACTTCTCTCCATGGATCCAAGGACATACTCTACAAACTCAATCTCTATTGAATCTCAGATTTCTTTATGAAGAAAGTGACTATTTAGTCAGATGTGTTGATACATACCTTAAATCCCAACACTCTGGAGGCAGAGGCAAGATAACCTCTTTTACAAGGCCATACTGGGCTACATAGTGAGTTCCAGGACAGATAGGGCTACACAAAAATAAAACCCTGTCTCAAGAAAAGAAAGGAGACAAGAAAAGAAAGAAGGAAAAATAAAGGATAAAGAGGCATTAACCCTTAAGGAATTGTAAGAGACACCCCTTTCTGCCCCCACCCCCCATCAAAAGAAGAATGGCCTGACATTACCCAGTTTTGAAGAGGGTAGCTTAAAGCTACCCTAATCAAAACCAAGTGTGTAGATGATAGAATAGAAACCAATCCTAGAAATAAGGCACACTTCTGGATCTCCTCTGAAAAGTTTAGTAGACAGAATTTTCCTTACTAAATGGTCCTGAGGTGATTAAAATTTGCTTCTGCACAAAAGTGGAAATGAATCATAAGTAACACCATGCACGGAAATTACTTCAGAGCAGACTGCAGACCTAAGATAAGGATGAGCTCTATTTAAAAAAATGTCACGATCGTGCTGGGAGATGATTCTTAGCTGTGCTATCTAAACACGAGCAATAAGGAACAAGGATGGACAGGACCAGTTAGATATTTAAAACCTTTGCACTTCAAACAACATGATATAGGAAGGAAAATGAAGAGCACGGAATAGGAGATGTTATTTTCACAATGAGAGAACACTTAGTGACATATTCGTAATAATATAAATTTTAGCTCCACAAAATATTAAATAATATAAAATTTAGATCCATAAAAGGATGGTAAATAATGAAAAATTAGTAACACATTTGGATAGTAGATATCCAAAGATGTACCAATGATGGTTAAGAAGATGAAAAATGCCCAACGGGGCACCAGGGAAATGTACATCTAATCCATGCTTACTAGAAGAGCTAACATAAACAAAACAGAAAATGAGAAGTTGCTGATGAGAAAGCAGAAAAAGTAGAACCCTTTAGTGTAAGTGCATAAAAATAGAAGGTGACAGCGCCATACAGATATAGTTGCAGTTTCTAAGAGAACTTAAACATCAAATAAATTCTATGTTGTTTTAAAAGCTGTGTCTACAGCAAATTTTACAGGTATAGTCATAATAGCAGTCCTGATAAGGATGAAGAAGTTCATACACATCCACCAGCTTGTCAACAGATCAGCAGAATGGGATCTAGACATGCAAAAAAATGAAGTTTCACTGAAAGTTTATGTAACATGCTCTGCTGATCACAAAGGTTCTTCATCTTATGCTATTTAAATAAACAGACTTGATCCAATCTGAAGCATGGATAAACCCATCAGCATTAAGCCCAACAGAACCAGTAGAAGCAGTGTTTATATAGGATTTCACTCTAAGTAGTATTCCCACCAGGAAGCTATGTAGAGACGGAAGAGGGTGCTGGTTGCCTACACAGGGGGTGGGGGGAGAAAGAAGATGTGACTAGAAATGAGCTCAAGGCTTCTTAGCAAAGCTATGGAAACTCTCCAAAGTTAGAGCTTGGTCATCATTGTGTACTCTAAATTTTCTGAAATTCACTGAATTGTGAGCTTCAGACATGACCATAGCAAGTCTGTTAGAATTAAAACAAGGTACATCATCGACAAGAACATGATTCTTGTCATTTTTCTACATATCCATCTCTACCTCTTTCAGGCCTACAAACTCATATACAATACACAATCTCTGGAAAATACTGTTATAACGATGAGGAAGGATTTCAGCCCAGATATAAAACAAGTATGCCATGTAATACAGATTTAAGAGTAAACTCATGGCAACATAACAGTGTGAGTAGACATAAAAGATCAAGAGCCTTACTCTAACATTGACATTTTTAATATAATTTTATCGTTCCTCTATATTTAGGGTTGTTTATATTGGTTTCATTTTTTCATTCTAAGATAATAAACTGAGCATCCCTTAAAGGTGTAAGGTATTGAAATATATAATGTGAACCTATCATACAAAGCACTGTGCTGTTAGAACACTTTTACATCTCACTGGTCATTGGTAAATTCTTTCCAGGTCTTATAATTTGTGCAGCTGGAAGACTGATGGACATGTCTCAAACTCTCTTATGATCTTTTGGGTCCTCTTTAAGATATTAATTTGATAACTGTCTCATTTGCAGTTTTAAATTTCTTTTGAGACAGCATATTTTTCACCTAGAGTGCCATTTGCCTTGTATTGTAGCACTCAGTTCTCCTTCTCCTTCTCCTCAACACGCTCACTACATTTACTTTGTTGACCTGGTTGGCCTGTACTTCACTATGTTGATGATGTCCTCGTCACACTCATAGAGACGGACCTGCTTCTGCTTCCATAATGCTTGAACTGAAGCCATGTGCTAATACATTCAGCTTAGTTTAGTACTTTTTAATTTTGGGATTTCTTAGTTGCAAGAGTACTATTTTTCACAATTTGTGGCATTTTTTTAAATAAATGGTTACAATTTTAAAGAAAACAATTTTGTTATTTCTTTTGCACTTGTAAACAATTTCATTAATAATTCCTTCTAGTTTAGGTTTAATATGGCTTAATAGCTCCTAATCTACCATTTCTTTTGTATCTGTCAACAACTGCATTAATAATAATTCCTTCTGGTTCAGGTTTAATGTGACTTAATAGCTTATAAGCAATATATACAATATTTTCTTCTAAAATTGCAAAACTATTTCTAACTTATAAGACTCCTTCTATGTGGAATAAATCTTTATCTCCTACTACAGATGTCAGTCCAGATGGCACCTTCACAATGACTCTCCCTGTCTTAGTTCATGGTGTTACACAACAATAAGCAAGCTGTATACTAACCCCATATGCAGACTCTTCTGGGCTTTCTGCAGGGCTCTATCCCTGTACATCCAGCAATGCCCTAGCATTTTACTCAATACAGCTTCATATCAAACCTTGTGTCTATGATGGTAGCCCTGAGATCTATATCATCTTCCTTTAGAAAGCATTTTTAGCCTCCAAGTCTTTCAATGACTCGTTAGAATCAGCAGACCATGTTACATAAACTTTAAGGGAAACTTCACTTGTATTTTTAAAAGACTTCCTCATGGTAGGACTCGTAAGCACGATGAACACAGTGCTCCCATTAGTCTGCGAGTTATACTATGTCAAATGACAATTTGAAGAGGCATTCTGACTTTGCTGGGAAGTTCTTTCAGGATTTGTTAGACTGTTTTTACTTACTGCCTTTTGCCCTTTGAAATGGAGTTTTTTGTAGCTCCAGTTAGCCTTGCATCCACTTGGTAACTGAGAAGGATCTTCCCTGTCTACACCCTGTATCCTGGGATAGCAGGTGAGTACCACCACCTCAGCTAGCTAGGGTGACTTTAAATACATCAATGACAACACTGCTAAAAATGAGATTCTTCTTAATTTACATTATCTTTCTGTTGACATCCTATAGGGATAATTTTTAGTTATTTTAAACTGACTATACATGGAAGGAACTTGTTAACTTTAGTTTAGTTACAGTAGTGTGGTTGCCTGATCTTCCACAAAGCAGGTCCTGTATCTAGAACAACATCCATTGGAATTATTCCCTTCCACTCCTTCCTGTGTCCCTTCTACAGTTCCCTTTATATACCTTATGTTTATTTGAGCTTCCAGTAGAACATGCAAAAGAAACAACACCAGTAATCAAATGTCTTTGTTTCTAAGCCTAAAGAGAATGCTCACCACTTTACTGTAACTTATGCCGCTTTTTACTTTTATTCACTACATTCAATCATTCATTATTTTTTAATTTTTAAAAATTTAATTGTATAAACTGTGTGTGTGTGTGTGTGTGTGTGTGTGTGTGTGTGTGTGTGTGTGTGTGTTCATTAGTTCATGCACATATGAGTAGAAATTCCCATGGAGACCAGAAGAGGTCATCAGATCTTCTGGAACTAGTCAGTTAATTATAAGCTAGCAAAAATGGTCACTAGAAACTGAATTTGGATCTTCAGCAATAGCAGTATATGTTCTTAACCACTGAGTTATCTCTCCTACCCCAATTAATTTTTGTTAAGTATAATTTCATTAAGTTAAGAAAGCCCATTCTCATGTAATAAAATTGTTAAGAATTCCTTTAAATAATAAATTTACATTGACTGCTTATTTTGAAATGACTACAGTTTTATTCTGTGAACAACATGTCATCAGCATCTTAAAGAACAATGACTTCTTCCTTTCAGAAGGCAATCTTTTTTGAGAAAAAAAAATCTATGAAGAGATATACATTCATCAAACACTGGTATAACAATAGAAAGATCATCTCTTGGAAAATAAACAGAAATATCTGAGTTAAATTGCATAACATCAAATGGACCTAACCCACATCCACAGAACATGCTATCCAAACACTTCAGAATATACATTCTTCTTAGTAGAACATACATGAACTATCCATGGACTGTACAGAGATTTATGGAGACTGGGCAACATACTATTGAACAATGAATTATCCATCTTCCGAATTAAGAAGAAAAATTTTAAAATCTCTAAGATGCAAAGGAAAATGCAACATGTTAGATCTTTTATATACAATGAAAACAATGATAGGAAAGGAATCAATAGCTATAAGCACCTATATTAAAAACCATCATAAAGGTCTCAAGTAGCTTAAATGATACATCTTAGGTGAGGCAATCCTTCTTAAGACATAACTTTTAGATACACTGTGGGTTTTGCTGGTTGCTGTGTAGTTTATCATTTCCTATACATGATGTTTATGATGATATTACTTCACACTGTCCTCATAAGCAGGGCTACGAAGAGTCCACTTACTTCTGTTCTCAGAATTCTGTTCTGTGTCCATTCTGTATAATTCTGAGAGAACTCAATTCTTACTAGTTTGCCAAATGTGAAGGAGAACAGAATGTTTGGGCTTCCCTCCAAGCTGGACAACTTGAATTCAGTCTCCAGAACACATGTGGTGGTGGTGGTGGGGGGGGGGGTCAGGCTGAATTCTCCAGACCTCCACATACCATCCTAGTTTCTAACCCTGGTGGAAGACAAGAACTAATACCCTCAACGTGCTCCCTGAACTCTCCACATGTGCCTTATATGCACTGTGTCAAAAGAAAAAATGAAAAGAAGGAAGGAAGGAAGGAAAAGGGTAATACATTTTAAAATACAACATACAAAAAACATTATTTTTATAAAGTTGATAAATTGAATGACAACTTGAATTTAAAGAAAAATGTTTAAAAAGACAACTCTCAAGAGTAACTTCAAATATTTGATTTGGGAAAAAAAGTTTAAATAGCCTTAAAATATAACAAATTTGGATTTTTTTTCATGGTACTATATAAATTTTACTAGTGATGAGATTTTTCAACTATCAGAAACATCTTTAAATTCTGATTAAAAGATGTAATGTTGAATGGAGAGCGAGAGATTAAAGAAGCTATCTGCAGTTGTTTCATTTTTGAATAGTTCAGTTTTGAGTTCAACGCAGAAAAGAAACTTCCTCAATACACCTTTCTCCACTGAAGGCAAATACAGCTACCAAATGGGATTGGGTGTGGCTCAGCTGTAGAGCAATGTGTTCCAACATGGTCAGAGCCCTGTGTTCACTAGTCAGAGATACAGAAGGAAAATGGTGATTGATGCCTTGTCTGAACGGAGGGATTGCCCTAGAATTTAAACCTTTCCTTTCTCCTGTGGACACTGATCCTCTACAGAACAGAATCACTAGCTTTTGAACTCTTACTGCCTCAAGGACAAACGCTGCCACCCACCACTCTGCAGTCATAGGAGTTAGATGATTCTAGTACATTTTCTTCTAACCAAACTCATTTTACGAGAGTGAATTCACTTTCAGTGAGAAGTGTGACTAACCACAGGTTAGAGATACCTTATACGGAAGACACTGGGTGTGAGGATTACAACAGGGTCAAAAAAAAATGTACATAGCCTTATATTTTTTCCATAGTCAAAAGTTGCTCTGAGACACAGTCATTTCAACCTAACTATCAGCAACCTCTTTTAAAACCTGCCAGTTACCAAGTATGAAGCCTGGGGATCGCTGGGCATGGGAAAGGCTCACTGAAAATGGATCAGTCTAAACACATGTTAAAAGTCTGATTTTCTTTTTTCTTTTTTTTTTTTTCTTTCTTTTACTGGAGTGTAGAATCTGACTATGTAGCCTCACTGGTCTAAAGTTTGGACCAGGCTATTAAGACTAGCAATCTTCCCAAGTCTGCCTAGAGGGTGCTGTGATTAAAGGTACACGCTGCCATACCTGGCTTAAACTCTGGCTCTCATATAAGGAGGCTTTAAAATAAAACTGCTTTTCCTTGACTTCCTTTATTTGCTTTAATCATCTTTTACTCATAAGTCAATATACAACCTAAAAGATGGAAGGCATGTTTACCAACATCCGTTGCAGGTAAGTTTATATATTCCAGGGAGGGAAAGTAGAGAATGGGAAGGAAGTGTTGAAAAGGGAGTCCTTTTAGGAAAATGGCGGACTATCTCCACACACATACCACTTATCAATTACAAAAGCTAATGAGGCTTCAAGCAGAGACTCAATGTGGAGATCAGTACTAAAGGTAAATGCTAATGATCCTATTACCTGCAACATGCAGAAAACAGTTCATCTGATATTGTTTCCTGCTAACCTGTTGTCACATTAGAAAGGGAAGATGCTCTAAAAGTGATGCTTAAGAACCTTCATTAATAGTGAGATGGTTGGTTTTCTCTTGGTTTGTTCCTAATTTGCCTCCTCTACAGCTGTACTCGGTGACAGTTCGGAGTCTAGGTGGGAAAGAGATGCAGAAACCTGAGAGTTGGAAATGTTCCTCCCCTTGCCAATAGCTGGGAAAATGGGTTGTTGATGTACAGAGTCTTTGACTTGTGCTAAGCTTGCTTTCAAAAGTCCTCCTCAAAACTGGTCATACTGCTGTTAGTTCTCTGATTACTCTTTAGGGGATTAAAGATGTTTCTAAAATGCTCAAAGGCCACTGAGTCAAAACAAAACAAAACAAAAACAACAATGCAGTCAGGAAATTTAAGCTGGTGTGTACACACAATCTGTGTACATGCTCTGATTTCTAAGTCCGGGTTTAAACTCTGGGCAATTCCTTTGTTACTTTCTTTCTTTTATGTATTACAACCTGACCACAGCTTCCCCTCCCTCCTCTCAGTCTTTCCTCCCCACCTCACTCCTCCCTTAGATCCACTTCTGCTTCTTTTCAGAAAAGAACAGGGCTCCCGGTGAACGCAACCAAACAGAGCATAACAGGTTACGGTCAAACTCGACATATAACTCGTATCAAGACTGAAGGAGGCAACTCGGTAGGAAGAAAGGGTTTCCAAAACAGGCAAAAGAGTCAGAGACAGACCCCATACCCACTGCAGTTCCCTTTTAATGACCTTGAGGGAACATGCTATGGAGCAGAGTTGATTTGCCTGTTTAGACTTGTGTGCACCTTCGGCTCGGTCACATAGGGACCCTGACCCACAGTCCCCCTGGTGCATAGTGCCTTGTTTTCTTTGACCTCCTAACTTATAACCTAAATCCTGAGAACAAAACACACAGAATCTCTTTTTGTTTCCTAATTCCTTGCTCAATGAAAAGTAAAATACCAAATCATATTTTTAAACTAAAATGTTGGAAATTCATCTGGACATATCTAACCCAAAAGAATATAGCATTCGAAGGGGGCTTATTTGCAGTCACTCAAAACCCCATCTCTTAGTGTTGTGGGGCCAGATGGTGGGTATATTTATAATTGTCTTAGCTCATAAATGTATTTCAGATAACGAATATCAGTTTGATGTTTGTAAATCCCTGATTTAAAGAGGGGGTAAGGTTGGGCCCACCAGCCAGCATTAACGAAGAGCCAGTTAAGGTGGTTCCTAACTGTAATGCCAGCCCAGAGAAGGTAGAGGGCAGAGGATCAGGACGTCACGACCATCCTCAGCTACATAGCCAGTTCAAGGCCAGTCTGAGCTACTTTCAAACAAATAAGGTTCAGTAGACCAACTCCCTAGTCAGATAGGGTCCTCGGACCCCTGAACCTTTTGCTTGTCTTTGCAAAGTCTAAGTGGTAATATCCTCAGCCACTTTGTGTGTGCCACTCATGCTATCTTGGACAGGTCTGAAGTTTTACAGGTTACCATGTGGTCAGAATTCCTAATTTCCCACATCTAGTTTTCATGGCTCTAGAAAACTGTCACTAACTTCTTTTCTAGGAAGAAGATCACAAGCTCAACCCTGGGTTTGGAGAACACAGGAGATCCATTGATATGTTCTACACAGGAGCAGTGCCTCCACAGGGCCTGGCTGAAAACACCAATCACATCTTTTCCCTCAGCCTATCTGCCCTGCGACTCTAGGCCCATTGTCTCCTCACCAACCTCCAGTGCAATCCTTCAGCAGCCTTCCCACACCTGGATCTCGGGTACACAGGGCAGAGGTGAGCAAGCAGGCGTGGGAATGGCAACTCGGCCAGCCTTTTGTGTAACCTTTTAAGGGAGGCATAGCTGACCATTTCTCAGAAACAGTCCCAGGACAACATCCAGGGATACAACTTTGGCTCCGCTAAGGTCGCTGGCTCAATACACATCCAGGGAAAGGATGTCCCTGGAGTTTCACCACATCAACCTTGTGCTAAGTTGAAGACCCTAAATACCCTCCTCCAACACACACACACACACACACACACACACACCTCTGTCTTCCTTGCTTTCGACTCACATATTTACTGCCCACTGTGCCCAAGACACCAGGGCGCAGAGAAGCTAGAAGACGAATCCTAATTCAGAAATCGCCTCAAAAAACTTTTCGCCTACCACTCCTCCACACCGAACTGGAACCACACAAGAAATGAACAGAGACACTGAAGCCATTGCTTTTTGCCTATTGAGTCCCCGCAGAGACCAAAAGAGACCACCTTTTCCCCTTCCCCATCTGGGTCCCCGCGAGTGGCTCACCCAGAGGGTCAGCAGCAGGCTCCGGAGCACAGGGACCGCCATCGCACGGTGCAGCCTCAGGAGGATGCAGGCAGGCGCCAAGCAAGGACTCTAAGAGCCTGGGCGCAGGAGATTTTCCACAGCAGCTTGTCTAGAAGTTGTTCTGGCCTCTCTCAAGCTTCTTTGCCCAGGAGCGTGTTCTCGCCTGAAACTGGATTGGACCAAGGAGACGCTGGGTGGCCCCTCCTAGTTATTTCTCAAGTTTTATCACCTCCGGGGCCGCCTTGGAGCTGCCTGAGCCTGCCCTGAGCTCCCCACGGCCGCCAGGGAGCTCACTCCCCGGGAAAGCGGTCCCGGGTCCACCCTTTGCCAGCTCTCCCACACCCCTTTTCTGCCCCGCGGGTTGCCGCCCAACCTTACCCGCGCGTCCCTTTTGCTGACACTGTGCTGTGCATCCCCACTACTGAACCTGGAGCCGCCTGCTCTGACTCTGGGTGCCAGGAACACACACCTGATCTGATCATAGGATCCTCCCATCCAGTCCGTTGCTGTGCAAAATCTGGGCAACCTCTTCACACGTTGAAACAAAACCCAGGTAGTCTCTCCAAACCTCATTAACATTTTTAAATAAGCCACTGAAGGAAAATTGTCCCGAATGCCATGAATTATCTGTGCCAGATATTAAAATCAGAGAAAAGAAGTGCTTACCTGACCAGGTATCCACACCCAAACCACAAAACAAAAAAAAAACTTTGTGCTTTAATTGCTTATAATGTTTGTGGCAGAGAGAGAGAGAGAGAGAGAGAGAGAGAGAGAGAGAGAGAGAGAGAGAGAGAGAGAGGTGGGGAGAGACTTGTTTTTGCATGTTCACTTATTGGTCAAATGCGTTTTTCTTTTTCTTTTTCCTTCTTTTTCTTTTCAATGTAATTATACTAAAATAAAAACATTCAAATGTGGTCACAGGAAAATCTCTCAAGCAAAGTGTTCCCTAAAATGGGGTTTGCAATTTCAGCATCATTCAACAGATACTTTGAGGCTCCAAAATCATCAGTCCCAAGGGCTGGAGAAAGGGTTCACACAGACCCAGTTTTTGCTCAAAGCGACTTGAAGTTTAGGTGGGGAAACCCTTGGCCACTTTTTTGTCACAATAAGGGCCTTTGGAGCTCTGCTGGCAGAATTCATGAAGAAATCCTTGCCAGATGTGTTGCTGATCTTCAAAGCCCACTCAAAATCCTTGGTCAGAACCCTGGATCAGTGCACAGTATTGTGGTAAGTGTGTAACTGTCTTCATTCTCCTTCCCCTCATTACTATCTAAGCCATGTGCTGCCGCAAAGTGTGAGGCTTCCCTGAGCTCTCAAGATTCAGACATGCCTAAATTTAGCTCCACCATCTCCTTCCTGATCCATGTGAGACGCCATCGGCTGAAGTCTTTGTGGAAGGCCCTTCTGGTCTCAGAGACAGCACTTCAAATCTATCCCCTTTGGAAATTTACAGCTCCTTTTCTTAAACCTCCTTTACTCAGGAAATCTCAGAGAAAGCTGCATTGTCTTCCCCAAACTCAGTCTGGTAACCAGAGTGGAGCTGGGTTTTCTGCTGTACGGGAGGAAGGACGGGCCAGCACAGCCAGCACAGAGTTGTCCCACTCAGGATTCTTCCTTCGACTAAAGGGCTAAAGAGTTAAGAAACTTTAGAGCATGGCTCTTCACTCTAGGAGAAAGCAAAGATGAGTGAGATAAGAACAGAGTTAAGAGTGTTCCTGTAAGAGCCAAGACAGCACGGCCAGGGTGAGAGCAGCACTGAAGAGACTCAGCATCTTACAGGACGGAGGCAGAAAACAGCTATTGGTTCAGAACAGCTGGATGGGAATGTCTGTGGCTGAGAGTCAGGCTAGGATGGCTGTCTCATGGCAAGCCATATGGAGGTGCTAGAGCTTGTCCTAGAAGAAGTGACAATTCACTCAATTTCAGCATATATGAAAGGGATTACTACGGGCTTGTAACAACCTTTCAGGTTCATTATCTATGAAATTATTCCTTTATGTGATTCTCCCTTAATCAGCATGGAATATGTGTGTCTCTATGCATAGACACATACATAGGTAGATACTTTCATGCATTCTACTCTATTGTAAATGTTCCTATATTTTTAATGACTTCAACTAGATCTTACATTAACTAGAGTCTTACCTCCTATGGCTAAAACTTCAGCAAGGTTGTCCCTTTGGCTCTTGGGTTGTCCAGTACACAGTATTGATAAGCCTACTGATAGGAGAATTGCTTTTAGTTTCCTCCTAAAAAAATAACACTGGTTTAAGACTATTTCATACACGCTAAGAAGTCAAGTGAGCAATGTATTCAGACTGCATTATAAAAGTTTACATGCAACATGTTAAGTACATTATGACGGTGGAATGCAGCATTAGCAGGTGGCTTGGAAGTCCCCATTCTGTGCAGACATTACTCTTAATTCCTACCCAAAGGCAATGTTCATTTATAATTTAGGGGAAGCATCCTTCTATCACTTATAATGGCAACATAGGACACCCTGGAGATACATTCAATTGCATATATTTTTATATGGATTCTATTTTAAAACATCTGAAATATTTGTTTAAAATATGAGTTTTGGCTTTAATGTAGTTAGAATTGGGTATTATCTGCAATAAAAAAAATCAACTTTAAATCATCATGAGACATGAGGAAGCAAAAAGCACTGTTCTAACATGTCTCTTAATATTCTGACCTTCACAGTAGGAAGTCAGTTGGGAAGCACTGCTGAAAGCATAATGAGCCAGGTGGGAAATGAATTATCACCCCCACCCATTCTGGTACTAGTTTTAAAGGTAAGAAAAGTCCAGGTGGGTTAAAGTACAGTCTGCAGAAAGCAAACCTGAAATAATCACGTTTCTGAATTGAATGCTGTGTCTTATGCCCAGAGTCTCAGCATGCAGAGGTGATAACAGGAATACTGTGGTGCTGAGACTTTCATGGACTGTGCAGTAAGTTTCCGCCCCAAATAGGCTATGTAGCAAAAGCCTAGTATCTCAAGCCAAAAGCACAAATAGGAGGAGGGTGAAGAATCTGAGGGAGCAGGTAATGTGCCTGGACCTTGGGAGAGTCTTTTGCTTCCAAGGGGTAACTAATCTCGGGAGGTAGAGGCTGACCCCTGACCCACTGATCTGGCCTAGCTTGTGAAACCTAGCACCAACCAGTCTAGTACACCCACTCAACCTCTGTGTCTGCGGTTAGGGATGTAGCAAGTGTGGGTCACTTCAAACACTTCTGTAATATTGTGCCAGGGCAGCAGGCTTCCTGAAAGAAACCTGTCAACAAAAAAATTGAAACACAGTTTTGGTGAAGAGCAAGCAGCTGACAGCCTTGAATAATCATTCTAGTGACACAAAATAAACTAATTCTGCTGTGGGATTTTATCTTACAACCACTTTTGGGGATAACAAGGTGCAACATCACTAGAGGGCATCTGCAAATCTCCCAGAACATCAAACAAACAATAAGCTTGACTTGGGGGTCTACTCAAAAGGCTGCTACAAGTTAATACCAAATGGATCCCTCATCCAAGAGCTTCTGCCCAGTGTAAGAGCTATCCACAGTTCATTCCTAATTTCCCAGCTTTTATTCTGTCCCACAGAAATGTTCTAGGCAGCCCAGGGAACCGCAGATCTAGAGCAAAAGTCATATCTCCTAAGAATAGAGGAGCTTCCCCCTCACCCAGCTCTGTGATGGGTCCCTTTAAGTCTCACTTCTCATCCTAGGGTTCATTTCTTCCCCGAATGATTAATAGTAGGATTATCCACTGTAGTCCACAGAAAACTCTTCTATTAAGAGTATCGCTAGAGCATTGTCAACCATCATTCAAAAGTTTGACACTTGTTCATTGCCCAGATTCACCACCATGCAGTCTCAGGAATGGTGACAGTAAGTCCAATTCATGAATTCATGTAGGGTGTGCCAAGCTTGGAAGTCTGTCAGTCTCCCTTTACTAACACGTGAGTCAAGAACCCTTACAAGGGCTTTCTTTCCTTCCACTGGAGTCTAGAGGCTCCTCACAATTAGTCTCTTCAGCAAGCAGTCCTTTTAAGGAGTCAGGGCAGTGGCCCTAGAGACCTCCCTCTAGTCTAGTAGGAAGGATAATTTCCACTAAGAAAACAAAAGCCCATTGTGTCAATGATGACGTCTTACAGCCATGAACAAAAGCTCATAGTCAGAGGAACTGATTATGGTGTGTGTGTGTGTGTGTGTGTGTGTGTGTGTGTGTGTGTGTGTGTGTTTGGGGTAGAGGTGGGGGTAGCCTAACTCCAGGTTGGTGAGAGATTCTGTCTGTAGGGAATAAGGAAGAGAATGAGAGAATGTGGTAGAGTAGGATATTGAACATCTGTCTCCTTCATCATGTACAGCAGTACATACATTTATATAAAACACACACAGTCGACAAAGGATTTTTTAAGTCCTCATGTTTGCACACCAAGTACTTTTGCTGGCTGAGCCATCTTTCCAGCTCACATAATGAATTTAAAAATTTCATGTGAAATGCCCTATAAGTCTCCAACTACAGTTCTTTCAGGGGGAAGAATCTCTTTGCCAGCTGAGACTCCAGTTTTGTCTGGACCTTCCAGTGTCCTTTGGAGCTCACTGTAAGCTTCTGCCTGTACATAGGGTATTGCCCAAGCATGAATGTTAAGATGTGAGTAGGCTGACTTCCAGATCTCATGTGTCATTATCCTGGCGTCATGCTTGAATCACTGTCCCATCAGCCTTCAGTTTCCCAGAAGCTGAGGACCATCCCTCAACATCTACCTGGGTGAGTGGCACAGTCCCCGGCTCAGAGGCTTGTCACCTAGGTCAGGAGAACAAAAGGAGCTTCCCATCAGTTCCCCATGCTTTTGTTTACCATCCATCCCTCCATTCTTTGCTTTAGTACTATTTCTGCATAGGTTTTATTTAAAAATAAATCGTACATAAGTTTATAAAAAATTGCACATTGGTTTATTTTAAAATCTATGATTTTTAAAATCCTTTTTGTTTGTTCTTATTCTTTTATGCTGTGCGATTTGTCCTGGGATTTGGGGCTTTGTGTTTTTCTGAGGCAGAATCTTACTAGGCAGCCCAAGCTGGTCTGAAACTCACTGTGTAACTCATGACTAAACTCACACTGATTCTCTTTCCTTAGCTTTCTAAACACTGGGATATCAGGCGTGTACCACCAAGACTGGCTGAGACTTAAAATCATTTTAGTATAGTCTGACAACTTTGTAGATGACTACAATGTGCTTAGGTCATAACTGCAGCCCACTCTTCCTCTCCAGTTCTCCAGTAACCCTCCCTACATCCTGCTCCCAACTTCATTCTTGTTAGAATACATCAGAGTCCCACTCCCTCATGAATCCAACTCAGTGGTCCTCCATGAACATTTAAAGAGGGGAAGCACTGGAGAAATGGCTCAGTGGTTAAAAGTATTTTCTGTTCTTGAAGAGGATAGGGGTTCAGTTCTCAGGATCCACAACTGTATGTAACTCCAGATTCAGATTCAATTCTCTTTTCTGGCTTCAGTGGGCATCAGGTACAAACTTGGTGAACATGACAACCACTCCTATACATAAAATAACTATAAATACATTTTTTTTCAAAATTGGACAATGAGCTAGCAATCTTCCTAGTAGTTAAGATATTCACCCACATTTCCAGTAAGAATTCAGTGACCTTGATATATGCAGTAAAATTGCCTGTTTCTCACTATTTCCAACCTCTCTATGAATGGTCATCAGAAAAAAAAAGCTTCATATTTAATTATGCTTCCATTTTAAATTAAGAGTCTCTAATCAGGAAGTAGTATTTAGTTTACTAATTTATACCCTCCACTGTTTTGATAATAATTTAATATTATTCTCTGAATAAATGATTCCAAACTCAGAAACTGACATTAGCCAGAGCTGCCTTGCTTTCAGCTCTGGACAGACTTAATGCTTTTATCAGATGGTATCTGGACAGATTCTCAATCCTCTGGTGATGGACATGTCACCTCTATGCTGTGCTCTGCCTGCATCTGCCTCACTCTTCAGTGCTAGAATGGTGGCCAGTGCTGGGACTGAGGCTCAGAGTTCGTGCACTTTCTTCTTATTCACACGGCTACAGTCACCTGTCCTAGCCTCCTTCAAATAGACTAGATGACTAAGTTCTCCGGTTATGACCATGTCCGCTTTTATCCTTTATGGTGACCCACTTTTCTGCAACATTCTGAAGATAGCTGACACCAGTGGCATCCAGTCTCAGTTCCTCCTACCTCGTTCTTTCTTACTTGGGCTTTCTCTTTCTCCAGAAGGATTTTTGAGAGGGATAAGACACTATAGTCTTAGTACACAGGCAAGTTAAATGTATCTTTTTCCCCTCCACATTCCCTTCTTATGTTATTCATTCAGTATGTTAATGTTTTATAATATTAATATTTGGCAAATATTACCTGACATGTAATTATGTACAACATATAATAACATCAAATATTTAAATATTTAGTTAAAAATTAAAAATTTTGTACACTTTGAACTACAGTTCTATTTTATTTGTTGTAAACCTAACCCAATACTTTTTTTCCATAAAAAATGCTTTTGCTTTTGTTGTTCTTCTATAGTTGAGTTTATGGTAGTAACATAGATGCAAAAACACCTTGGGACTGAAGGACCATTTAACATTTCTTTTTATATGGATGCTGGGGATATATCCCATTTGGCTTGCTATAAAAGCATGAAGACCAGTGTTGATAAGCCAAAAAATTAAAATGCTGAGTTCTTGTTATGCTTACTTGAAAATGCAGAAATTCATGATGGACCTAAAGGTTTTCATACATTCTCTGGCCATTTGAACAAAGTGAACAGAAAACTCAAGACATGTCACAGGACTCATAGCGATCATGGGTAGATTAATGCATATGTTAGTTATTGATGCCATACTGAGATAGTCCCGAAGAAGCTAATGACTACTGCACCAGAAGAGGAGGCTGGACAGAAGAAGGAGATGATTCTGAGATGATAAAAACACTTATGCCTCAGAATAATTCAACAAAAAAATTCACATAAAAATGTTTAAGATTTATTAATTTTATTTATATGAGTACACTGTAGGTATCTTCAGACACAGCAGAAGAGGGCATCAGATCCCATTACAGATGGTTGTGAGCCACCATGTGGTTGTTGGGAATTGAACTCAGGACCTCTGGAAGAGCACTCAGTGCTCTTAAGTGCTAAGCCATTCTCTCCAGCCCTGCAAATAAAAAATTTAAAAGTCTTTTATCCACCTAGGTGAAAGATATCATCTGAACATGACTAGAACATGTGGGAATTTGGGTTGCAGCTAAGCCAAGACAAAAGTCTGTTTCTCCCACAAGTGAAGCTGTAAGTTTAGGGTACCATCACCAAGGAAATACCCAGCTCCACCTGGAACCCTACCTCAGTCCAATTATATGAACATCTTGGAGAAAAAAATAAATTTTGTATTACTTTGTGATATTTGTCAGACTCCCAAGAATGTTCTACTGTGAAGGTGGAGGATATGATTCTTTCTTTCTTTCTTTCTTTCTTCTTTCTTTCTTTCTTTCTTTTTTTTTTTTTTTTTAGATATACAGTCCTCAAACTATGTCTTCTTATTCAGTAATAAGAATATCTGTAGGAAGCCAAGACCCCTTTGCTAGAAACAGGCCAAGAGAGATACCAAACACAGGAAGTGATTGGACATGCCTAGAAGGGTTGGCTGATTTCATTTCCCCCATGAACTATATGGAACTGTATGAGTTGGTTCTCCAACAGCTCTTTTGTAAAATCAATTTTATTTTGAATTTAAAGTAGTGTCTCCATTCTTCAAGCCTAATCCCACTTTACAGAACCTTTACTATCCATCTAATATGTGTTTAAAAAAATCTAAATTTTTTTTTTTGTGAAGCACCAGGTCATTTCCTGTGGGTCAGACTAAGCATGCCATCATTTCTTCCCTTCTTTTACCTGTACTCTCTTACTTTCAAAGTCTCTTCTTTGATTTGGGGAAACTCCAATACACAGCTGCTTTAAGGAAGGATTTCTCTCTCATTATCATTCAAATACAGATGTTTCTTATCCTTGGAGAAATACCCACCACTGCAAAGCCCCCAAGGGTTCTATATACCCAAGGGAAACATCTGTTCTCTCAGGGCTCATTGTTTAATATGATTCCTTTTAACATTCCCTTTACTAACAATACACGTGATTCTTACAGCTCTCTTTGATGTCTAAAGCTGTTGAAAAGAGTTCCCACATTATATCAGCATTATATTCCTTCTTGGCTAGCTAAAGTCCCAATAATGCTTTCAGCATCTGAAGATAAGTAAATACAGGACAAAAATGAATGGTTCTACTGCCTCATAGTAACTCCTAAAGTGTAGTACTTTACTAATCAGGGGCTTAGGATGGTTCTGAAAGTAAATCCTGTTTCTCTTTGAAATAGCTCTTTCATCTCCACCTGGAGAGCATGAGTTTTGTCATAATCTCTCCATTTATCTTTTTTCTTCCTACCTTTCACCTCACCCTCCAATTCTGAACTGAAATGGTAAGAGCCCTAGGTGACAGACTGCTGACAGTAATAGCATCATGATTCTGGAAACCACAACTTTCAACCACGTCTTCTAGGACTTGTTTAAATTGAAAAGAAGGGTGGTATTTTAGAGGGATCCCCCATGAAGGACTGAAATGTGAACTTTAGCTCAACACTCAGATTCCAGAAGTGGCCAGTGATTGGGAAGAAAACCATTTCAGCTTAAGAGAGCTATGGATGTTGAAGTCCTGAATCAGAACAAGCTTGAGTTGCTCAGAGCACAGAAGAAATGAGTAGGTATGGGGGTGTACTGGTAACAAAAGGTAAAAGACTCGGAGAACTTAAAGAAAGGAGGGATGATTTACCAATGATCTCATAGCACATGTCAAAGGCCGTAGGCTTTAACTCCACCTACAAAAATCTACTGAGGAAGACTCTTATTTTAATATATGGGACATGATTAGATTTAGATTTTTCCCATTAATCTATTTATTCATTCACTTTACATCCTGATTGCAGCCTCCCCATCTCTTCCCACCTCCATCTCCAAGGTTCCTCTCTCCATTTTCCCTCTTCTTCACATCTGAGAAGGGGGAGGTCCCCCTGGATACAAACCCACCCTGGCACCTCAAGTCACTGTAGGACTAAGTGCATCCTCTCCCACTGAGGGCAGACAAGACAGCCCAGTTAGGGGAACAGGATCCACAGGCCAGGAACAGAGTAAGGGTAAGGCCTCGCTCCAGTTGTTGGGGGACCCACATGAAGACCAAACTGTACATTTGCTCCATATGTGCAGGGGGCCTATGTCCAGCCCTTATATACTCTTCGGTTGATGCTTCATTCTCTGGGAGCCCCCAAAGGCCCAGGTTGGTTGTCTCTATTGGTCTTCTGAAGTTCCTATCACTTTCATGTCCCTCAATCTTTTTTCTAACTCTTGTGAGTCTCTCATCTGTTTCAGTCAGCTGCAAGGTGGAGCCTCGCAGAGGACAGTTATGCCTGTTTTTAAGCATAACAGAGTATCATTAATAGTGTCAGGGATTGGTGCTTGCTCATAGGATGGCTCTTAAGTTGAATCAGTCATTTGTTGGTCATTTCCTCAGGCCCTGAGACATCCCTGAATTTCTTGTAGTCAGAACAAATTTTAGTAGAAGGTTTTGTGGGTGAGTTGGTGTCCTTATCCTTCCACTGGGAGTCCTGCCTGGCTACAGAAAGTGGCCACTTCCAGTTCCATATCTCCCACTGCTAGGAGTCTCAGCTGGAGTCGCCCTTGTAGACTTCCTGGAACCACTGCCATCTCCAGGCCTAGAGAAGGCCAACACCTTCAGAGTGTGCCTCTTCCTTCAACTAATCTTCTCTAGAAATTCCCTTATAGACACACCCAATGGCATGCTTCATCAATTACCCCTCATTAGATGTTCTTTCATCCAATGAAGTTGGCCATCAAAATTAACTGTTGAGGAGCAACCATAACTGCAGAGATTAATTCCACTGTACTGATCACCTCAGGAACAAACACACCCTTTGTTCACATCTACATTTCCTCTTTCTCTGCCTCTGCCTCAGGCTTTACCTCTAGTCAGACTAGTTTCACTCGCATCTATGTTTCTTCTTCATCTTTCAGGAGAACCAGTGGAAAGCAGTGACCTGAGAAAAATCGGCTCTGTCTCTATTTCCTTATTGCCTTTTCTGGTTTGTTTTTGATACACTTCTGTTAACTTTTCATCATTATCAGACCATTGAATCTGAGTTTCTCATCACCAACGATTTATTTGTATCCAATCCAGCAGTTGTGTTTTTATCCCTAATCTTACTTGACTTCTCAAATGTCCAATAGTTAATTACTTCCTTCTACTTGACAATTTGTCTCCCTGGCTTATGGGACATACATTCGCAGGCAGGTCCACCTAGGTTTTAGTCTAGAACAAGCCATTGCCCCTTTCTCTCCTGACTCTGGCAGGTGGATTTCATCTTTGCTCATTCCTTAGACATTCTCTTTTGCTCTCAAAGTTTTAAATAATTCAGCTTTACTTGTACATATGATAGACACCTCAAATCTCACAGTCTTTTAAGTGTCCTTGATACTTTAATTGAAACCACTTTTTTGCCCTGACTTTACTACCATTTCTTCATTCTACCCAAACTCTCACTTAATCCAAAGCTCACTGTGAGCATCCTTGTGACTTCTCTGTCTCTCATACCCCATCTCTAATCTATAAATGAGTATATTTGAGGTCTAGCTTGAAGTTTTCACATTTCTGAATTATTACTTTTATTACCTTTTTATTGCAGCAATCTTTAATAATTTTTTTAAATGTAAGTCTTCTTCTCTATGTCTGATGTTTTGGACTGAATACAAAGGGGGAAAGGAGAAAACGAATTGAGTTCTGGAATTTCCCTTTGTCTGTCTCAACTGCTTAAATGAGACCATCAGATTTACCCTGCTGTTACCGTGATGAACTATACTCTGAAATTATAAGCCAAAGTAAACCTTGACTCCCTTGAATTGCCTTTTCTCAAATATTGGGTCATAGCAATGAGGAAAGTAACTAATAAATTCTTTGAGAAACACATGGAATGTGCTTCAGGCATGCATGGTCTTAAAAAAAAAAAAGTATTAAGTACCTCTGAGCTCACAGGCTTAAAATGACACATACTTAAAATATCCACTGTTTCATGTCATAAGTCTGCATCTGAATTCACCAGATCATCTGCATTAGTGGGTTGCTATTGAGGTTTTGAATAGGCTGACTTTCTTCTAGAGGCGCAACAAGGAAAAAATACACTTCCATCCTCACCTAAGAGTTTTGGCAAAATAAAACAAAAAATCAAACAAACAAACAAACAAAAAACACAGTACTAGCAATTCCTTAACCAGGTGAGGACAAAGAGAATCAACAGGAGTGGCATAGCAGTTCTATAACAGGATACGAAGCAAGGTAGCGTTCATACTTGACATGTACTTCTTTACGCATCACGTCTGTTTATTGTTACAGACCATACAGGCAAGAGTGAATACATAGCAGTGTAAATGGCAGAACTTTGAGAAACAGAGTTCTTGAGGAGGCAAAGGCCAAGGGAAACCAGTGTAGTAACAAAGGCACTGTCTCAAAGGATGCAGACAGAAGCCCCTTATTATAAGGATTGCTAGTCAGTGTACACAGAAGTGCTGTGTAGATGGCAATGGGAAGATGGAGGTGTTCATGTCCACTTCTGGTTCATAATTGCAGTTAAATGTGACCTGAAGAAGACGGGATATAGATCTTAAGACAGACTACGTGTCAAGCGAATGACTCACAAGGTCAGTCTTTTAAATTGTTGACTTTAATCTGCTTTAGAACAATATGTCCAGGATGGGTTTGAGACTCAGCCATGGAACATTTCTCTTCGAGATGTGAGGCACTGGGCTTGGTCCTTAGTATTACAAATAAGAGATAAATAAGAAAAACTATTCACCCGTTGTATACTGATGTGTAAGTAATGTATATAATCCAGAACGAAAGTGTCAAGAACAGCAGTTACTATGCCTTTCTGATACACTATTCCTCTTCATTTTTTCTAACACATTGGTCATTGATAATGTACACCCAAGTTCTATCCCTCATTATTTGTAAGACTATTGAATTTAGGTAACAATACAGATTTACAACTCTGGGTGGTGGTGGCACATGCCTTTACTCCCAGCACTAGAGAAGGCAGAGGTGGGCAGATCTCTGAGTTCAAGGACAGCCTGGTCTATAGAGCAAGTTCCGGAATAGCCAGGGCTATACAGAGCAACTTTGTCTGGAAAAACCCAAACCAAGCATAGAAAGTTAGAGTTCTCAGGAGCCTCTGTCCCAGGCCTCAATTAAAAGTCAGGATGTGAGTAACAAAGTTTGGAATGGAAAGAGATTGGAAAGGAGATTTGAGGGGTGTGGGACAAGACACTAAGCAATGAATAAATAAATTTAACCTAAGAAATAAAGAAAATATTGAGAAAATAAGATTAGGGTGAAGTAGCATTGTTTTCTAGTCTTTTGTCTGTTCTGGGAAGACTGGAGTAAGAGAATTGGACAGCTGAGAGAATGGCATTTAAATTTAAAATTAAATTTTTGATGATAAAAAGTAGAGCCACAGAATGGATAGAAAAAGGATGTTACAAAAGATCTTTGGAATTGAGCTACCAAAAGGACAATAATATTTTGAAGGAATCTGACTACCTACATAGATACCCTGTGTAAAAATGCAGCTATTGATATAACTAATAAAAATATTAAATATATATTCATTGTTTAATTGATGAGAAATACCTCAATATGGATAGATGTTTGAAAAAAGATATGATGGATTGTGAAGTCTAGTTGCAACACCTTGAGCAGTGTGAGGTTAGGAGGAGAGAGAACATGTGTCTGGCCAGTGACCAGTAGGATGGTGTGAACTCTAACCGCAGGAGTGTCAGGGAGTTACTTCCTCATTGGGAAGAACTAAGGAAGATTTTTTTTAACCTAAAAGTAAAAGTAACAGTGAATTTTGTAAATGTCTTCTTTGTTAGTCTGAGAGTTCCAGAGAGCAGAATGAAAGTATTTGACAGTAGCAAGAGAAAAGATCTGTCTTTTAGTTAGTCCTGGACAGTGCTGGCTTGTTAATGTCATCCCAAGGCATCCATTTAAAAATAATAACTTTTTTTTTATTAAAAAAAAAAAAGATAGTGAGTGTGCATCTGACAAACACTCTGACTGATAGGTAGGAGTTTGAGAGGTGATGGAGCATTAGGAAGTTTAGACTCTGGTGATGCAAACAATAAAAAGCTGAGGAGCAATTTTGAGGGTCAGCAGGCAATGTGCTCTATTTACAGCCCCCTAAGTTATTTACTTGAGATGGAACCCTGGGCCCCACCCATGTGGAGCACAGGCCTAGCACTGAGCGCCACCCAGCAGAGCTTTCCACTCTGAATTAGTCTCTAAAGCATCTGTGAATTGTACACCCTCTGTTCTTTCCATAAATTACACACAAACAATGCTAAAGTTGCAGGAGAAATGTCAGCACGTTTCCCCTCAAAACCTCTTCTTGTTCTTCTCTCCTGCCTCTGGCTCAGTGGTACCTTTGCATAAATGTCCTGCCCTCAATGCAAGTAGCCTGAGCAATGGTTTGTTTTATGTAAAATAGAATTTCATAGACATATGTTACAATTCTAGATGTTTCTTTTGGTTTGTTGATGTTAACACAATAGAGGAGCAATCGACAAACAATTAAAACATGTGCCAGATGAAATAATGAAAACTGATAAAGCAATCAATCAGGAAAACAGGAAAACTAACTAATTTTAACCATTCCTAGATATTTGGGTAAAGGAACTTACTTTTAGCTTTAGAATTACTGATGTCTCCTTGTTTGATAAAATCGGGCAGAACATTCGTCTACACTGTCAAACGTAATCCTAACGTCATGCCAGCGTGCATAGAGCACCTGATGTACCAGGGTAAATTTGTGTTTCAAATCTTCAGAACCATTAGAGAACTGTTGAAATGTGATGTTGTGATGCTGAACATCTTTATATGAGATGCATTAATGTCTGGCTCCTGTCCCATGTCAAGTACTATGAGTTTTAATACTGAACTGCTCCCTCTGTACGGTAGGTAAGCTTATTTATCTTCATGTCTCTTAATCTCTCTAAGAAAAGTAAGTAAGTATCCTATTAAAATTTATAGAAATTTAAATTTTACAGTGAAAACACTAGGAGTCAAGGAAAAAATTTTGTCCCGACTATATGAGATTCAAACAATGCTTTTTGTTTTTGTTTTCTTTTGTTTTTTAAAGAAAAAAGTGCTGGGCAGTGGTGGCGCACTCCTTTAATCCCAGCACTTGGGAGGCAGAAGCAGGCGGATTTCTGAGTTCGAGGCCAGCCTGGTCTACACAGAGAAACCCTGTCTCAAAAAAACAAAAAACAAAAAAGCAAACAAACAAACAAACAAAAACAAAAAAAAGAAAAGAAAAGAAAGAAAGGAAGGAAGGAAGGAAGGAAGGAAGGAAGGAAGGAAGGAAGGAAGGAAGAAAAGAGCATTTCGTAATTTGCTATGAATATAAAGGTGGACTTACTAAGTAACTCAGCTTGGGAGAACAGCCAGACAAATGATGTGATCTAGGAATCAGAAGAGCCCCGAGTAAAAGCCTGAGGCTTTTGTCTTGTCATTTAGCTGTCCCCAGAGCCTCTTGTCACCTTTCTAGATGTGACACTAACAGTAAAGTAACTCAGAAACTCTGACCCACACTGGACATATAACCACATACACCATAGATATTTGAAGTATGGTATCTCTGACTAGGAGGAAGATAGAAAACCAATATCTTATTAATACAATATTTAAATGCTATTACTTTCATATTTAATTAGCATGTCCTTATAGAAAATAGCACTTGAAAGTACCTTATATTTAGTCCGATCTAAATCCCTATTTAAAGTTTTAATTACATCTTTATTTATTTTATATGGATGTGTGTGTGTGTGTGTGTGTGTGTGTGTGTGTGTGTGTGTGTGTTCGAGTAATATCCTGCTCATGCTATAGCACAGATTGAAAAATCAAAGGACAACTCAGGGAAGTTGGTTCTCTCCTTTCACCATACAATTCAGCACATCAGGCTTTATGGCAAGGGCCTTTATCGTCTTAGCCATTTTGCTAGCCTTAAATCTTTACTGATGAAATATATGTCCAAAAAAGGTTATGTGATTTACCTAAAACACACCTCAAATTTCTAAAGAAGACAAAATTGAACTGAGTTGCAGCTCATTTAAAAGAGTAAGAGCCACACCATGAGCTCTTGTATTCAATTCTTAGCATGCAGTTATGCAACTGTGGTTGTACAGTGTTCAAGAGACAGAGACAGATGAACAGAAATTCAAGGTCATCATCAATTACATCGGGAGTTCAAGGTCAGCCTGGTCTACATAAGTCCTTGTTAAAAAAGGGGGGAGGGGAGGAAGGAAGGGAAGGAGGAAGGGATAAAGGGAGGAAGAAAGATGCTAAGATAAAATTTGCAATGTTATTTTTTTCAGTCTCTTAAAGAAGTCTTTAAATATGAATAAATCCTTCAACCAAAACTAAAATGATAATACTGTTTTCTTCATTTGTACTTTAGAAAGGTCTTGGCAAGGTTTAAATTACTAATGCCATTCTTAGGACAAACGGGGTACCTAATTATAACAGTATAAAATGAAGCAATACATGCAAGTCAAATCTTGCTCTTGTCTTTAGGAAATTATCCAGACTTTTTATTGTCCTTACAATTTGTTCTTTTGAAGGCTTATGATCAATCACTGAGCCACACAAAGAGTTTTAGCAATATTTGTATTACACAGATGCATTAGTATCGTAATCTCTATTCCCACAAAGTTTGTGTGTAGTGTGTTATGCAACAAGGAGTTTGAAGATAAGAGATAGATCAACATAGTTAGAAATGATTGCTCAGCCAGGCAAGCATGGTAGTGCAAGCCTATCATCCCAGGCACCTAGAGGGTGAAGATCATGTCAAGGTGAGCCTTGGCCATATGAGACTTAGTCTCAGAAATAATAGTTGTAGTTCATATTCTTTTACTCAGAAAAGATGAGTTTAGGCAGAAAAATGAGAAATGTGGTTATAGTAAGAAGTAGCCAGCATTATCTTCTTTATAAGATAACATTTATCATTTCCGGTTTTAGTACCTACAAACCCTTTGGACTCTGATTGTGGCTCCAATCCACTCTCCGCCTGCAATAGCAGGATTTCCTTCTGTTAATAGGATGCAGATTTATTACCAGAAGGCTTTGCAATGACATCATCATACTCTCAATTCCTCACTAGAGAAGCCTGAAATCTGATGACTACATCATGTTCATAAGAGTTTTGTGGTGTTTTTTTCCTACTTTAATTTCTGTTAGTGTGATCAAAATACTCTGACAAAAGCAACTTAGGAGAGAAAGTGGTTTTGTCTCAGCTCACAATCCAGATCACAGTGCATCACTGTGAGGAAATCAAGACAGACACTTTAAATTATCAGCACATCATGAGAGAAAGGAGCAGAGAGAAGTGCACACATGAACACTTGCTTGCTTGTGCCAAGCTTAGTTTCTCTGTTCTTACAAACTTCAGGATGCCCTCCCTAGTGATTGGTGCTGCTCACACTGCATTCTTCCCACATCACTTAACTTCATTCAGGCCTCTCCCCACAGGACAACCCAATGTAGACAACGCCTTACTAAGACCCTCTTTCCAGGTGATTCTGGGTCATCAAATAAAGAAAAGCATCATGAGCTTAGATTTATGGTTTTTTTACAGATCATCACCAAATTCAGGCCCTTGAGTTGGCTCGGGTTCCACTAAATGTCTTGATGTCTCATTAAAGTTAAATTAGCAACCCTGAAATCATTAACTACACTATGAAGATGCCCTTTACAAAAAGGGAAAGTAATAGTGTGGAAAAACTACCAGCCAGTTCCATGCCTTTCGGGATGCTGTGGTAGACAGGATAGTGATGTCCAAGAGAAAAGACTCAGGAGGACCCCTCCTAAGTGCTCACCCATGTTAATCCTCTGTAACTGGCACTGAATGAAGTGGACTGAGCACCACCCATCACATGAAAGAAGACTGCGGTGTCTCCCAAACTACCTAGGTATTCTAGAAAGTTCCTAGGAACTTTCTGAGTCATACTTTGCTCTCTCGGAGTCAGCTGGTTTAGCTAATATTATATTTTCCTGGAGTGCTGTTCTCTTCAGATGAGAAATGCTATTTCTGTTTCCTGGTTTCCTCAGAAAGTCCCATGCACAGAGGTGTTTTAATGAGTCACATGTTTATTGTAGTTTGAGTATATAGAAGAGTTTTTCCACACTGAGCCCTTCTGGACACTGGGTACAGGGTCATTCATACATTAGAAAAAATTAAAGGTAACTGTTGTGGATTTGGTTTATGCTTATATTATGGTAATTATGTTCCAAAATTACACAGGATTTCACACACCTGCATGTAAGATGCCACAGGTCCCTGTCCCCAGTTGGCTCTAATTAGTAAATAAAGTTTCTGGTGGCCAATGGCTGGGCAGGGAGACAGAGGTGAGACATTAGATTTCCAGGGCAAAGGAACCCAAGAAAGAGAAAGGATTTACAATGGCCATTCCAGGGAAACAAAAAGATCAGACCTGAGAAGTGCAGCCCTAGAGGGCCACAGACCTGGGCCTGGGAAGGCCAGAATGAAAAATAGGATTTAGTAAGAAATAATTCCAGGAATATGGGATGGAAGAGTGTGTTAGCCACAGGGAGATGTGGAAGTGCCCAGCTATTGCAATGTTTAAGGCATATTAAAATACTAGACGTGGGGTGTGTGTGTGTGTGTGTGTGCATGTGCGTGTGTGCATGTGCGTGTGTGCATGCGTGTGTGAGTGCATTCGTGCATGTGTGTGTGTGTGTGTGTGTGTGTGTGTGTGTGCGCGCGCGCGTGCGTGCGTGCGTGCGTGCGTGCGCCTGTGCGTGCGTGCATGTGTGTGCGCGCACATGTGTGAGTGCTACATTCGAGAGTACAGGGCAGATAACTAGAAGGGTGCACTGCTGCAGAGATTAGAGAGAATAAAATACTACCAAGACAGGTAAGCACTAAGATAAAATCTACTCCAAATGACCTAAGAACAAGTGTCTAAAGGACATGCTGCGTCCAAACACATATAGTGAAGGCCTATCACAGTATACACCACATTATTGTGTGTAGAGAAGCAGACACATATTCACAATTGAATATTCAGAAGATCTATGGGCCTCTGTGGTATGGAGGTAGTTCTGAAAAGTATTGTTTTGCAAAGAAAACTGTACCTATCTACATAGAAGAACAGTGGATATAGCATAGGTTTTTCTATCACTGTATCCCTCACTGAAACTTTCACTTCTGCCCACAAAGAAATTTCAACCAAAAGGGACTGGGACTCCAACATTTGGTTCTGGAAGACATTATTGGAAGTGCCTTTCAGCTGGGAAACTTGATAGGCATAACAAGATAATAACCCTTGCTAGCTCTCCATACCTGTGTCCCAGCCGTATGATTGGTCTCTAGACTGTGCAACTTCCCTTCCTGACCGGAAATCCAGCTCCCTCTATGGAGAGCTCAGTGACCTGCCTCTGCTGAATCTCATACTTCTATGACTGACGTCTAATACAAGTTGAATGTTCTCCATCTTGAAATCTATCTACTGTCAACTCATTTTGTTGACTAAAGTTACCAAGCATTCAAAGAGAAGAGTCAGTTTAACACTTCCCAACTAATGTAGAGTTTCAATGTCCAACATAACAGTTTAAAACTCTAAAACAAGAAAGTTCTTTTTATAACTCTTTCTCTAAAAATATAGAAAACCTCACAAAACACCTGTCTGTTTCCCAACTGGGAGAAAGCTACAGCTGACAGGCCTCTTGATTCTCCTCCCCACCCTCTTACACACACACACACACACACACACACACACACACACCTTGAAATTTGTAAGAACAGTCTACTACAAATGTTTCTATGTCGCTGATTAACAGTCTGTACACATCCTGAGTGTGAAAGCCCTTATCTTTATAGTAATGGATCCCAAATTCATTTTAATGTCTCATGCTCAGGATATTGTTTACCATCTTTTTGTATGGAACACTTGTTCCTCACATTTTTCTATGAAGAAAAAAAAATATTCATTTTCAAATGAATGGTTCCCCCCACCAAGGGAGGTTACATTTTCATGGCTTGTATCCTGGATCATACTTAGTAATTTTGCATTGGACCCCAAGGGAGGTCAAATTACAGATACTGATAAACTGACACAAACTAGTAGAGACATGGTATTTAGGAGACAATGATCAAGCCACTCCACAATGACCAACTGGTTTGGTTTAGAATTGCATTCATTATGCAAATACTGTGAGGTAATTTCATGTGACATGAAATGTTGAATAAATTAATTACTAAATAAATTCAAAGTATATGCAAAGTTACAAATATCATCTACTAAATATATTAAAGTATATTTTCTTTTTTTTTTTTTTCTTTTTTGAGACAGGGTTTCTCTGTATAGCCCTGGCTGTCCTGGAATTCACTCTGTAGACCAGGCTGGCCTCGAACTCAGAAATCTGCCTGCCTCTGCCTCCCAAGTGCTGGGATTAAAGGCGAGCGCCACCACTACCCGGCTTAAAGTATATTTTCAAATTTAAAAATATGTGAATATGCTCAATTATAATGTTGGAGGAGGAAATGTTTGTTTTTCCTAACTTCAGTTTGGTCATTCAAGGTCATTCAATGTATGTATTAACAGACACTTTAGATATAAAGATAAAAGGTCTGCCTTCCATGCACAACTTGAAAACTTTTTCCTTCTCTCATATGTGTGTGTACGCTTGTGTGTGTGTGCGTGTGTGTGTGTGTGTGTGTGTGTGTGTGTGTGTGTATGTGTGTGTGTGATGCATGTATTTGTACACTGTGTTTGGAAACATGTGAGAATACATATGTGTTCAAGTGTGTGTACATATTTGTTTATGTGGAAGTCTGGGGCTGGTGTCTGGAATCTTCTTCTATCACCCTCTGCCTTAAATGTGGAGGCAGCATCTCCCAGTTGAACCAAGAGTTGTCTGATATTCTGATATGGCTACTCTGGGTAGCCAGTTTGTTCTGGGGATCCTGTCTCTGCCCTCTAACATGGTAATTATAGGTGAGTCTCCACACTCCACCAGGAGGGAATATAAGTTGTGGGCTTTGTGCTTGCTTGTGTGACAAGTGCCTTGACCAGTGAGCCATCTTTTCAGCCCCAAACTTGAATACTCTTAAAGCCTATAACCTTTTATTATTCCATATTTTACTTAAAATAGTCTCCTTCTCTCAACTAGAATTATATTGATCTGGAAATTTTTATTTCTTTCTTTTTGTCCCCCTGGTGCTAGAGATTGGATCCAGGGCCTTGTCCATGCTAAGATAGCACTCTGTTGCTAAGCTACAGCCCCAGACCTTTCTTACCTACTGGTAATGTTTATGAATTTCTCAATTTAATTCTCTGCAAATTGAAACCATCACATGATTCTCCATCACCAACATTATTCCAATAATAAAAGCCAATATTTCTCAGTATTTCCAATATTTCTGGAAAACTAAAAGCTAAAAACTAAGTGGATCCTCATTTGGTCCTATTTTCTCTTTGCTTTTTATATAAGAAAATGGAAGCCTGTGAACTTGACAATGCTGTAATTTGGATCTGTCTTTCTGACGAAAGTTAGTAGCCCTGATCTTTATATCTGTTGCCCCATTATAGTTACTGTCTCACAATAACAACACTATTCACTTTTTCAAGCATGTGCCATTCACCTCACTGCTTCCTGGTGTTGACTGCCTCAGGGATGCTTAGTGAGTAGACTATTTCTATTTTTTCTTATTTCTTCGTATAAGTATCTTGACCTAAGCAGACTTCCCATTTGGGGTCAGAACTAAGTATTCACTGCTTCAGATCCTTTCAGATTTGGCTTGCTTAATTTCTCTTTCTTTAAAGCTTTGCTTCAAGTTCTTGGTTCCTGGAAGTTTCTAATTTACCCCCTTCTTATGGATTTTACATTGCAAAGTAGTTGCTCTGCCCATGTCCTCATTCATGTTTCCTGGACCCTTGTGCAGGTCTGAAACAACATGATCATCCAATAAGGATTATCTTCCACCTTCCCAACACAGCATAATAGCTTTGTGCTACCAAATAGTTGCCACTTCCTGAAGAGTCATCTCTTCCACAAGATGTTACTTATCTCTGAAGACCTGGCACCCTCTTTGTCTTTGGAACACATTCAACCCAATGTGTGTAGATCCTACTGCTTATTGGCAGACATGGGGTAATCACTTCCATTTGTTGAGCGCTTGCTATGACTCTTCTTCATGTTCCTTCCAATCTATGCCACCAGTCCACATCCATGTAATGTGTGGGAACCATGAAAAATGACCTTGTCTTCTAAGATACTTAGTTTACTGAAACTGGAGCTCTTTGCTGACCACTATGCTTTGATTTCTGTATTACTAGCAATTTCCTTAAGGTACCTCATATAAATCAGACTCTTGGATTTTTCCATTCATTTATTCTATTCATTTATGTATTTACTTTGATAATTCTCCGTTTTAACCATGTAATTGTTGGAAATACAATGTATGTATCTTACATTTTGTAAGTTTCTTGTTTCATAAACCTCAAATAAAATATAAAGCCAGTAGCTACTTCACAGCCACTGATATTTAAGCGTTCAAGCATCTCCACCACCTAGGTGGAGGATGGAGAGATGACTTGGCAGTCAAAAGTTCTGTAAGAGACCTCCAGAATCCGAATTATGGTGTCTATGCAACACTTAAGGTACCCTGTGTACAACTGTGACTCCAGCTCTGAAATCGGTGAAGACAGGAGAACCAACAACACTTACTGGCTGTGAGCCTAGTTGAGCACCAGATTCAGAAAGATTAGTTCAGCTCCACAGGAGTGGGTAGAGAATAACAGTCATATAAACACCTGCATGCACACACCTATACCCAGATTTATGCATTGTAGGCTTAGATTTTTCAAGACCTACTTTAATTATGGTAGAGAGAAAAAAATTAATAGAAAAAAGGGGTTGTGGACATGTTCTTTAGGGTGATTTCAATCTTTATTGTCAGCAGTCCAGTCCACTAGCAAAACACCAAATACAAATCAATAGCAGAAGAAGCTTGATTCAGAAGGAACCACAAGGCTCTGCTAATCAGCAAGTCTGTGAAAGCAGCAAGAAACAACTGGAATACCACCAGAAGATTTTGGGGGTGTTCTGCTCTACAAAGTCATGACAAGCAAAGATCAATGGACAAAAAGGAAGATGAATCAATACCATAGCATCATCAGCAAAGACCACTGTCAGTGGAGTCCAATGAAGACTAGCAAAGGGTTGCAAGGCAAACCAATGCAAGAGTATCATCCTGTCTATTGGATTCTCTTTATACTCTTTCTAAACATCACATACTTCCCAGAGTTTGCTCCAGCAAAACATCACATGCCCTTTCACCAGGCAACTTCCAAGAAAAAAAAATCACATGTCTGTTCTCAGCAAAACATCTTCTCACATGTCTGCTTCAGCAAAAAACCTCATATAAGACAGTTTCCAGAAAAACATCATGTGACAAAATTGAGTCTCCAGTGAAACCAGAAATTCCCACTTCAGTGCATATACATGCAACACATAGAAACAAATAAATAACACTTTAGAAAGCATGTAATGCCTTGGATGCTTCTGTGCATCTACTTCTTTTCTGGATCTTGGATCCTCATGTGAAGGTTTTCATTGTCGTGTGTATATGAGCACTACAGTGCAGTGCACAGTGTTCTTCCTGTCTCACTGAAGGTAGTGAGGGGCCTATGATGCCAACCCTGCCCTCCAGTTTCATGACATTTTTTGAGTTGAGGTCTTTTTTTTTCTTCTTTTATTATCAAATCATAATTTTTACTTTTTAACACAGGGGTTATAAACAGGAAAATGCAGGATGTGGGGAAGGGGATGACACAGGAGCATAGATGTTCAGGGGGAGTACAGATATCTTTCAGAACAGGGTATCAGCTGGATGAAGGTTCAGGGTCAGGTCACTATGACTCTGCCTATGATTCACTTGTCCTTATCTAATTTGGTACTATCCGCCAAGGCTGCCTATTTACAAGATCTATAACTACTCAAATAAACAGGTGAAAGCCCTTAAAGAGGAAACACAAAAATCCCTTAAAGAATTACAAGAGAACACAACCAAACAGGTGAAGGAATTGAACAAAACCATCCAGGACACAAAAATAGAAGTAGAGACAATCAAGAAATCACAAAGGGAGAATACCAGGGATATAGAAAACCTGGGAAAGAAATCAGGAGTCATAGACACAAGCATCACCAACAGAATACAAGAGATAGAAGAGAGAATCTCAGGTGCAGAAGATACCATAAAAAATATTAACACAACTGTCAAAGAAAACACAAAATGCAAAAAGTTCTTAACACAAAACATCCAGAAATTCAGGACACAATGAGAAAACCAAACCTAAGGATAATAGGTATAGAAGAAAGTGAGGATTCCCATCTTAAAGGGCCAATAAATATCTTCAACAAAATATAGAAGAAAACTTTCCTAATCTAAAGAATGAGATGCCCATAACCATACAAGAAGCCTACAGAACGCCAAATAGACTAGACCAGAAAAGAAATACCTCCCGTCACATAATAATCAAAACACAAAATATACAAAACAAAGAAAGAATTTTAAAAGCAATAAGTGAAAAAGGCCAAGCAACATATAAAGGCAGACCTATCAGAATTACACCAGACTTCTCACCAGAGACTATAAAAGCTAGAAGATCCTGGACAGATGTCATAAAGACCCTAAGAGAACATAAATGCCAGCCCAGGATACTATACCCAGCAAAACTTGGAGAAACCAAGATATTCCATGACAAAACCAAATTTACACAATATCTTCCCACAAACCCAGCACTTCAAAGGATAATTGATGGAAAACACCAACACAAGGACGGAAATTACATCCTAGAAAAAGCAAAAAAGTAATCTTCCAACAACCCTAAAAGAAGATAACCACACAAACAATGCCTCCACTGTTAACAAAAATAACAGGAAGCAACAATCTCCTCTCCTTAATATCTCTTAACGTCAACGGACTCAATTCCCCAATAAAAAGACATAGGCTAACGGGCTGGATACGCAAACAGGACCCAGCATTTTGCTGCATACAGGAGGTCTAACTTAAAACAGTTTGTAAATAAAGTGACTCTGACAAACTTACAGAAAATCCTTTCTTGAGTTCTTCAACATGAGGAGTTCCTAGTTGAATTTTTTTCAGAAGTTGAATTCCTTCAATTAAAACAAAAATCACTATTCTTTGGCTCATATCCACTTATAAGTCAGTCCTCCTTTTCTGAAGAAAAATGGAGGAAGAGTGGATGAGGGAAGGACTAGGAGGAGGAAAGGGAGGAAACACTGCAGTTGGGATGTAAAGTAATTAAATAATTAATTAGTTAAAATAAAATATTAAAAAATAAAATAAACAGGATAATCTCCAGAAAAAAAAAAAAAAAGCACTACCAGGTTGGAATGTGGTACAATAAAGAAATAGTCTCAGATGTAATTTTCGTGTTGGTAAATGGGTTTCACAGTAAAGGAGACAAAGACTTAAGTAATCACAATTCAGACTTGGTGAGGTACCTAGTTTACGCTGTGGACTCCTTCACTAATCCTTTCACCCATCAACACTATCTGCTATGTAAGTACTAGAGAACAGTGAAGAAGATGGTAAAGAACCCTGTAGGTCACAAAATTCCTGAGTGATGTTGATAGGAGTGGAGATGACCAAAAGCCACATGCTCAGAGTCATGGCTTAGAACTCCTGCTCTTGGTCGCCTACAGCACACAGCACAGAAGCATATGGGAATCCAGAACCCTAGTGATTCTCTTTCCTGTGTTGAATGACAAATACAAGTGTTCAGTGTTCTAGTTACTTAATGTCCCTATGTAAGGAAAGAATTCAGGGCAGAATAGTGCATGCAATATGTCTGTGTAAGGAAATCTATGCCAAGAGAAATCAGTGAGCAAACCAAACCTATATGGTGTAATTTTAATGTGTTTGCTATTTGTAATATAGACGATACAATTTGATCTCATTAAAATGTGCTCACAGCAGCACTCTACGGACATGCAAATATGCACACCAGTCTGTTCTTCATGAATTCCTCATGAGAAGAAACACATGCACACATGTATGTGCAAAACTCTGAGTAAAAGCTATAGATATCACTGTGCTCTAGATGTGTGGATGTCTTGCCTTTTGGGGGGAGATGATATTTGAACTACGTATCATCAAACAGAGTCCTATTTTATACGAAGGAAAAATGAACAGTGAACCAGTTGCAGTAGGCTGGCCATGAGCAAGAAGGGTTTGTAGCAGCGCTGTCTGCACATAATGATCTAGAGCTGCTCAACACCCCCTCCCCCCACCTGGAATAACTGCCCAGGAATATTTGCAACCATCGACACAGCAGGGAGCATATAGAGTACACAGATCAGTGGCAAAATGTGATTGTATGTCTCAGGTGCATGGAAAGTCAGTTTCTCCATGAGACAAATGCCATGATCTTCCTGCTCTTCGGTGGCAGCTGGAAGAGGGCTAGAGAGGCTGAAAGGCACACACTGACATGCTGAGGGCTTCAGTGAACAGGTATTGGTCAGATGAGTGTATTTTGGGAGAGGGTGTGGAGCGACAGCTCAGCTGCTAAGAGTGAGCATTGCTCTTGAGGAGGACCACAATTCAGATTTCAGGACCTTTATACTGAAGGTATAAAGTTGCTTATAAGTACAACTCCTGGGATTCTGAAGCCCTTGCCCTGCCCTGCCCTGCCCTGCCCTGCCCTGCCCTGCCCTGCCCTGCCCTGCCCTGCCTTCAAAGACTCCTATACTCACACATACTTTGAACACACACAAAGACACACACACTATGCGCACATGTGTGTGTGTGTGTATGCATGTATGTATGTATAGGGATTGGTGATAGGAAACCTTCCTGACAACACTATCCATTTGTTTGTACAGTTTGGAGTTGGTTCATACACGTTGCGTGTTTACCATAGTCTAGGCATCAAATGCTCTTTACAAGCTTTAGTGAATATGTCATCCACACTCTGCATGTCCTGACCTGCAGGAGAGGATGTGGGAGGGTTGAGGAGCTGACTCATCCTGTCCCTTCTCATGGGCTGCAGTCCTTGTGTGCACATTTTAGAAGGCCATGGGTGACTGCACAAGGAAGGCATCAAATGGCTGCTAGATAATGGTTTCATGAATGAGGCTGCTTGAAAAATTCTCAGGAAGTCAGACAATGAGAGCAACAAATGTGCTGGGTAGGAGACCAAGGCATCAAAGGTTCTTGATTTCAAGCCTAAATAACTGGAAGGACACCATAAAAATAAGGGGTTTGGGAGGACCCCATCTGATAGGGTAGTGGATTGTTAATCTTTTAAATGATGAAGTGAATTAGAGTCATCAGGGATTTCTCAGAACTGAGCCCAACTTATAAGGCCCATAGACCCAAGTCTTCTCTTAGTGTTTTGTTGCTTAAGTGGTTTTGAAGAACACAGAAAGAAAAGCATTTTATTCCAGGATGCTACAAGAGTGGCTGGTCAGAATGAAATCAGGTGCCAAGATATCAGTTTGTAGATCAGCGGCGTGTACTTGCCTTACATGAAGTCTTAAGTTCAAGACCCCACAATACAAAATTAAAAAAAAAAAAGATTTTTAAAAAATCTGGAGCCAAGAAAAAGGGGTAGAAACAGAGACTTATGAGGAAGGGTGTGGTCAAAGTCAGATTTTACATGAGAGGGTCAGGACCCAAGATTAAACACTTATGTCAAATCTTGGAGTAAGTGGAGAAATCAAGAAAGTGAAAAGGAACTGCTGCTGGAGTTGGAGAGTGAGAGAGGAAAAGGGATAACAAGACACAAATGATCTGATCAAGGAACCGAGAAAAGGGGGGCTCTAACTAGGGAGGAGTGCGGACAAATACCGAAGAGAGGGAGGACCTCAATTTAACAGTAAAGGTATCTGAAAAAGTCATAAGAAATCATACCATTAACTACTTAAAAAACTATGATACATAAAAGTCTGAGTATAAATATACATATATAGTTTAAATAAAAATTTCTCTTCTGCACTAACAATGCCCCCTCCAAGAGCCAAAGACCATGTAACAAAAACCCCACCACCAGGAACGAGAAGACCTCTTTTGAGTTGCTGGTCAGGGCTGTCCAAGAGACTCCCAAATCATCACAAGGCATTACTATTGTCCTTGGTTGTATCCCAGAAAAGGAGACTAAATCCATATAGCTGAACACATGGTGTACTTCGGAAATAGGGCCTGGAGGTCACAGACCTGACTCCCTGAGAACTAACTTTCATTGTATCAGAAGGTATCAAGCAATCTTACAAAGAAGGGAAGCAACCAACAGTCCTACCTAGCCGTGATGCCTATAAATCACATCAGTGACCAGGAGGGTCCCTTAACCCTAAGGATTCAGTAGTGGCACACATACCTTAGTGGTAACCAACTGCTATCTAATTAGACTTAAAACCACTAAACCAGAAAGAAAAGATGTCCGGTACCGGGAACCTGGCTGACGATGAAAGCTGGCACAGTTATGGATCTTGGAGGAGAAACTATAAGCATCACTTTAAACCAGCATGACCCCAGCAACAAGCTAAACATTTGTGTTCTATGGACAGATAAGTATAATCCTCACTTCCTATCAACAAAACTTCTCATTGCAACAAAAACAACAACAACAACCAGAACCAATCAAAAATCAGAGTTGTGAAGCCTAGTCCCAAGAGAATCCCTCTACAAAACAACTCCTGTACCAAAGGCTCGGGGGACACTACAAGAGAGGATAGAAAGATTATAAGCCCAGAGGATCAGAAAGTTTACTGTGAGACTACTGTGAGGATGCTACAAGACTGGCTGACCAGAATGAAATCAGATGCCAGGGTATCAGCTTGTAGATCAGTTTTACACCCATAAAGTCTTGACTTCCTGAACATGAGCTGAACAATGACAATATACATACTAAGTGGGCAGTGGAAGGGTCCTGGGGGCCTCAAACCTACACAAAGAACTACAGGCAAGTAAGGAATGCTGAGAGTGGGAGAAAGTCCTCCCCGTGGAAGAGCACACCAATTGGTCAGCCCTTCAAAAATATATACAAATAACCTTATACATTATATAGATGAGTAAGTTATATTAGGAGTACATATGTATATACAAGTATTTATTTATATATGTATGTATGTGTTTATATAAAGAGATAAAGAGAGTATGTTCTGTGGGTGTGTGAAGAGGTATGGGGGAAGGGGATGTCTCAGTGGGCCCATGCAGAGGCATCTCTTCCCCCCGAGGGACCAGTCACATACCGGTATAGTATAGTAGCATAGAATAGAGTTTATTCAGGGCATGGAGAGGGAAGTAAAGAGGATAGTAGAAGCAGAGACAGGGAGAGAGAGAGAGAGGGAGGGAGGAAGAGAGAGAGAGAGAGAGAGAGAGAGAGAGAGAGAGGAGGAGGAGGAGGAGGAGGAGGAGGAGGAGGAGGAGGAGGAGGAGGAGAGAAGAGAAGAGAAGAGAAGAGAAGAGAAGAGAAGAGAAGAGAAGAGAAGAGAAGAGAAGAGAAGAGAAGAGAAGAGAAGAGAAAAGAAGAGATCCATCTAGATCCATCCACCATCCGCCATGACATTAAAGCCTGTAAAAACCCATGGACTTTTTTATGTCATTGGGACTGCACCGTGAGGAACCATGGAGCCACAGCAGCCGTGCCTAACTTCTAACCTGGAGGAACCCTCAGTGTTCCCAGCAGCCTTACCTACAGCTGGAGGAATTTTCAGCATTCCAGCCAACTACCTACAATCCGTTGCACTGAGAAAATGCCTACTTTCTGCCTCCTGAAACAACGATGGCTGACTAGGAGCTTCCCATCCTTACACTCATGTTGAAGCTTATCGCTCTGATTTCTGGACTATGGATGAGTACAACAGAACCTTGGCAACTGTAAGAATGAGATGTGGAAACTTTTGTGAACCACAAAGTCCCAAAGTCCATGCAGGTAAAATGCTGATCAGGCTTCTGGGATAGAAGGGCAGGGCAGGGGCAGACAGCAGCAGAATGGAGACTGCAAATTCTACAAAACATCTTTGTGAATTAACTCATCATTAACAGCAGGCCTATGGACCAATCTTCTCTCCTCTGATACAAGGTAGGGAACTAGGCCTAGAGGATTTAAATGGCACCTCAAGGCCTGCACATAGGAAGGGTTGTATAGCCATGGGATGTGCATCAGGGAATCTACTCTGGAGTCTGTGGGTTATGGATTGCCGTGTTAACTAGAAGGAACTACAACCTTGCAGCAATCCACTGCTAATGCCTGGCAGGACACAGGTAAGAGAACCACTGAGGAAGGGATTTCTAGGTACAGATGTAATTCAGAGGGCTTCAGAATAGTCATCAATATAAAAAGGATGTTCTACTCCCCATCAGCTCTAACCTGGTCGCTCCACAGCAAAACAAAACTCGGCAATCCTGTGCAGATGTTTCTGCAACCTCTGAGAAATGTGGGAGCATCTGCACATATTAGATTCATGGGATTCTTCAGGTGATCATTAGGAAGGGACACAGCCTCAAGTGGCAAACGGCAACTCAAAATAGTCTTCATTGTACCCTTTTCTTGTTTATTATTGGCATTAAACGGGCTGTATATGTGGTATATTTAAAATCATTTATTATTATTAGGGGTAACTTTAGGTAGAACATTTTGTATGACTTTCAGTCTTAACCCTGCCTCCCAGAAACTCATCTACGGAAGCCAAATAAACTGCTTTGTTCCCAAGTTACTTTTGATCATGGTGCTTCATCATAGCAAGATTAACCCTAAGACACAGCTGTACACATTTGTTTTTATTCACGAGTCTTTTAAACATACAGAGTAAGAATCCTAAAAGTATCTTCTATCTTAAGATGATAAAAATAAATAGAGAATATGCAAAATCGCCAATGCCCACAACACAGGAATAATCCCCAGTGTACTGATAATAACGCTGCAGGCGTGTCTGTGAATCCCGATAATCTACAACCTCAGGAACAGAAGCTGGGAAAAGGAAGCTGGTTCTCTCCATTAAAACCACTCTCGAACACATCAGACCTAAGTAATCAGCCCACACCAGTTGCTTAAAGTGGCTCAGTTCACAGTATCATCACCACCAGCACACGATCATTTTGTACATAATTTATTAAAAATAACTCTGAGAAATATTTTTGACTGAACAATAATGACCCCACTGCATACATAGTTAGTGTTCAAATTTTTTCTCAACATTTGTTCTAGAAACAATTGTTATAAGCCAACTTGGTGAATTCAAGACAGACACACAGTGAAGAATCACACACATAGAATTGCACCTAGAATATCTTTCCTAGAATATCCATCCGCCTAGTGTAAGTGCTGAGCTCATTGACTGAAGGGAGTGTGACCTGTGATCTAGAACTTGGCTGGCTGTGAAGTTTACTCATGTGTAAATTCTTAAACAAATTTAAATTGTTTGGCCCATTTCAATATTTCATAAAATAACTACAATTACAAACTGTTTCTAAAACTAATTTTACAACAATGTAATTTTGACTACTTAAATCATCTAAAAGTTAGTGAAGTCATTATTCTAGATATTGTTTGAGTTTATTTCGCTGAGAAGCTTAGTTTAAACTCTATCACTACTTCCCACTTCCAGTGTCCTTGAATTAAGGATGGAAATTGTAACTATGCTATTCCACATTACACTGTCACAACCTACTCCTAACTATACTATTGTTTCTGTTACACAGAACATTGCTTCTAAAAGATCATGAAAGAGTCCTATAGTTTCATTGGAAAATTATAAGTTCTTCACTAAGGACAGAAATGAAGCAATTACCAAAAAATCCAAAACAATAATGCTGCTATTACCTGAGCTTAAGAAAACCAACAATGCATATGCATACACACCAACTGTTTTATGAGAAGAGACAAGTTTTAGGAATATCCTGGGTTCTTCAACCCAAGTAGACCTTTCAAAGTCAAAGAGGAGAGAAAACAAACAAAAAGAAAAATTAAAAATGAAGAGAGGATGGGACTTGGTATTCACAGACAAAAACCTTTAGGAGGAAAAATAGAATGCATTATAAAGAAGCTTTGAAATCTAAATTTAATGGGCAAAATCAATACAAAAGAGATTGAGATTCAGTGCAGATTACATAGAATAGAAGCTAAAAGCCACTGGATTAGAACTTCAAACACACTCAATGGCTGCGTGGCAATCTACCTTTGTATGATGAAGCCAGGCCATGTTACAAGAACATAACAAAAGTAAGGCACAGTATATACAGTTTAGAATGTTTAGGAAAACAATTGTTTCCAAGCACCATATGAACAATCAGTTAATCTATTAACTGGAGATAATGGTGTCTACAGTCTCCTACTGGGTTATAGTCAATAGCTCATTAATAGACTCAAATCCATTCAACTTTATTGCACTATAAGTTGGCTGCTGTCATTATACCCAATGTAAACAGTAAATTTCCTTAAGTTTCCATCTAAGATGACACCTGGTTAAAAAGAAGTCATCGAAACCTGTGCACAATGGTTTTCAAGTACTAATATACAAAGTTTCTCTGTAAATGTGCATTTGCATGGCGATTCTGCAGACCGAGATGGGGGAGGGAGCTCCAAATATAACATCTTCTGATTTTGAAAAGTTCTGGTTTACAGTTAAAAGCAGGCAGAGCAAGGCGGTGAATCCATTAGTTTTCATTACCCTATTAGAGGTGGTTCACCTCTTTGCACATACTTCTGCTAATGTCCTAAATTTGGGCTCGAGGTGGTCCAAAAACTCAAGCCCGTCTTCTTCCTGTAGGTCACTACAGCAACCCACGGAGCCAGCAGCCGAGCCTCTTCCTTCATAGTTGTACGTGAGGACGTAGTCTTGAGCAAGCTTCTGGTTGTCGTCGTCATGGCAAAACTGCACCTTCTGGTGGGGAGAAAGCACAACATATTTTATTTTTATTATTTTAAGCACCAAAACGTACTAACAGAAAAAGAATTGCTTTGATTTACCTTTCATTGTTTAATTTTTAATCAGAGTGTGTCCTCTAATGGTTTCCTATGTGTAGAAAATGCACATGATTGGTCTGTATCATAAAATCACACTGTAAAGTCAGTAATAGCATGCTTCTAAAAGTCCTGTGTGTCAGTGAGCACCCGAGTGTTCACTTTATGAGGCCATTGCTTCTGTCTTTCAAATAATAGCAAAAGGAAAAACACACCCAGATAAGCCGAACCCAAATTAATGTGAGCTCCATTCTTTTCAAACAGGCAAAGTGATCGAACTTGTTGATATTGCCTTGGGCTAGATATTGGGTTGCTAAGACCAATATTTTTTTGATACAAAATCATAGCACAAAATCATTTCCTTAAAAAGTGATAAAAAAAAAAAAAAAAATAAAAAAATGTAGGAGACTAAACGACCACAGAAATCAGAACACAATTAAACCCAAATTAATTGAAAATAGTAACTTTTCAATAAATTGATTCATCATTAACTAAAAGAGGAGTCTGTACAAACTCTAAGCTGGAACCGTTTGTAAAATTTAAATGACATCAACATAGTTTGGGCAACCACTCAGATACTTACCTCACCAAGTCGGGGCTGAGTGAAATTGTGCCACTCAGAGTAAGTGTATCTGCAGTTGTCCACTTCCACATGTCCTCCCCTGTAGGAATCTACGGTATGGTGATGATAGCCAGCCCCCCTGCGGGAGTCCAGCGTCTGCTGTCCTCCTGTTACCATCTCAATGGTCTCTTGCCCTCCACCTTTGACTCCAGTTCCCACAGTTTGAGTTGTGAAGCCATTTGTGGAATACTGAAAAGATAATGACATGCATCAATCAAATATGCAGCAGAAGAAAAGACAGTGAGAAAGCGCAGCCCACGCACACACTGCCTGGATTTGATGTAAGCATTACAAGGTAATTCTTCTGAAGACATGGATTGGATCTGCTCTTTCCATCTGTCTTTTCAATACTGAGTGCCTAGCATGTGCCTCATACTAGTAGTGTCTAACACAAGAAACAAATTGCCGGTGCCAATCAAACAGCTTCATGTAGATTCCACCTTTAAACACTCCTCAGCACACTGCACATGCTCTGTCCAGCTCTCAAGCAAATCGAAAGCAGCATTGCTGTGCCCCAGGTATTCACTTTCTCAGTTAAACTCATTCTCTTTCATCAGGCAAGAAAAGAAACAGAAATAATACCAAGCTTTCTCAGTCAACATTGAACACCGTCTCTTCCAACTCAAATACACAGAAAAAAAATTACTGTAAATCTATATTCCTTGTTGCCTGCATAAATCGAACAGTAAACCAGGAAGAAAAATACCAGAAACACCAGCACACTGACCACCCCTCTTCTCTGCTGTGTGTTTAGACCCTGACATATAATTAAGGAATTTTCCCCGTTGGTCTTTTTCTCTGGCATGGTTAGGTCATTTGGTTTGGTTTTGTCGTTTGCTTGTGTTTCTCGATCTTTCCTGCTATAGCCATCAGCCATGCCTTTTGTAAGACGTCTAATTGTTCTTCCCTCACAGACTGGGTTAAAAAATGTCAGAGCCCCTGAGCAGCTGCCTCTCACTGGTGTAGCACGTTAGACTGTCCGCCTCAGGCTCGGTCCTAACCCACATTACAGTCAGGAAGAGTCCAGTAAACTTTTTCCCACCATGATCAAAGTCTGTAGAGATTTATTGCTGGAGCCAGGTTTTTAAAAAAAAGAAAACAATTACGCTGGTGATCTGTGAGTGATTAAAGTGAAACACTTGAAAACATAAACAGCTTAGACAGATGCTTTAAAAATAGAGCCCTGACACTGAAGCCGTGAGACATTTGAAACAGAAAAAGAAAGTGTGCACTGGAGGATTATTTTAATATCAAGTAGCACAGCATGTGCAAACTGAGATACCCACATCCCATGGGAACTAGATGCATTTTATCTGTTCCCTGGGATGGGCGGCATTTGCTGCTAAGTTATCAGACACCAAAAGAAGTTTGTTGAGGGAAAAAAAAACAGGCTAGAGGAAATACTATAGACTGAATTGTCATTTGTATTTGGCTTAAAAACACAGGTGACTTACGACTTTGTCATCTCCGGGAGCCTCGGTGTTTGATACAATTAGGTTCTGCTGCGCTAAGTCGTCGGGAAGAATTTTCTGTTGTTTCGATGCCTGGGAAGCACTACAGACTAATGTGAACAGGATACCTGGAGACAGAAAGAAAGGGGCTCTGTGAGTGTCTCATCAAGTAATGTAAAACTGAGTTGATGGTGTCTGATTTGGATAAATTGTGCACTAAAGGGTACATACTAAACACCTTCCAAGAACATATGTTTGCACATGTTAAAGTGTATCCAGCAGAAGAGTGTGCCCTGAGCAGGCATGCTACAAACACATACCACATGGTATATTTCTACAGTGAAATGTGTATCCTGCTGACAAGACAGGAGCGTCACACATAAGTATGCATTAAATACATGAGCTGGTGAGATGGTTCAGTAGCTAAAGGTGCTTACCACCAAAATGGATGACCTATGTTCCCCCCACAGTCCGACATAATGGAAAGAAAGAAGAGACTCCTAAAAATTGTTCTCTGACCTTCACACAGGGGACACCACCATCAAAATAAAATAGGTATACATATAAAGTTTTAAGCGCATATGTTACATATATTGTTACATAGAAACGTATCTGTATTCAAACCACCACCTGCAAGTATTAACATTCATTCTAAGAGTATGTCTTTAAATTATTTTAAAGTCTTTGAGTTAGACTCAAGAAAGAACTTACAAAATAGCAAGGCTATGCCCAACAGTATAGCAAGGATAGCCCATGGTCCAAGTCTCACTTCAGCAGAGCCAGTCCTTTCTCCAGAGCGGTGTGTGCAGTCACTTTCAGTAATGCAGTCACATACAATGACATTCAGTGACGAGACTGAGGACAGACCGAGCCTGTCTGTAACTCGGATGGGAACTACGTAGGATCCAAATGAAGGGTCGGTCTGATAGGAAAGACGGGCTGCTGTATCTGAAAAAAATAAATAAAAGCAGGTGTCAGAAAAGCTTTTTTGAGCAAACCTGGCCGGTTATCAGACAGATACCCACTTCCCTACACATGGACACTCATGGCATTATCCTCATAAACGCTAGGATCCTTCCTGAAGCTGCAGCTGAACTGAAAGCCTCTGAGCCACACCCAGACTGGTTTTAAAGTCACCTAGGGGACACACTTCTAGGCATGTGTGTCAGGGCATTCCCAGAGAGATTTAAACGGGGAGGGAAGACACACACTAAAAACAGTGTTCCGTGGTCTGGAGCTGAAGAGCAGCACTAATGGCTCCTGACTCCTGACTGGGGATGGAATGTGACCAGCTCCCTCAGGCTCCAGCAGCAATGACTTCCGCACCATGACGAATTGCACCCTCAAGCCATGAGCCAGAATAAGCCTGTCCTTCCTCAAGTTTCCTTTGCCTGTTAATTTGTCACCACAGTGAGGGAGCTAACTAATGCCCTGCCTCTTTATTAAAGACCTTTGGTTCATAAAGTATTTTATCTATTCATAAACAAATCATTCCTACAATAACTGATAGACTGATAGTCTTTATCCCATCTTTAATCAATTCACTTAAACCCATCACACGGATTTCCCTTCATGTGTGACTCATCACAAGGAGTCAACCATGTGGAATTTGGGTATCTCTCATTTGTTTTCATAAAATGTGCCAAATGGACACAAATACCTGTGGTTTATCAGCAAGAACTGGTTCTGACAGCTTGGAACACATTTACTTAACAGGCAGGACATAAGCACACCAAAGGAACTTGATCTTATGGTCCTATGGGACACTTGGACCAAATAAATTTTCTTGTTGCTGTTTTGATGTAATTTATTTTTTAGATGAAAAATAAGAAATATACAGATCAAATGCTGGTAGGATCGAGGACTGAGAGCAAGAGATGGAATATGATGCTCACTGTAGATTGCCACAAAGCCATAGAATAAGCACTTTGTTACTTAATTCCCCAGTGTGAAACTGTGCCCAAAGCGCTCACTTTCTGTGTAGTATTTGACATCCCCAATGTGAAACTGGCTTGCTAGACAGGAAATCCCAGAACTGACATTTCAATAGAAACCGCAGTTACTAATTCAATGAATTGTCTAAGACATAATCATGAGTCCAAAAGCAAAACTAGAGTGAGTCATATTCTATGTCTTTCATTATCTTGTTGATTTCTAGAAATAATCCAGTTTTACAGATGTGTAAACCGATGCGCCAAGAGAATAAAACCCATTGTCAGATTTATGTAACAACTGGTATATCCAGCTCTCGACATGAAACTCATGTCACTTCGAGACTTCTGTTAGTTCATTCTTTTTACCCTGGCATTTCCCAAGCTTCCACATGTTAAAGGACTGGTATTTTTAAAATAACAAAACTCAGAGCTGGCTTACATCTCAGTGAAAGAACACACAGCTAGTTAAAGAACACAAGACCTTGGGTTCAATTCTTATACCACAGAGACAAAATGACGTACAAGCCTTCTGAACAGAACATTATGGCCAAATGTTATTTGGCTAAAGAGAGTTGTTTAAAATCCCCCATTTTCTATTAATGGCATTTAAACTGAAATACTATGACCTTAAACAAGTAGAAAGGACAAAAAATACAAGAATAAAGTTATCTTTTGTTAAGAAAAAACAAATAAAATTTTCTTTCCTCTTCCCCAAGACATACAAGAGAATGTTGTTTTAAAATCTGTGTATCTTGTCAGCATAGACAGATCATCCTGGTTCAAGACAGAGTGCCTCAGATTGCACTTTTAAAAACTTGTCCTTTAATTTATCATGACAGGAAACAGAGGCAGTGCCACTGAAAGCATGGGGCTGAAAACATTTGGTAATGTTTCAAGTCACCCAAAGGTGACTTTAGGAAAGCTACGAGGCCATGACCTCCCAGTCCATGACAGTGTGTACAGGAGACTAGAATTAAGTGCTGGTGTCAGTGTGATGCAGTGTGGCAATGGAGAAAAGCTACTTTAAGTTCACCCATTCTTGTCACAATAAAGCTATGGACAACTGGGAACCAAAGAGAGTAAGATTCCCAAAGGGAACACAGTAGACACAAAACAGAAAGACACCAGCATGGCGTCAAAGAGAAGCTGTGGGATGTTGGGATCTCTGAAATACACAGACACCCCTACAAGGACGTGCTTATTGTCCCAGCTGCTTGGCAGGCTAGCAGTTACAAAACATCCCTGCAGGTGAGTGCTTGGATATGAATGCAAATTTAAGGAATACCTAAGGGGGCCCTGATATCAACAGCAAACACTGGAGGGGCTCACTGTCTGTTACGCCAAAATTTGTATCTTCTGGAATGGTTCTCTTACAATGAAATTTTCTCTTATTTTCCAAAATATACATACATACATGCAGAGAGAGAGAGAGACAGAGGGGGGGAGAGAGGGAGGGAGGAAGGGAGGGAGGAAAGGAGGGAGGAAAGGAGGGAGGGAGGGAGGGAGGGAGGGAGACAGAGACAGAGAATACTGATGTTGAAAAAGAAAGGCAATTTTTGAAAGCACACACCATTGATTCTTGTCAGCCTCCACATTCTCCGTACTTCCGAATCAGAACTCTCCAAACTAAAGTCAAATGGTGGTCCATTCACTGGGTCATCGGGATCGACTGCAACAATTTCAGCAGAGGACATGGTAGCCTTGCATATCACCACTGTCTGCTTGGGTATGAACGGGCCGTTGTCATTCACATCTTCAAGTATGATTCCCAGAGTTCCAGTGCAGCTTCTCCCGTCTAGACATAGAGCAGTAAGAACACAATTTTTTTTATTCTTTTATTTTTTACATTGAAAATTAATATCCACATTTAATAATCATTTACAATGCATGAGTTACTGCAACAAATACAACCATGCGCAACAGCACTGGGAACACTAAAAGAAAAATCTTATTGCTTCCAAGTGGATTATACATACAATAATTGCTACTTAGATATTTTCATTTGTTCACTAGATCATGCTCACTAGGCATAAGAAATGTGGACAGAGAAGTTTTAGTTGGTTTTGAAGAGACAAAAAACAAAGTATAGAAGGAGTACAGATACTAAGCAGAAATGTGTGGGCAGCATATCACACATGCCAGTGATGTGGAGAAAATGGAGAAGGCAGAAGGTGAGGGCGGACACAAGCAAGAGCTAAGAACCCTTGAATGCTAGACTAGAGAACTTGGAGTTTAACATACATAAAGAGAATGCTTAGGTTTTGAAACAAAGAGGTTGAATAATATATGTATTTAGAAATTTTAACCAGAAATGGTTCAAAGAGATGCTCAAAGGGTATAGAGACATTCCCAAATGTAGAAATTATTGCTACAGGTGTAGCCTCATAAATAGCCTGTTATGTATACATTAAGTAAACGGAACTTAGAACTGGGGGTGTAACTTCTGTAATTAACCTGTCGTTCATATATATAAATCTTTCTGATAGCTCTATACAAGGCACTGCATCAGGAAGTCTGGGCTATACAAAGATGGAGCAATCACAAAGGAAGGAGGTTATGAAGTCCGAAGACAAGCATGAAACTAGGAGTCCCGTCTCTAAACCATTTGTTCTTTCTACATATTAAGGAGGATTTGGACACTGCAGAGGGAGAAAAAAGAAAAACGAAAACCGTACCACCCAGAGCTTGAGGCCATGTCTTATATGCAGCTGCCAACCTAAGCAAATGAAAACTAAACTTGCCTAACAACCAAACTTTAGCCAAGGCCCCTCTGGCACAGGGGCTAGAGCTTGCTGATTCTAGAGCCATCACAGGTTAGGCACACCAGGCAACCACGTTAAGAACTGGTGTGAACCACAGACCAGAAATGTATGTGCAGGTCACTACAAAACTACCTTTCAGCTAAGACGGTAGGGTAGGAGAGGAGACTCCAAAGACAGAGCCGATCAAGTGGCCCCTGTTACTGCTACGATAGATTCCAATGGGTAGTGTTAACAGAAACAACAAGATCACCAGTTGGAAGATGGATTCACTTTACATGAGAGCTTTGAAACAAGCACATGTAAGCTCTTCAAGGACATGAAGAAAGTGATTTGTTAAACAGAAATGAAATCACAGCTAAACTACCTGTAAAAATCAAACAGCAAAAATTCATCTAATACATATTCTAGAAAGAGGAAGGCTCAGCAAAGAAAGAATATTTAAGAAGACTCACTCCTGAGAGTATTTGAGTTAACTCAGAGTTCTAATAACTAAATCATCTTCCAAAATCACTTATATAGTTTGATTTTTTAGGTTAGAGCATGAGTTATGTTTCTTATAACTACATGTTTATTTTACAAATGCACTAAATTCAATTTTAGTTTTTGTTTTTCAAGTTCTTTTTGAAAGTGCCTCAGGTAACCCAGGTTAGCCTCAAACCTTCTATGTATTTGAGGCTGGCCTTGAATTGATCCTATTGCCTCCAATATCCAAATACTGTAATTGCCAGTATGCACCACACCCAAACAAATACACCTTAGAACAGAATTACACTTCACACACTAAATGGGTTTTATATACACAATCACTGTGCTTATATTTTTTGGAATTCTCAAGATGCACAAAACATAATTTTACATTTTAGGTTCTTATATGGTATGAGGTCAGTTTGATTGTCAGCTTGTCTTGGTGTAGAATCACATTGACCTGTGGGCATGTCTGTGCAGAGGGGATTGTCCTGATTACCTTAACTGAGGTGAGTACACCCAGCCACAGAGTAATGGCACCAGCCCTGGATGTTGAGCGCTGGGCTGCAGAGGAGTAGAGAGAGCTTGCTGAGCACTGGCTATGCATGCCTTCATGCTCTCTGCTCTTCACTGTGGATGCGACTACCTGCTTCAAGTTTCTGCCCTTGACTTGCCTGGGATGATGGACTACAACCTGGACTTGTGAGTGAAAAAGTCCCTTTCTCTTCCATGTTGCTTTCCATAAGGTCATTTCATCATAGCAATAGAAACAAAAGTGGGCTATGTGAACTCACAGTTGGACTCTCTCATTTTACAACACACTATTAACTGTGACTGATTCCTTTAATACCATGTGCTTAATTAATTCTAGACCCCAAGTCTACTCTTAGTTTCCTGTAAAACGTTATGTCTTCTAGAAGTGTACTATGTGACTAAATACCTCCTCCTTCTCATGGACTCTCCTGAATGTTGCAAGATAAATACATCTTTCCTACTTTTTAAGGACTATCATTAATACATTATAACTTTGTTTCTTACACCAAATTGTTTTTCTGTTTAATTTTTATAAAATGTTTAATTATTATGATCGACAATGCTGGTCAAAAGACAACTGGCAGTAGTTCATTCTCTCGCTACATCTGAGAATCAAGCTCAGGTCTTCAGATTTGGTAGCAAGAATCTTAATAGCTAAGCCATATTATTAGCCCCATCTTAGGTGACATTATCTTATCGTTGCATCTAATACTAAAGAGGCTGTTAGCTGATGTTAATAAATGACAGCACACTTCTAACTGTATGTTACGCTGAAGGAGAATAAAGTCAGAGTATACAAAGCCAGTTTTAAAACTATATGTTCAGTAGGCTGGGCATGATGGCAAAGACCTTTATTCTCAGCACTTGGGGACAGATAGATCTCTATGAGTTCAAAGCCAGTATGGTTTACATAGAGAGGTCCCGAGTGGCCAAGGCTGTACAGTGAACTCTTGTCTCAAAAGATGGAACAGGTGTTTTGTTGGGCTGGGGGCAGTGTTAGCAGGATGTTTTGTATGGCATCTGAAAGGCCTGGGTTTGATCCCATATTAAAACAAAGACTATATAATTTACTTTAAAACTGAGGAAGCATACAATCGAAAATAAAGGTATTAGAAACAGATTTCTTACCTGCATCTAATGCAAGGACTGTAATATTATAGATGCCATTTCTGACCGTCTCAGCCTCTCGGTCCAGAGTTCGGAAAATGGTGATTGATCCTGAATCTTCATTAACAGTGACCCACCCTTTTGGGTCACTTAACTTCCTGTACCTATTAACCACAATGAAGGAACACAACAAGAAGTACCATGAGTCGAATCATAATGCGAATAATAAGAGTTATGGACTTTCCTAGCATTGTAAATGCTAAAGGAACAAGAACACTACACATACCTTATGCCATTGCTGTTTCTGGTCTCTGGGTCATACGCCTTATACCCATTGTTTATAGTACCAACTGGTACATTTTCTTGAATCCTCACAGTTTGCGTTGGAGGGATACACTCAGGGCCCTCATCCTGATTTTTCACGGTGACAGTCACTGTCGCTGTGCTCATGGGTGACTTTGAGCTAGCCTCTCTAGTGTATGGAGCTTCATTAACGACGCCAATTTGCAGGCTCACCTGTTGCCGTTCTTCATAGTCCAGAGGCTGCAGGAAATGGACAGATGATCAGGTCAAAGCACAGAAGAGCTGGTGAAGTGCACTACATGAAGGACTTGTTGACTTGAAAATACTAAGGACCAGATTGGGAACAGTCATGAGAACATTAAACAAAGGCCTGAACTGTGGGAGAGATTTCAACAAATCCAGTATCTGGGTGGAGCTGGCAACAAACAAACAACTTTTCCTCAAAAGAAAGTTGAAAATGAAAGGTATCACAGATAGTCTGTAGATAAGACTTAACCACTTGGGTATGGACTGTAACAGTTACTTTACAGTAGTTACTTTAAATCAGCTGGTCTTAGAGTCTAAGAAGGATGGTTACAGTCTAAGAAGGATTTGAAAGTCAAAAACTAGGTCAAATTTTTAAGGTTTTTTTTTTTTTTCTGTCTTGTGTGTTCAAGATTGGTCAAAGATGACATTAACGTCTTACCCTCTTGCCTCCACCTCCCAAAGGCTGGATTTTACAGTTAAGTACCACCATGCCCACTTTAGGTTGGTTTAGAATTTGAATCAAGGACCTTGTGTGTGCTAGACCATCGTGCTTCTGTAGCTACAGCCCTATAGTATGTTTAGGAGTGGCATGGGGATGTGACAGCCACCCCTACTTGGCAGCACTGTGTTATTGCCTGCTCAGAAAGAAACTGCTCTATCCCAGTCATTAAACACTTCTCTGGGGAGTGCTCAGACCTGCATAATAATTTACATATACCGCCCCTGTTCAGGCTAAAGAACCAGGCACCCCTTGAGGGCCATTGACCTTTGCCCTGGAATGCCGGTGAGATCCTGGTGGCCTGCAGGTGAGATAAGAATGGGATAGGGTGTTCCTTCTGTGGAGTACTTAACTGCTTGATTTTTGCTTCTGTAAACTTCCTTGGTCTTTGCATCATGTTTTTTGCTTCCCTGCTTTTCTCTTCCATAGACCCTTCACTGTGGAACTGAGATGAAGTGGTCCTTTTATTACTTTATAATGGGCAAGAGAAACAACTGAGAGGAGGAAGACGGTTCTCTTGCCCAGCTGTGGATTCTATAAATATCTGTAATGTCTACCTTCGGTGGCCACCTTTATAAGCCCTACCTTTAGCTCCCTTTGTCAGGGCATGATGCTGTTTAAGGATGCTAGCTGGAAGAATAAATTCAGTCCATCTAAACTTGAATTGAGTCTAAGTCTTTGGACTTTCCCAGGGATTCGAACAAAACAGTGAAGGAACAAGAATATAGAAAGCTTAGAGACACAATTTGTTCCTTTTTCAAATGTCTTCATCCAAAGTTGGTGGAAAGTATGCTTTATTACACCTTGTTAGAGAGGTGAGGAGGACAAAAAATGGTCCAGGAATAAAGGCTGATGTGAAAGTGGGACAGCTGTGGAGTCAAGTAAGAGAGAGAATTTAAAGGGCTTTTCTTTGTTGTTTGGAAACAAAAATTAGCCCAGAAACTGCAGCTAAGATGCATCACTGTAGAAAAAATGATGTTATCTTTGTTCCTCAGTCCTTGAGAATGTATAAAAGGAAAACTCTCTAGACCAACTGTCCTCGAACTTCCTAATGCTGTAACCCTTGAATACAGTTCCTTGTGTTATGGTGACCCCCAACCATTGCTACAGTAATTTTGTTACTGATATGAATTGTAATGTAAATATCTGGTATGCAGGATATCTGGTAATGTTGCCCCTGTGAAAGGGTCCTTCAATCTCCAAAGGGGTCGAAACCCACAGATTGAGAACCACTGCTCTACACCCAGGATGGAATTATATTCTATTTAATGATGTCACAGAAATGAACCTATGATGCCATATAAGCATCTAAGGTTGAAGCAGCTTAGGCTCCTTCCTGTACCAGGCCTGGCTCTTAAGTTATGTGAATCAGAGATCATGGGAATGAGGACATCTCTGACTGCTTGAGCCTCATGCTGTGAACCTGGATGCTAACTAAGACTGGACGATGTACAAGATACGGACAAACCTACTGACAGTCTCCCTGAGTCTGGCCAGGTCTAACTCATTTGAGAAACTCATTAAATCAGTGAAAACTGCTTGATCCAGAAACAGAAAGAATATTCTGTAAAAGATTGGATCTCTCCATTGGGGTTAATGTGACACTAATTTCTAAGCTGTTAAAATGCATGTTATAAAATGTATACTCAGCCACATGAGTAAAACACAAATGAAGATATTATAAAACCATGTCATCTGGGAAGAGAGATTCTCAATTAAGAAAATGCTTCTGTAAGACTAGACTGTAGGGAAGCCTGTGGTCATTTTTTTTTTTTTTTTTTGATTAATGATTGATGTGGGAGGGACCAGTACATTGTGGGTGGGGCCACCCCTGAGAAGCTGTTAAGGTATCTAAGAAACAAGACTAAGCAAGCAAAGAGAGCAAATCAATAGAAAGTGTCCTTCCATGACCTCTGGAAGGTTCCTGCCTTTCAGTTCCTGCCTTGAGTTCCTACCCTGACTTCCTTTGAACTGTGATATGGAAGTGCAAGCAAATATGAATAAAAAAGTTTTCTCTTCATGTTGCTTTTGTTCGTGCTGTTTTATCACAGCTATAGAAAGCAAACTAATAGTTACCCAAAATGAACATGTTTATTCCATTTAATATATATAAACGAAATAGTATTTATAATTACCAAAATTACCTATTTTATGCTTCCATTTACCAGAATATCTCTTCCCATTAAATTTTTGCCTGCTATTGTATGTTATAAATTATAAATGTCCAATGAATTCTTACCTTAATCACACACAGAATGCCTTCATTGGTTTGAGGATCTGTTTCGATTTTAAAATTTCCATTTTCATTGCCCTTTAAAATGGTATAATTAGCTCTCCAATTAGGAGAGTTAACTAAATCTTTATCTTGAACAGTAAGACGTAGTATCTCCACATTGACTGTATTTTCTTCCACTGATGTCACGTACTAAAAAAAGTAAGAAGAATAAAGCTTCATTAATTGAGCCTCACAAAACAGATTACCACGTGAAGTAAGCCCCGTTCTTGCAATTTCCCAAGTACAATGTTCTCATGTTTAAACCTTCAGATCATTGTGAGCATTTTGTGCTAATCCAAGAGGCACAGAGGCACAGAGGCACTTTAACACTAACACCAAGTCAATCATTTCTCTCTAGTAAACAGCACACACTTACTGTAGTACGGGTGAACGTTGGCAAGTTGTCATTTACATCTCCAATAGTAATGACACAGGTCGCTGTTGTCTGCAAACCAAAATACTGGCCATCCATATCCTGGACTTTTATTATCAACTGGTACTTGTCAATTAACTGAAAGCAACAAAATGGAACTGTTAGGTAAAAGAGCATCTGTATAAATGGAACCTTGACTTCTACTCTGTAACTTGTCTTGCACTAATAATTTAAAAGAACGTTGTTCTGTTTCACAGCATTTACATCTACAAAAAGTGTCTCACTCTAGTAATGTGTGATCAATATAGAGAAAACTGTGTCATTTCTCAAAGGGAATGTGCTATCAACTAAATATATAATTAGCTTTAGGAACTTTCAAAAGGAAGAGAAACACTGCAGTCATGGGTATGTAAATATCCCACAACAATGCAGATAATGTTTTATTTCCAGTCCAAAGTACATGTTTATATTCCAAACTATTCTTACTAAAATGACCGCTTGTCTCCTTTTCAGTCATCTTGGTACCATAATTTCAGCCCCTGCTAATCCTTCCTGCCTTCACCCATTAACTGACTAAAATAAAACTGAAGTGCTAATGTTTGTTACTCACAGGCACCTTTGACAACCCATGTCTCCCTCTCAACCTCTTCCGTATTCAGGCTTAAATGATGACCAAGTTTTTTTTACCTGCCTACCCTTATAACCCTCACACCACTGTCTCTCAGGAGAGGTAAATGTTTCCTTTGCAGCAAAGGGCACTGAGATTATTGAAAATAGTCAGTTGACTGAGAAAGCAAAGAAATTCTTTTTTACTGTCCTAAAATACAGATTTGTGTTATCTGCAGACAAAAGACAAGCTCCAATATTTAAAAAGGCCCAAACTACATGTGCAAACTGGAATTCTGTGTTTAAAAACTTACTGCCAAGCACTATTTAGTAAACTCTTTCATGTGTCCAGTATTTGTTACCGACTTTGTCATCAATATTCATTTACTTGTTGAGATTTATTATCATTATTTATCATCATGTGTATATGTAGGTGTTTGCGTGAGGGCAGATGGTCAGAGAGTCCAAAAGAGTGTCAATCCCCTGTGGTTGGTGCTATGAACAGTTGGTATGGGTTAGGTTCCCAGCACAACATGTTTACATATCCACTCTTAACCAATGAGCCATCTCTCTAGCCCTGTAAGTGTTCATTAAAAGGTTTGGTTTGGACACTTAACAAACCTTTCTGATCTTATTTCTTTTTAGTTTGTTTTTATTCCAAAGGCACTATTTATACATGAAAGGAACCTGTAGTTGTCCAGAGAACATTTATAAGACATTTTGTTAAATCACTTATTTGAATTGATTTATTAAGCAACTTTTATTGAGCAGCTATTTGTTGCCAATAACAACTTGGGCTAACTTGTATCAACAAGGTTTAAAGGTATTTAAGGTATATAAAGAAGTGAAAACATGATGGTTTGTTATTGTTTAATCATTTACCAGTATTTGAAATTCTGGATCCTCAGAAAATATATCCATGAGAAAGGTTTTTTAAAGATTGTTTTGTTTATTTAAATTTAATGTGTGTGTGCGCCTAAGTGTGTACATATGCAGCACTGTGTCACAGAGGTCATGTGGTCAGAAGAAGGTGTCACATGCCCTGGAGGTATAATCAGTTGTGAGCTACCCAATATGGTTCTGGGAACTAAACACAGGTCCCCTGAAAGTACAGCCTGGCCCAACTGATGAGTGTGTCTCCAGCCACTGTTGGAATTCTGAAATTCATAATAAATACCCAATAATCATGTACTACTACTCCAAGACTAAAGATCACAGATGATACTACATAAGACCAGCAAATTTTTATTGGGATTTTAGTTCATAGCACTGGCTGGGGAATGTAATATTTGGATAAGGAAGTAAACAAATAGCTAATAGGGTAGTCACAGTAAACATATACAATATACATGTAAGATATCCTCAGAGGGAATATCAGCATACTTGGGAAAGTTTTTGGATCTAGATGAGAAGAGGCATACACAATTTTGAAAGCATGACTGCAAATGGATATTTAAAAGGTCATCAACCGAGGAACTTACTAAAGTCATTTTGAAAAAAAAAAGAAAACAATACGGGAAAGAGAGCTTGCTCACACGCTAAATTTTACCTATACTGCCTCTATGGTGCATTTCAGATGTCCAAAGGATTTGAGCAGTTAGGTAAAATTAAAACCACAGGCTATTCATGTAAAGATATTTTATCTACATAAGGGGAAAAACATAAACAAGGCTTAAAAGCATTCTTTCATTTTAAAAGTTAAAAGGTGGATAACATATTTCTGCCCATCTTGAGAAGGTTCACTTTTTATTAAATGCTTCCTTGTTTCAATATCTCTATGAAAATTTTGATTTCATAGCAGGTAAAATTCAGGAGAGAATATTCTAGATGTTCTAAATTAACATGCCATGAGGTTACTTCATGACCTTCATTTGCAGAGACAGCAGGTGTGAGCACCCCTCATCCAAAGTGTCTGGAGACCAGAAATGTTTCACATGTTTACAGATTTTACAACACTTGAATCTACATCACAGGGTCTCTTGGTGTCAGGCCCATATTAAGACACAAATTGTTGTGTGTTCCACTTACACTGAATACTCACAGCTCAAAAGGCGATTTTATACTATATTTTTTAGAATGTCTGTGTTTTGGTTGCATGAGGTAAGGTGCGGAATTTTCTGACTGTGACAGATTATTGTTCAAAAAAAGCTCATATTTTGGTGCATTTCTGCCTTGAGATTTTTCAGATTAGAGATAACATATCTGTGCTCTTAAATAGCCATATTTATCCCTTACCACAAGGGACGCCTCTGTCCAGCTGAGACAGTGTGCTCTTAAAAATTATGCTCTAATCCAGAGTTCCCTGCTGACATTTGTTACCTCTCGGTCCAGCTGAGCTGACGTGGTAGTGATCACACCAGTCCTGGGATGCATCGTAAATAACGTGGGTGGAGAAGGCAACTGCTTCAGGATGGAGTACCTCAGTAGAGTGTGCATCGTGTCCGGCTCATCCTTGTCTGTTGCACAGACCTCCCCCACGGAAGAACCTGTGAAGGAAAAGGTCCCGTTCAGTTTCCAAACCCTCATGTGCTCTGTCTCTTAATTCCCTCTTTTTAGCTACTTTGGAATTCACCTGGAGCACTTTCTGACAGAGCAGAACCACAGCTTTTACAAGTTATTAGATGCTTACATAAGATAACACCTCTTTTTAAATACACTCATATTGTAACATTTTGGGAATCTGGTGACCACCAATATTTTCACTGTATTTTCCTGTGGGCCTCTATAAAATGACGCTATCCCTCTGTGAATTCTGAACTTCTACACTGAGATTCTTTTTTCTGATTATTCTTGAGCTCTTTTTTTCATTTGCAAGCCTGTGCTTACATTAACCATTTGAGGCAGTTTTTTCTAAACATTAATTGGTTCAGTCATGTCTTCCTAGGATAAGTCCCCAAAGAATTCTCAGTGACTCTTGATCATGCCCGAATGTTCCTACCCATTTACTCATCACTGAATTGCAGCAGATGGTCTCACAGGCTGAATGACTTTGTTTAAAGGCTCTTCACTTAAAACCATTTCATTCACCTCTCATAGATATGTAAAGTAACTTATTTGGAGCGTACCAGAATCATGCAGTCTTTTTGATAGTCTTGTCTACAGATAATGCATTGACTGGATAAGAAACTAAAAAACCGCAGGTTGTCAAACCAAGAAACCAGTGAAAGACAGAAGAAAATGGCTTGCTCTTGCCACCACATGAGAATGCTTCCCTGGGGCCACAGAGAGGTTCAGTTTATGAACCAAAGCCCATTCAAGCCGCCCTGTATCAATGGTGTAGCTACTTACCAATGGGACTGTTTTCCAAAACTGTGAAGCTGTACACTGTCTGTGTAAAGATCGGGTAATTATCATTCTCATCCTCTACTATAATGTGGAGTGGCAGTGGGTACTCTGGCGTATACCCATCTGGAGTTGTTGCAAATGCAGTCAGCTGTGAATAGAGTAAAATCATTTTATATATATATATATATATATGTATATATATATATATGACTTTTACATATATATACACATATACATATATATGTGTATATATATGACTTTTACATATATATATATACATATACATATATATATACATATATATATGTAAATATATATATATATATATATGTAAAAATAACCATGTTTTGTTTTTGTGGTGCTAAGGATGAAATTCAGTTTCTCACATGGGTCAAGCATGCTCTTTTCACTGAGCTAAACCCTCTGACAAACAAATATGTCGCCAAATGTTTTCTCCTTTAGAAAATTAAAACAGAAAAAGAATCATAAAGCCATAAATAACCTAATGAATTTTATTTATTCTTTTTAATTTGTTGGGGCAAGGGAGTAAATGATATAGCGGCTGAAGTTAATAACTGTTGTGCGGCCTAATTTTCTGTCAACTTGACAGGGGCTAGAGTCCTCTGAAAGCAGAGAACCCCTGTTGAAAAACCTCCTGCATGAGACTGGGCTGTAAGCAAGCTTGTAGGGCATTTTCTTAATAATGACTGATGGGGGAGATCCTCCTAGCCTACTGGAAATGGAACAACCCCTGGACTGGTGATCCTGAGTTTTATGAAAAAACAGGCTGAACAAGCCATGGTAAACAAGCCAGCAGGCAGCACCCTTCTATGGCTTCCGCGCCACCTCATGCCTACAAGTTCCCAGCCTGTTTCCAGTTCCTGGGCTAATTTCTTTCATTGATATGGCGCATCACCCAATAAACCCTCTCCTCTGCAGCTTCCTTTTCAGACAACTCACGATCTTTAGACCTTACCTCGAAGGACTCATACTGCTCACGATCTACACGACCCGTGCAATACAGGTTTCCAGTATCTCTTTCCACGTAAAATAAGTTTAGAGGTTCTTTATCAACTCCTGGACCTCTGATGGAATAGTATATGGTGTAGTTTTGAGCTGTGTCAGATTGGATCTAGAGAGCAGATAGTATAAGCATGGGACATATGTTTATTTCAGCAGAAATTGTACGTGTATTTTTATTCACTCACACTGCCAGTTACTAAAATAAACTATTATTCCTTGTTGTGTTCAGTTTTTAGAAAAATGCCGCAATATAATAAGGAATTACAATGAGAAATCTTCAAAAACAAGATACTTGGAAAATCCCACAGCAGCAAATCAAAAAATACTTTATAGACTAAACACTATATACATAAACCAAACATTTGGGACTTCTCTTTATTGAAAACTATAGCAAGATGATATTGAATTATTATCTGTTGCCACTCAATTTAGGCCCGAGGTTTTTTTTTTTTATTGTATTTGGCCGAGTATTTTAAAGGCTCGTTTTCATCAGGTTGGGTGGCATCTGCCTGTAGTCCCAGCACTGGGAAAGAGAGATGGAGAATTAGGAGGTAAGGCAGCCTGAGGCTAAAGGGCAAGACCTTGTCTACATGGATAAGCCAAGCTCTGGAGGAAAAACACCACATTTTCTCCCATTTATGGATCTAAACTGTATATTATATATATGTATATATATATGTATATATATATATACATATATATAATATACATATATGCTATCTATAATGTATTAAACCATTTTCTATATGACATGAAAGCAGAAGGGGGAGTGGAGGAAAGAAGGAGGGTAATGGGAGGAGAAAGGGAAAAAATCAGTAGGGAGAGTGAATTTGGTTAAAATACACAATACACTTGAAAGCAGCTATCTTCGTAACAGTATATAAAATGAACAACACCAATACGGCTTTAGAATACTAGATGAGTTTTACAGTTCTCATAGATTACGTTTGCATGACTAAAGCTGCAAAACGTGTGTATAACTATTAAGAAATATTTGCACACATGTTGAAGCACCTAAACCTTACATTCACATATTTATATGTAACTATTTTAAATAGTTTCGTGTTTTTAATTAGTAAGGATTCATTCAAAGTCTAAAGCACAACAGGCAGGCGTTCTATCACCAAGACACATTTCCAACCCTCGCACAATTACTTTTAAATAGCTATTGATTCTTTTTGACAATGGAAATGACAGACTTCCACAACCAGAGTAAACTCTACCTGTTGAAGGAAAAGTGGGAAGGGACCCAGTGAATTCTCCATCATGGAACAAGGGATAGGAGCCCATCTTCTCTTGGCACGGCTGAGAACTTTCTCTGTGTGCTGTCTTTTATTTAGTACCTTGATTTAGGAGACAAAAAAGATAGGCCTTAATTGTTAAAGTCGATGGCTACTTCATCCCCAGACATTCAAACTGATACATTTGTCTCCTCTCCTAGGGATTGGTTAGGGACATGTAAACTTCAAAACCAAACTAAACTTCAATACCGCAGAAATAATAACATTACCGACAAAGAGTAAGACTGCAGTAATTGTGATGCCAGCCATTCTCTTGAGAAAATAACTTGATGAAATACAGAAGAGAGAGAGGAGATGCTACACTGAGAAGCAAATGTTTGCTGCCACATTGCCATGCAAGAACACAGGAGAAGGAGATGCAGTTAGAATGACGTGGATGGCTTGGCTTCCAGATTTACCAAAAGCACATTCCACTCACCAGCCACTAGCCAGAGCCCAGGGACCAAGAGAGATCTGTCAGAACGAAGAGAGAAATATGGTGCTAGAGCGCAGACCACTTCAGTGAAGGACAGCCAGGGACTAGCAGAGGTTTTTTTGACCTGCAGTGTCAAAATCAACAGGCACACACATGGTCGAAACCTTGACAATGTTATCTGTCTTCTAACACTATGAGCCATGCTAATGGCATGGGGTAGGCAAGGAGTTAAATGTGAGGTAAAGAAGGAAGTTGCAGCTGTGTCCAGGTAGCAGAGTCTCCAGACACTTGGAACCCTTCTGACGGTAAGCGTGTTGAAGCCACAGTTAGATTGTTCCCAACACATTGGAAACTAAGGCACCACGGCATTCTCCCTCGTATGTCCCCTAGCAAAGGGTCTGCATCCCCCAAGGCCTGATGTCATCATTTTATCACTTGCAATGTGGCTTTCTGTCCCCCTATGCCACCCCCACCAAACCCATGCTCCATTTATGGGCTTTTCTAGAGGACCATGGGGAAAAAACCCTATAAAAATGAAATGTGGTCCATCATAACTTGATGTCAAAAAAGGATCACCTAGAATATGCTACCCACCTCCTGAATATTCATAAAACATTTTTTTTATAAGATCCACAACACAGAATTCACTGGCTGATCCCTGCCATGGAGCAGCACAATTGAATCTCTCTTTATACTGTTTGTTGGCTTGACTCGGCTTGGCTAAATAAATGCCTGCTTAGTTAATATCTACGTCTTTGGCCCCAAATCCTTTTGTGGGCTTTTCAAGAGGTAGAGTTTCCAAACTTGTTTTTAGAAATACATCCCCCAAATCAAAGTGTTTCTTTGTGTCCTGTCTCCTGTTCTCATGTGAAGCTTATTCCAAATGAAAGTGATAACAAACTTGTAATGACATGTTTCACAACCAAGCCTCCTTCACTAAAGCACAGTTGACCCTGGCTCTCATTCCCTTTCTAACCAAAGCATCCCAAGCCTTCTCTGGTTCCTTGTCGATGTCAGTTAGCCCTAAAGAAACACCAATTACACTTCACGTATATCATCTCACTTACCTCTACTGGGCCCTCTAAATGGACAGACAGCTCCCTTTCTTCTTGGCTGTCTGTGTTGAAAAGCCATATGGTAAAGCTTCTTTGCCCCGAGGACAAAACAACAGAATTGGTTGTATACACAGAACCATCTTCTAAGACTTGGAAATCAGGATCACTCAGATGAATTATATTTGCTGATTTAAGGCAGTCCATCAGGTTCACTGCAGAAAATACACACAACACTCAATTTAGCAACAACAAGTTCAAAAGTATATCCATGCAAGGGACCAAAACACTTAAATCACATAGTGGAATATATATATAGTATTTTTCAATCATATATGAAACTATATGGTTAAGGTCTTCCCAAGATACACATATTGCTTCTAAAACTTTGTTTTACATGTGTGTAAAGAGATACTTGTCCTGAAAAAATGGCATGTGAATTCCGTGAATTCCAGCATTTGAACATTTGACATAATGGATTTTCTTTCTTATCTAAAATTAGCTACTAGAGACTATACAGTACTTGAATTAAAGTCAACAGTTACTAAATTGAAATACTACTGAAGTCTACACTAAATGTAAGATTATTAACATGTTTTTACATTTAGTTGTTTTTTTTTTCCTTCTACAACTAAATCACATAAAGAATTGACTGGGACAGTAAGATGTCAGGGAATAAAATTTTAACCCTGCAAGTGTATGTGTGTAGCAGGGGAAACACATGTGTACATACACACACGCACACTTATTTTAGTAAGTAAACTAAATAAAGAATTGATTTATAAAAAGAAGTATACAAGGCTAAAGACATATCTCAGGGTAAACTGTTTGCTCAATAAATGCAGTGCCCTGGGTTTGATGCCCAGACTACCTAGGAGGAGGAGGAGGAGGAGGAGGAGGAGGAGGAGGAGGAGGAGGAGGAGAAGGAGAAAGAGGAGGAGAAAAAGAAGAGGAGGAGGAGGAGGAAAAGGAGGAGGGGGAGGAGGAGAAGGAGAAAGAGGAGGAGAAAAAGAAGAGGAGGAGGAGAAGGAAGAGGAGAAGGAAGAGGAGGAGGAGAAGAAGGAGGAGGAGAAGGAGAAAGAGGAGGAGGAGGAGGAAAAGGAGGAGGAGGAAAAGGAGGAGGAGGAAAAGGAGGAGGAGGAAAAGGAGGAGGAGGAGAAGGAGGAGGAGAAAAAGAAGAGGAGGAGGAGGAGGAGAAAAAGAAGAGGAGGAGGAGGAGGAAGAATAAGAAGAAGAGGAGGAGGAGGAGGAGGAGGAAGAAGAAGAGGAGGAGGAGGAGGAAGAAGAAGAGGAGGAGGAAGAAGAGGAGGGGGAGGAGGAGGAAGAAGATGAAGAAGAAGAGGAGGAAGAGGAGGAGGAAGAGGAGGAGGAGGAAGATGAAGAAGAAGAGGAGGAAGAGGAGGAGGAGGAGGAAGAAGAAGAAGAAGAAGAAGAAGAAGAAGAAGAAGAAGAAGAAGAAGAAGAAGAAGAAGAAGAAGAAGAAGAAGAAGAAGACGAAGAAGAAGAAGAAGAAGAAGAAGAAGAAATAAAAATAAAATTTGGTAAGACATCAAAATGTTTAATGAGGAAAATCCAAGAATACCGTCAAACTCAAGAAATAACTTCAGTATTATTTCTCAAATGCTTAGAAGCATACTTAGCATATACAATATCATACATGGAATATAAATATAAAAAATTATGTTATTATTTGAACTTCATCTTTTTATCTTCTTTGGATGATCATATGTTCCAATAAATAATAATTATTTCATTGGTATGATATAACATGTATTAAAATGACTACACTGTTCATTTTTTGCTATTAAGCACAAGACCTTCATGGTCCTACAAGTCACAGGGACGTTTAAGAGAGCATACCACATCAGGGCTCATGACACACTGTAGCCACTCTTTACCTCTGCCAACAAATTTCTCAGCAGGTAGTTCAGAGGGAACCCGGAGGATGACTTCTTTACAGGCATCACAGGCAAGTGCAAGGATCTAAAACAAACAAGCAAGTGTCATACACTCACAAGATCTTTCTAATGAATGTAGAGTCTCAAGTAATATTCATTCAATTGCATAAAAGAAACATTAATTACATAAGTATACACACATACACACAATATATTTAATTTAATTTAATTTAACAAAATAAGAAATGTGTACTAGAGTAAGAAACCTGAAATCTAGGAAGGAGATGGGTAAAAGGCTAAGCACTCCCTTCTTCCCAGTGCATTTCATGCTCAGGGGGCCACACTCTTCCTTAGGACTGGTTTTTATGCTGTTCTGTAAAGTGAATTTACTAGTAACTTCACTGACTGGGAGGGCCAAGTGAAGATCCAGCAGCAACAGGTGTGAGACAGTACCAAACACACACAGCAAGGAGAAATAAGTAAGTTCACCAAACCATCAAACTGTTTCCATAAATGTTCAACATCCCAGGAGCTGCAGAAGCAAAGCAATAGCCTGCTAAACCAAACCATGGTGCCTTTGCTGAGGGGCACTGTGGCTGCCGTGGGAAGGGCGGGCGGAATCTAGATCTGAGTCCACACGACATGGGACCTTATTCTGAGCACACACCTTCTCCACACAGGTCATTGTAGAAAGCACTTTACTTCAAATGTTTTAAACGATTTAGTGATCTACAATGAGCCAATTCCAATTGATTTTGCATTAGGAGGCTCAAATTTAATTCTGTTGTGAACTTTTTATATGGATGTTTCTGAAAGATATACACTCCATTTTCTTCAGATTACCAGTCCTTGGCCAAAAGCAAGGAATCCAACCAGCAGCTACGCTGCTAAGCATGAAGTTATTACCATAAACTAAAATTGGCTAGATTTGAATGAAAATTTTATTTCCAATCTGTCTTAAAGCCCCTGTAAGTTATACAATTTAACTTATATAGAAGAGATCCACAAAGGTAGAGATTATATTTTATTTGCAAAATTGGAAATAGATCACAACCATCCCACCCAAACTTTCTCAGGCTTCATAGCCAAGACTGCAGGAGCACAAGCAGGTGTTTTGAGGACTGTGGCTCAGGGCGACTGACAAAGCACATCTATTCATTCACTCAACCAACACTTATTCACTCAACCAACACTCAGGGATAAGGAGGTGCTAAGCTCGGTCATCGGCTCCAGCAGTGAGCAAAGCAAGGACCTTGCCCTGAGTGGATCACATTGGGTGACACCAACAAAGATAGACAAGTGCTCAAACGTCACATCCCACCAAGGACCGGCCAAGACAGATAACAGTTACTGGAGAAAAAGACCAGAGAAAGATGGCAGAGAAGGCTGGCGCCTCTGTGAACTGAGGGAGCAAATCAGTTCCGCATAGGGAGCCGTCTGGAACATTGTTTTGTTCAGAGTGCAAAGGAAAGCAGCAATGAGAGGCATAAAGCTGCAGAATGGTTTTATCTGGCGTTCACCAGCAGTCAGTCAGCTGGTTGCATGGCAACAAGATTACAGACACATACACATGGAAGTCAGGATAACAACTGCAATGGCATAGCACTATTCTAAGGTAGGGACATGGTACTTACACGGAAGTCTTACTGGTAGCGGTGAATGGCCCAGTTATGACAATTACTTCGGGGGGAAAAAGTGTTCCTGACACCCATTTATTCACATATTAAACGAATTGAATTAAATGTCTACTTTTTAGTAGACACCCAGTAACAACATGATCTGCATGAAAATTCAACCCCGGGATAAGACAGAGTTGTAAACACAGTAGGATATGGAAATGCCATGCAGGGAAGTTGGGGCTGGCGTAGGAGAGCAGGGAGAGCCAGCCTCACCTAGGAACCAGATGAGGTCAACTGAGGAGTGGCCATGAGTCAGTCATGATAGGAGAAGGCAGGGTTGGAACTACAAATGTACAGAATGACAGACGACAGAGAATTAAATAGAAAGCTATAGTGTAGCGGGTTGCAACCTGTGGGTCATGCATGACCCATTTGGGGATCAAACAACTCTTTCACAGGGATAGCCTAAGGCCACCAATGGTTGGGGCTCACTACAACATGAACAACTGTACAAAAGGGTCTCAACACAATGCTAGGAAGATTGACGACCACTGTTCTAGTGACTGATGTGTACAATCTAAGGGGAAAAAAAAATTTTAAGTGATTCTGAACCGTAAGTGTGGAGCAATTTCTGAATAGTGTCAACAACCCATGCGGAGTCTTTCTCTTACATATTATAAGGAGCTGCTATGGCTTACAGATAAGGTGGGACCCCAAAGGTATGCATTGTGGGTGCTACATCCAATCACTGGGCGGAAACTGTTATGTGAACGTCACCTAATGAATAGCTATTAATGAATGCTCCATTTGCAGGCATTGTTAGAGGCGGTGGAAAGTTTGTGTTGGCTCCTGAATCACACAAAGAGGTCACTGGAGATGAGTCTGTGAATGATGGGCCCTGTCCTGCCTCTTCTCTGTTACTCCCTTTTGCTTCAGGTCTACCATGAGATAAATAGCTTTCCTCCACCATGACCTTTGGCCATGACGTTTCTGCTTATCTTACATGAGCCTAAAAGTGATGGCATCAGTTAACCAAGAACTAAAACTTTTAAAATTGTGAGCAAGCCAGAACATATCTTCTTTAACATCTTTTAACATCTTTTAACATCTCCTTTAACATCTTTTTCTTGGGTCTATCGAAGAACAATGAAGAAAACTGACCAATGCAGAAAGCAAAGGATTGTCTCAAGTAACTAAGTTACCTAAGCAGGTTTATATTGAAGAGTGGGAAGTCTGAACATTGTGCAGAAATAGAATGAAGGATGAAGACTTTCATTTTAATGAAGACACGTAAGAAAACTTGGAGAATGTGGTGAGAAAAGTAACTAGCTATGAAGAATAACATGATTTCCAAACATCCTACAGCACCGAAGAACTAACAAGAAGAGCAGAGAATTGAAGGGCAAGGTCTGTAGATAAAACTGAAACATAGAAAGGAAGAAAGAACCCAGAAATACCTTCTGACCTGCCAAGATTGGCTCTGGTTTCTTGGCCTCAACAGAGATGGAGTGAAGTGAAAACATGGGACACACCTGCGGTGTACAGGAAGCTTCTGGCCATTACACCTTCGATTAGAGGGAGAGCCACAGCCAATCTGGCCTTTCCATGGGGTTAGGATCCATATTCAAATCTATGGCTTGGGTCAGAAGTCTTTTGGGTATTATAAGGACAATGCCACAGGGAAAGCATCAGAAACAACCCCATGGTCATGGTTACTCTTCCATAGATTAACGGAGACACACCGCTGTGTGTCTATGAGGATAGTTCTGAAAGGTGTAAATGAGGAGAGAAAATCCGCCCTGAATGTGGGTGACATCATCCCATGGGCAGGGATACAGGGCTGAGTGAGAAGGAAAAACTGGGTGCCAGCATCCATGCTCTCTGCCTCCTGCCTGTGAGTACAATGGGACCAGACCGACTGTGAGGTACCACCAAGAGTGACCTGAGCATCAAACTGTAGCCAAAATAAACCCTCACTTCTAGGGTATTTGTTCACAGGCACAAGAAAAGTAGATGATCTCATCACTAAACCTGGAAGTATAATAGGTTTGCCAAGGTCACCAAAGTCACCATAGCTGCTTCATGTCACATTGAAGAAATCTTGGACAGGAGGGAGGGCTTGCAAAGAGGGAAAAATTTCTCTATTTGCATTTGCTTTGTCTTTACCTACAAAACTCAAGCAAACCAAACAATAAATTACCATGAGAGAAGCAACTGCTAAATACAGTTATCACTACTCTGTATCCATAAATAAAACCAGTACCATACTACAAAAGTAATTTTCTAAAGCAATGACAAGTGTGGAAATGCCAGGAAGTAAATGTAGTAGAACCCTAGAAGGCCACATGCCAGCACCAGGTCATCTGCTTCCTGACTGTCGGCACCAAACACCTTGCTGTCTTCCCATGATGTCCCCACTGAAGACTTGCCTACTTCAGAAAAACCTAAACGCAAAACACAGGTGGATGTACACAGAGAGAAAGGCAGATCCAGTCTGAAGTAGGGAAAATGGGCAACATACATATATTATTCCTAAATTAAATTACAACTTTATGATCCCTATAAAAATCTCAACAGAGTATTTCCTGGAGTTAAATGAGCCGATTCAAGGGTTATAGAAAAATTACAGAAAAGAGCAACAAAGGGATGTGTAGCCATTACAAGAGCATTTGAAGTTCTACTGAATAAAAGCAAGACGGTGTGTCAGTATGTGGGTAGAAAGTATTTAGTTACATGATTTACAACGCCATGCCTGCCTGCACCTCATCTATTTACAACCCACAGAAGATAGACACAAGTTTTGTCATTAACAATTTATAAGAGTTTTTTATCTGTCACAGTCTTGCCTACACAGCATTTTGTTAAAAACCGTTAAATGTGAAATATTGCTTTTAATTCACTTCTGACAAGTCAATCTCAGTAAGTCTTCTACTGATGCAATCCTTAAAGACATGAAAGAGTAGTTCTCAACCTTCCTAATGCTGTGACCCCTTAATCCAGTTAGACATGTCATGGTGATTACAAACCACAAGATTATTTTAGTCGCTACTTCATAACTGTAATTTTGCTGCTGATTTATCATAATATAATATAATCATAATAAAAATAGTTGTATTTTCTGATGGTCTTTAGGCAGCACTTGCGAAAAGGGTCATTCAACCCCCAAAAGGGTGGTGACCCACAGGTTGAGAACCACTGCTGTAACATGACATCAAACATGAAACAGCTCCCTGTCTAGCCATATGCAACCTGTTTGGAGAGAATAACACCTCTGAAATCACAGTCATCGGCTTTGTATTCGTCATCTCCAATTCGGGGTCTGCCATCGATAAATATGCCTGCTCATATACACGTGAATGGTATATAGCCAAATTTATCCACTATGACATTATTAGTGAGAGCAAAAGCCTGTAACAAAAGAGCTAGATACTAGTAAAGAGACCCTTGCAAAATCTCTGATGATGAACTTACTGAAACAATAAAGGATTAAGGGGAGTAATGGGGAGAAAAAAGCTTCTAGACTTTTCTGTGAGGATCCAGGTATATAGAAGTTCTATATATTAAAATCTCTGATACCAACAGGAAAACAATATTTGGAAACATAGTAAATGGTATGCCATAGTATACTATGTAGAGATACAGGCCTGTTGTTTAAAGGTGATGTCTGAAAGAGCGATATTAATTTAGGATGATGTGATATTTTAAAGCATAAAGTAGAAGATATGACTGGGGCAAGAGGCCGGGGGCAATATACATTCTGAGAAACAAGACTTAGAACAAGGCTCCGCAGAAAATTAGCATTTACACGTGAGAAAAACAGTGGCCAAGCAGACAGAAGTGATAAGAGAAGGCAGTGGCCAGGGCGTGGGGCATGGAAAGAGGAGGGTCTGCTGCCTAACATGCATAGTTTCCGTTGTGTAAGATAGCTGTTTCAAGGTATCTGCTTATAGTTAATTTGCTATTAGTGTATACTTAAAAACCCCGTTCAATGGGAAGATCTCATGTTACGCCTTTAAGTCATACTCAAAAAATGTGGGGCTGGGGCAGAGGGGAGTAGGGAATGAAGAAACCAGGTAAGGAGTCAGATTCTGAGGTCCAGAAAGTTTTTTCTAAGGTGTTCATTTCCAGAATAAAGAATGAATAACAGGGTAGAATTATGTGTAGAGAAGAAGGCATCTCTTGAATTTGTCAAGGGAGCTCTTAGAAGGCTGTAGAGAACAAAGATCTTTTGGCTTTCAGGAAGAAAGCTCAGGTGCTTAAGACGCTGTGGGGTGGGGCAGTACAGGAAGTGGAGAGAAGCTGACTGGTGGAATGGCAAGGGATTACCTGAGTGTATGAGAAAGAGATGACATAGGGAGCCTCACCCCTGAAAAACTTCTTCTGTAGACAGTGTGCTTACTTACTCTGTGCTTTTCTCACACCCATCTGAGACTGGAGTTCACATGCTCCCTGGCGTTTAAAACAAACTGAGGAGACTCACACTACACTTTCGTGCTTGAAAGCAAAATAAGGGGAGTAGCCAGAAGACCCCACCCGCCCACCCCCATTTCTAAACTCAAGAAAGGAGGGTTCTACTTATTCACCTATAGAATATGTTTTTCTCTTAAAGGATCTCAGAGTATGGGCTTGCACAGGGTAGCGCTCCATCAGGAAGACTAAGCACGCCTTTTCTTTCAAAGAATAAGACCCTGTGATATAAAAGGAAGTGTCACTGTCCGGCACTAGGTATCAGCCTAAGTTCGCTCTTTGTCATCAGCAGAATATTTTGTGACGATTATTTGCCCTAGGCTCTGGGAATTCTGATGGAAAGTTTAGACGGTTCATTCCTTGGGACTTCCAGTAACCAGTCACATTTGCAGTAATTAAAAACGCAGGAATTTCTTGTGAAAGGAGACCTGAGGAGAAATGAAAGATGCTAAGACCCTTGGAACCCTTCACTTCCACACACTTTGGTTCCCTGGGTTTCTCCAGGCTTCAAAGCCGGCTTGAGTGACTGCCTGCCGCAGGCCAAGGGCGTTAGGGCAGTATCAAATTGGTAGCTATTTTGCACCTAGCATAGTGAACTTTTTCCTTGTGCAAGGGACCCTGATAAAACTATAATCTGGAGCATTCTTTTCCCACAATCCCCAACGGCCCAGTCATTCTTGAGTCTTCTGTTCCCTAGGGAGATCCAGTCCTGTCCTCAATAAAACCATAAATTTTGACTCACACCTCTGAGAGGGCTGAAGGTCCTGGCTGTTGTACTTCTTAAAGCAAGAAAGAATCTGAGCAGGAGTTGAGAAGAAAAATTCAAACTCCTTCTAGGTCAAGATCTCAGGGTTAGGATGTTCATTTCATTTCCCAGAGATTTAGAGGATTAGTGGTCACCTTGTGTCCACCCATCTAACTTTGGGAGAAAGTCCAGACTCTTTCCTTCATTCCAACGCACTTCTAGAATTCCATCCTCAAGCAAGGAACCCCTCAAAAGCAACAAGTTGGTTGTTTTGTTTTGTTTTTTGACCGACCCCAAGGACACCACACCGGCCTTTGGTGTCCTCTGCCAGGCAGCTGACTTCACTCTGGGCGGCCTGCACCCAGAGCTCCGGAGACCGTGCTCCAGGCCCCGGCACAGCCCTGGCGCACCCCGCTCTGCCCAGAGAACCCCGAGGCCAGGGTTTTGGCTGGGCGTCCTCGGTCCGCCCCCGTCTCCACCGGCGCGCGCGCCTATTACAGCTCGCAGCCACACTCCCTCCCCTGCGGGACCTTGGTGTCCGGGTCGCTCGGTTCCCTGCCGTCCTCCCTCACCGCCAACAACTGCTGCAGTTTAAGGTGTCCTGAGGCCCGGTGGCCCCACGTGGGCCAGCCGCTCCGGCCACATGTCCCTCTCCCTGTCCTTGAGATGGTCCCCGGAGCTCACCGCGAGGGTCAACAGGTGTCCCAGGCCGAGGGCAGGGCTCCCGGAGCGCGTAGATCCCGCAGCCGCCATGGCCAGCTCAAGGGACAGGTCACCGCCCCGCACCCGCTGCGCAGAGGTGGAGCGCGCACAGGCGCTTTTCTCGCGCTCGTCTGATGCTCCCGCCTCGGTCCCCGGGGGCTTTTCCTCTGGGCCGAGGGTGGAGCTCGGGGCAAGTCCAAAAGACTCCAATCGGCCACTCCTTGTTATTTTTCTTGAGTCTTCAGGACTTTAAGAACTCAACCGGTGGGAACTCCCTCTGGCCTCCACCCTTTCACCTGTGCTAGGCATTTCTCACCAGCAGACGCCACCTATATGTCCCTTGTCACCCCCACCCACCCCCCACCCCCCACCCCGCCCCGGATGGCGGTCTAGCAGGATTAACAGCTGGCCCTGCCCAGCAGAAGCCCTGACTGTACTAAGATTCACCTGGGAGCTCTGGCCCTGGCCCCGCCCAGAGCACTGCCCACTGCCGGTGGAGTTACCTGGGGGTAAGTGGGGGGTGGTTGGTGGAGGTGGGGGGACGGGGAACTCCCAAGCCCACAACTGCCCAGATTCAACTGGCTGAGTTACAGCTGTCTTAAGCTATCCTGATAAGATGTGGACTCAAGGGACATTCTATTGTGTAAATCAAAGTCCCACAGACATGTAAATAAGGTTCTAACAGGAGTTCCATCCTAAAAGGTCTAAAGGTTCACAAAATAGATTGACAGTGACACTGGTTCTATAATTTAGGGAGAAACGGAAACAAAGGAAGGTGGAGAGGAAGAGAGGGAGGGAGGGAGGGAGGGAGGGAGGGAGGGAGGGAGGGAGGGAGGGAGGAACAGAGGTGGGGGGAGAAGGAAAGAGGGAGGAAGGGAGGGAGGGGGGAAGGAAAGAGGGAGGGAGAAAGAAAGGGAGGAAGGGAGGGAGGGAGGAAAGGAGGGAGGGAGGGAGGGAGGGAGGGAGGGAGGAACAGAGGTGGGGGGGAAGGAAAGAGGGAGGAAGGGAGGGGGAAGGAAAGAGGGAGGGAGAAAGAAAGGGAGGGAGGAAGGGAGGGAGGGAGGGAGGGAGGGAGGGAGGGAGGGAGGGAGGGACAGAGGTGGGGGGAGAAGGAAAGAGGGAGGAAGGGAGGGAGGGGGGAAGGAAAGAGGGAGGGAGAAAGAAAGGGAGGAAGGGAGGGAGGAAAGGAGGGAGGGAGGGAGGGAGGGAGGGAGGGAGGAACAGAGGTGGGGGGAAGGAAAGAGGGAGGAAGGGAGGGGGGAAGGAAAGAGGGAGGGAGAAAGAAAGGGAGGGAGGAAGGGAGGGAGGAAGGGAGGGAGGGAGGGAGGGAGGGAGGAACAGAGGTGGGGGAAAGGAAAGAGGGAGGAAGGGAGGGGGGAAGGAAAGAGGGAGGGAGAAAGAAAGGGAGGGAGGGAGGGAGGGAGGGAGGGAGGGAGGAGGGAGGGAGGGATGGATAATAAACCAAAGTTACTACAGAAAATTCATCAACTGTAACCTTGGATTGGCTAAATGTGGGCTCTCGGATTTCCTCTGTGGTCTTTTGTGATTTCTTTCTGAGCATGTCCCAGACAGAGTCCTGGACATCCTGGTAGCAATTATTTTTCTCTGTGATGTTATGGGGATTAGAGTTCATGGTGAAAAGTAGAAAAGAACAGGAGAATCAGATTCTGAGTTGACAGCACTCAAGCCCATGAGTTATAGCACAGGTAACCAGGAAGACTAAGTCTGAGAGCTTCTCCAGCTTCAGAAAGCAGGACTGAGCTTTCTGACTCACCTCCTGCACCTCTTTTAAAAGACACCACAGAAGTCTCACCAGGAAGACAAAGGTGTCCCTTCCCTGGTGCCTGGTTTAAAGATAGTTGCAGAAAACAAATCTGAAGAGCTGACTGCGGTGCTCAGTACCATTTCAATGATCAAAAATGCTCTCCCCTCTGTGAACAGACCCAAAATGGTGGTAATAGCAACCACACGTTAAATTCAAAATTAATGGTAAATTCCTGACCTGATGGTTTCTATTAATGTAGGTGTTCTATTGTCTCCACAGCCATAAAATTAGCATCCTTTGCTAGTAAAATAAGCCTGGGTCATGAGTCTGACTGTCATGTTTTTGTTTTCTTCTTAATGCTCATACATGTTTGCCCAGTGATGATTTCGTAAATGCCGATCAACTCATTGGTGATGATATCACACTGTCCAGCCCCAAGCTTTCCAGAAAACACAGAAGCCAGCTGGTTTCAGCATCACATCTCTTGACAACAGGACATTGCCAAACTCCTGCCACCTTCAGCCTCCAATACCTTTGGAATGACTCAAACTCTTCCTCATTAAGGAAAGGGAAGCAATTCATCTCAGATAAATGAAGCTTTCAAATGGCAACTTTTATTTGTGAAAATTTACTCAAGGGATTAGATAAAAGTTACCTATTCTAAGTAAATGTTCTGCCTCAAAGGATTAGACTAGCTGGCAACTGTAAATTTCTCCTTGAACCAGTTTAGAAACATCTCAGGAAAGCACGAGAAGTGTAGATTGATCAATGTGGCTCCTGTGTCATTTGGCTGGGAACAGAGCCCTGAGACAGAAGCCAGCTCTCCATAACTCTAACAGCATGGAAAGTAAACATCAGCTTCCTGTCCGGCCAGCCCTGCTTTGAGAACTCCTCAGGCATACTCACAATTGATAAGTAATCCAGAACACTGGCTGCTGCCTATGGTACCTCGTTCATCTAAATCTAAACTGCTAAACTGATCCTGAGAGATTTACTAAGAAACAACTGAGACAAACGTCAGTTACATAGATCGCATACAGAGTCAGAACCAAAAGCTCCTTAAAGACAGGAGCAATGTAGACCTTGAACTCTAGGACCCAAATCTACCCAATAGCTTCACAGCCTTTTATTTTCAGAAGCCAGAAACTAACTATGCTGCGGTAAACAAGCAAATAAACAAAGCCCCACTTACTCAGATAAGCACAGAGTCACCTGTACATCTCTGCCTCTAACCCGTGATTGCCAGAGTCCAGGAAAAAGAAAACGGTGGATGGATGTGGCTTTCAGCAGGACTCGTCCTACCAAGGTGTGTCCCTGATCCAGAATGACAGTGGAGCTAGTGTGACATAAATCTAAGCAGGAAGAAGGAACAAGATTGAAGTGAGATGCTTAGGTCTCAGAGTCAGAAGTAGGCAGCAAACCTGATGATAACTACAGCACAACTATCCACTGCCCAGAGTTGTCACAGGGATCAGACGGTACTGTGCGTGATGCCCTCGGAGTAATGCTCTATATGTTCCTTGCTTCCTTCTGTGTCTGTTATGATGGGTCTCCCTCTTCTCCACACCATCCTGCCCCATCTCTGGCCACCTACATCAAGGTCCATCCCATTCTTGTGACGCTTCCCTGCCTTTCTAGTATGCATCTGAAGGAGGCTCTTTGCCTGGTCTACGACTAGTCAGAACACTAACTCGCCACTTCAAGTCTTTCAGCTCCATCTCCACAGCAAGGGAAAACATCTTCTGGCAACAATAAAATTAAAATTAAGCTATATAAGGTTTGTGGAGTTTTAGAAAATATTCATTAGTTTTAAAAAAAAGAATTCGTTTGTAATGCAAGAAATATGGTTTGCATTTCTGTTAAATTATTTACTTTCTACTGTTTCATATACTTCTTTTAAGCTTGCTTTTCAAAATTAGTGTCAATGAAGTGGAATATATACAAGGGAGCCAGTGATAAGAGGATGTGTCTGAGTTCAAATCCCAGGTAACAAACTAAGATTGTTCGTCCTGCTTTTCTTCTTTCATGTTGGCTATGCCTCTGTATTGTCTTCTGATTGTATATAGACTGTCCCTTGCACCTTATGTGACTTACAAATATTGCTGCACTCTTAAGTGTTGGTGCACATCTGTGCACATACACACACACACACACACACACACACACACACACACACACCTGCACATATATACACCTGTGTTTTTCAGACCTTTGTATTCAGACTCTACTTTTGCTGTAAGCGCTATGGTGTATTCTTTCTTCTGCGTGAAGATTTCTCCTGTGCTCCTTTCTACAAATGTCAACATTCATTTATCCCTTGACAGGGTAAAACCCTCTTCATTAAACCAGGTCAAAATACTTGCCATAATTACTATGATAAATTTGTTAGGGTGAGTTTTTAATTAATATTTCTTTCTCACCAAAGATTACAGTTAATAACTATGCTTTTCAGTTCACCCTTATGTCTCCCATATTAGCACAATTCCCAAATAATTAACACTTAAGTGTTTGTGAAATAAATGAGCAAATGAAAGATTGACAAATACATAACACATTTGGGCATACTTAGAACAAATAATTCTTTTCTTTTTCTATTCTCCATGTACATTGATGTATTAGATTAATATCGTGGGTCACATTTTCTAGGGTAGGAATTCCTAATACATATCAAACACACTGAGCATATTTAATTGATAAAGATGAGCCCACAAGGAATGACCACTGTTTGTGTGAAGAATAGACAAATACTCTGGTTGATTTTAACATAATTTAAGACAGATGAATGAGCAATAAGACCTTTAATATCTTTTAAAAAATAAATAAATAAAGGTGGCAGCAGATACTACAGTGGTTAATTCCGAAGTCACTTGAAAGAAATTCCATAATTCCATAAGGGAGAAGATCCACCCCCAGGTGACAAGCACCTTGGATGGCAGGGAGATGGGGGGGAGGGGGTGAAGGTGCTTTTGCTTCTTCCAGGTGAGGGCATCTGTCCCTTGTTACTGCAGCTGCACCCCTCCTCTAATGTTAGATTAGGCAAACTGAAGCATCTAGCCTCATAGACTGGCCAGTGATCGGGTCCTTGGCTTCCCCAGGCAGGCAGACAACCACTGTCCAGCCTCTGTCATGTAACCCAATCTAGTTACATTTTCTTCTTTTATATCATGGATGCATTATGTTAATTCAGCCCCTCTGGAGGATCTTGCCTGATACAGACATGATGAAGCAAAGAAGAAATCCTTGAGAGATGGGATTGAGAGAACAGATTCACAGTTAGATAAAAATACAACCAGGCTCTTACTCAACCGCACAAGCGAAGTAGCTTCTAGAGTGTCCAATCCGTGCTGTGGCCACAGAACCATAAAGTTAATGGAAGATGGTTTAAAATGAACAACTGTATCCCAGTAGGTAGAAAAGAATTTTCAAAGTAAATCCAAACCGTTTTTTCCACCCCATGGAAGCAACAGCTTTTCACGGCTAATGTCAGCCTCTGTCTTGTGCCTTTCTGATTCTGCCTCCACCTGCTCAAGGGCATTGTTGAAAAAGTACTGCCCCTCCTCCCTTACCTCATTCACTAAACCCATCTCAGCCCTCCCAATAACATGTAAGGGGAGTCAAAGGAAACCTCAACCCCTCTCTACTTCCTTTCTCCTTCTGGTTACTACATTCCATTTATTTGTTCTTCTATCTAGAAAAAGAAATCTTGAAGAGGTTTGGTTTGATTTAAGTTCAAGATTTCTGCTTAACAAAGGACACTGTAATAGTTGTTAGACTGAGAGAATTTTTTTGTGACACACACACACACACACACACACAAAAAAAAAACACACTTAGCATAGACTAGGAACTACAGCACACGTGCAAGAATGTAACAGAGCCTCAAGAGACAAGCGAACAAGAAAGGGACCAAGCATTTTAAAACAGAGGCTACAAATGTGTATTCCAAGAAATCAGAGAATAGTATGCTAAAATATTAAATTATCCTTTCTCCAAGTAATAGCAATAGCTGATGAGTTCTGGATAATCTGAGAACCCTGATAGAATTACAAATTTGAAAGAATGTTAAGCTAAGTAATCTAACAATGCCCTTGTAGCCTGTTGCTTAAGGAATCATTTCCTTATTGTGCAATTCCAAGAGAGTCTCATTGTTTGTTAAAAGGAAGTTAGGAACAATCTGCATTACCATCTTCAGAGAGCAAGTCGATAAATTGTGGTCTCCCATGGATCCCGGTTCCAACTTGGAGACACCAAGCTCCATATAGTAAGTAGCCTTGCTCATTCTGAAGAACAGAATCTAGTCAACTAGCTGAAATAGAATACTTCTTAATTAAATGTAAATGAGCAAAAATTTTACAGCAATGGTATATTTTTATGCAAAAAAATACATTCTAAACAAGCTCCTCATGGAGATAAACATGAGTTGAAAAATATAGGTGTGTAGGGTAGGGGCGGGAGACGGGGAGCTAACCAAAAGAAAACAATGAATATATTGTTCATCTTAAGAGGAGCAATAGGAAAATTGAACACTATTTTGCCCTTTATTATATGTTTTCTTATTAGTAGTACAGACTTGTTCCTTGAACAAGGAATAATAATGAAGGGAACCATTGATAATCCAAGTGAGTAGAGAAGAAATCAATATTGATGTAAAGGGAGGAACTAAAAAAATTGGTTGTACATATATACTGGACATCATATCTGGTAGTACATTTCTGTGTATGATAGTTTGTCATACATAATCATAAAATCCAGCATTTACAACAGTATATTCCAAAATAATAAAGAAACAAAATATCTGCAAGGCAGGTGAGATTCAATTTTTCATAATTGTTTGGGTTTGTCTTGTCAGAAGCTGAATACTGTGCCTCACACCAGACTGTAACTTGATATTGGGTCTCTGTATTAACTAATGTACCATGAAGAATGTTCCCCATTAATTCCTGATTGGTCAGTAAGTGGCTGGGGCTTATGACTGGGCAGGGAGGATAGGAGGTGGGACTGGGGGTCTTAAGAAAGAGAGAGAAGGAAGTCACCATCAAGCAGAATAGATCAAGAACACATAGCCAAGAGAAATGCACCTTGAGGACAGGCTGATAGAGCAGAAGCAGCCTGGGAGACACCAGATTGGCAAATGACTGAAATTTGTGTGAGTTTTAACAGGTGGAAGAATTAGAATAGCTCAGAACCTGCCCAGCATAGTGCCTACAGCTTATTAATAAGTTGTAATGTTTCTGTGTCCTTCCCTTGGGATATATACAACCAACAGTCAGATAGAAACCCCTAATAGCTATTTAGGAATAAAAAGGGCATAGTAACTCCCAAGAAAATAATTTTTTGCTTTAAAAAAAATCTATCAACAGAAAGTAAAAATAGGTGGCCTGCCTGTATTTACAGCAGAAACAAATGGGAATAAAAGCTTTGAATTAGGTCAGGCAAATCAGAAGACTGTTGGTGTTTTATAGGTGTGGAAGAAACAACATTTCAAATCACAAATAGTAAATATTCATATGAAAAAAGTCGGGCATAAACATTTTATTTACTGGACAACTGTACTTTAATAAGAGAAGAAATCTTGAAGACACATGCCTGAAATATTCACCAACCACAGAGGAAGCCACTAAATTATGTGCACAATAGGAAATTGTTCAGTAGATAAATTCTATAACCACTGCCTATCTGAGACTCTATTATTCTTTAGGGCTTCTTAGAAATATTACAACACCATAATGAGTCAAAAAATCTTACTAAAATCCTAAGTAGATGAATGGATTAGTAATCATAAAACAATAAGAGCCACACAGAATAAAGAAATTGATGAATAGAATTGATAGTCTAGGAATGTATTCTGCAATTATTTATGTAACTCTAATATTTAAAATATTACCATATTTAAAGAACCATCAACTCACCTCCAGCTTCTTTTTAAAATAACCTTAACTGATAATCTTTATGACCAGCTCATGTTCATGTTGAAGTCTTGTTAATAAACTGTAAATATAATATTGAAGTACGTGTGGCTAATGAGGCCCTCAACAATTTTCAGAGTGTTTGATAGGTCAGCTGACAGAAGAAAGAGTCAAGACAGCAGCTGTCACTGTGCCTAGAGGACATTCAGTGTCATAATGGCTAAAGATGAGAGAGACAACAGTACAGTTGATAGACGCTGTCGCCAGGCCTTCTTCCACCTGTGTGGACTCAGCATTACACAGTGTGAAGCTGGGAAAAGAATCTCCCTAGGGCTTTTCTTTTGCAATATTTGCATGCCTCTCCTCTGTTCAAACTTCAGAACATCTGCCTAATCCATTACTAGCCTGCTTTCTGTTTCACAGAGCACTTGGACATTATCGAGAACTTCTAGAACTTTCTGTCCTCCTAAACACCTGGGGCCCTGTGCCAGGTATGTGATCTTTTCTTCCATTCCTCGTGGTAATTCTTCTGTAGTAAGCACCACCCCATTCAGGACTAAAGACGAGCTCTCCTCTTATGTCTTCATTTATCTACACTCAAGGTCCCTGCTATGAAAACACTCCCACCCCATCCACTAAACCACCTCTATCTTCCCTGTTACACATGAAGAAAAAAAAGGAAAACTCTAACCTTACTCTGCCCCCCATTTCTTCTGCTAGTTACTATACCCCAAGAATAAAGGGATGTTCTTACAGTTGAATGGAAAAGACACTTTCTTTTTCAGCTTTGCCTTAATATCTGAATTGCAGGAATCATTGAAACATACCCTTCTTTTGACTTCTGCTTTCCCTTTCCAATGTCATTAATCCATCGGTGTCTTCTCCTTGTGTAACATGGCAGTATTGCAGTGCCACAGGAGACAGTGCTGGTCTTACACTGTGGTTCCATATTCTCACTCCCATATTGATCCCACTCAGCTTCCAACTTCTAGTCTTGGCAAAGTGCTGAGACCAGCATGTCTAAATCTCTATTACAGATCTCTCTCTGGATTCTAAATTCCAACTGCCTAATACAATTCTTAACCTTGGAACCCCAGGGTCTTGCAAAATCAGTCTTTCTACCTTCAGTCAAGACCAATACCACGCTGGCAGCAGTTAAGGCAAAGTTTGGCTATTCTCTTTTTCTTATATTCTAGGTCAATCAGTAAATCCTACCAAAGGTACCTGCAGAACATCCATGGGTGTTTGTTCCCACCATCTCTATCAATACAGTTCTGCTTCAAACCATTATCATCTGTCCTTGGGGTTATGCTAAAACCTCTTACTTGGCTTTGTCATCGCCAGTGCTCATAACCTTAATCTGCTTTCAACAAGCAACTTCGTTGTCCCTGTCTTTGAACAATTTAGAGCTGAATCTAACAGCCCACACCTGCCATCCAACCCTCAAGAGACTGAGACAGAAAAATCAGGAGCTCAAGACTAGCCTTGGCTACAGAGAGAGTCTTTCTCAATATATCACTAAGACATTAATAGATGCCAATAGTTTGGATTATCATGTTTTTGTCCTAAGATCCTCTGAAATTCTCTCAAATTTTTAAAAAACAAAACAAAAATCTCACAGAGATTTCTGATCCCAATGAAATAAAATGCTAAATATCTCCATGAGTCTCCAGGATTTAAAAGATCAAATGTTGTGTGGCTATTTCAGTGTTCAGAAGCCTTTAGAGTCCTCCCTTGAGGCTCAACTCAAGAGGCTTTCCACAACCTGCTCCTACTTCCTGGAAGCTGAAATGTACTTCTCCCACCAGTCTCTACTCAACCATGTCTGCTTCATAGAAAATAAGCCACCTGTTAGTCATGAGGCTATTTTGGGTTTTCTCACTTTGTTTTTCTTTCTGTAATAGTTTTATTGAGATAGAACTTACATCGATCTCTCTCTCTTGTTAATTATATTTCACGAGGAAGTAAGCCTCAGGACTGGGGCTGTGGATCAGTTGGTAGGTTGCTTGCTTGGCATGCACAAAGCCCTAAGTTTACTATACAGTACCTCAAATGGAGCGTAGTGGTACATGCCTGTAACTCCCGCACTCAGAGAGGTGGAGGCAGAAAGATCAGAAGTTCAAAGCATCATTAGTTCTATGTAAAGTCCAAGGTTTGTCTGGGATACAAAACACTGTGATGATGATGATTAACATATTAGTGTGAGTTTTCCAACAGAGTCCTAGCACCTGAATCAGGATAGTAGAGCTTATGAGTGGGAAGACATGAGACAAAAAGCTTGGCATGCATATGTTGGATATGTAGTTGAGTATCCACATGGTTGATATCCACACAGAATCACTCAGAGCACGAGTCATTTTTATAGCTATATAATAATTGATCCCTGCCCTGAATGCACTTCCAAAACTTAGGAATAGATTGCACAGGTACTAAATAGTGGCAAAGGGCCCATTTAGTGTGTGTCCTTCATGACTAAGTTAGAGACAGGAAGATGTGCCTGAAGCTCTCATAAATAGCTCATGTTCAAACTATTTAATTTAAATATCAGGCATTGCTCCAAAATAGAATGAGCTCTGCTGTTGTCTCCAGTGAAGTTCATGACTTCGTCATCCTCCCCTTCCACTTGATCAAGAAACTAGAGTCATGGGATTCAGGCTTGCTTCTCCCCTGGGCCTCTTGCCAAGCTCCTAGATCCTAACTATGTTGGACTCTTCAACCACGTCACCCGGTCTCAGCTCACCACCACCTCCCACCTATTCATATAACATCAGTTTCCTAGCTGCACTTAGGTTGTTTGCTTCTACTGCTGGTTTTGGTTGTTTCTGCCTTCCCTTGGCTCTCATCTTTACTTCTGTAACAACAAACATGCTGTCTCCTGCCTCTCTTGAGTCATGAAGCATTTTTCTGGAGAAGCAAAAGCCCTTGACTCTTTTGTGTGCATGTGATGATTTTTGTCCAGTTCTGTCATTACAACCAACTAAAGAACTGCAATGATCAGATTTGTAAATCTGTTTCCTATCTTTTATCTTCTGGTCTTTTGTTTGCTTGTACGGTTGGTTGGTTGGTTGGTTGGTTGGTTGGTTGGTTGGTTGGCTGGCTGGCTGTTTTTTCTCTGCGTAGCCCTGGTTGGTCTGAAACTTGCTCAGTAGACCAGACTGGCCTTAAACTCAGAGATTTGACTTTCTCTACCTCCCAAGTGCTGGGATCAAAGGTATGTGCCACCACTGTCAGGCATCTTCCAGTCTTTAGATGGTCAGATAATTGTAGACTTTTAGATTAGTTGTCTGTCTCAACAATCACTACAGAGACGGATGCGATAGTTAAAGTTGCATTGTTCATCTTGTATTTACAAAGTGATTTATATGAAAGAGAGTAAATAAGAAATGATTTCAGAACATTGATTAAGTTGCCTCCATATGACCCCAATATTTGCTTTGCTTTGCACTAGAGAAAAACACTTGATCTTTATTTAAGTCACTGCTGAGTACATAATATTACAGACTAATACAGATTCCAGCCATTCCACTGCAATAAATAAGATCTTTTATATAGTCTGTAACAAACAGAGTTCCAATGCAGTTCATTAAAAAGCTGTTATAAGCATTGGTCATATAGCAAAACCATAAAATTGACTTGTCACAGACTGAAACTTCCACCATCTCTGTCAAGCTCAACTTTACTGTTCTAAGGCTGAAACCTAGTCAAGGAAGCACAGAAAATTATTTGAGACTGTAATGTATATAAGAAGACCGAATTTTAATGAACTGAAAAGTGAACTCATGCCCCAGGCTATAAAATTGCAAGTCAGTACTGAGTCTGTCGGACAGAAGGCAACTAAAGCAATGTCATACCATTCAAGGGGGATTTTCATGGAGCAGAGAACAAAGCACACCAAATAAAATACACTGCATTTTAACCAGTGTACACTGACAAAAATTGTTTCCGTTCAGCATTTTGACTTAATGCAACAGTTAGAGATTCAATAACATCCCAGCATAACAAAAAGTAAGAACAGAAGTGAAACTGTTGAGCCCAGCTGTAAATGGCTAACATAGTGCAAGGACGAAGAACCCTTGAATGCAAGAACTGAAAGTGTGGCTGATAAAATCAATCACAAAATTTGTCTTAAAACTTGACAGGTCTAATTAATGAGGTTCAGTGACCTGAAAGGGACCACACAGCATCTCATCAGAAAACTCCAGGTCCCCCAAGTCCTCTAAAGTTAGGCTTCTGGGTTTAGTGGGGCAGCAAGAGAGTACCTTCTGGCTGTCTATTATTATCCTGGTTTTATTATAGTAAGTGATTAATTCTCCCCCACACTTCGTTTTCAGGTTGGTCAGAAGAAACCTACAATATTATCAAACCTCATTGGTTTGAACTCTGAATAAAAATAAAAGTAGTTATTGGCAGACATGGCACTCACTCCTCTGATCTTACTAACAGGGAGATTAAGGAAGGAGAACCCAAGGTCAAGGTCTTCTGGGATTACACAGCAAATTCCAGGATAGCCTGGGCTACATGAGAGCCAGGCACAAAGACAGGAGGGAGGAGGAAAAGAGGGAAAAGAGAAGAGGAAGAGGGGGTATAAAGGAGGATAGGGCTAGAAAATTTAATTTGTTGATTTCTAATTTATGCAGAAAATATTTATAACCAAACTTTGTTATTTGTAGCAGCTTAGAATCAGCTACATAATAACAAAAAACTAAAATTTTATGTCTGTGATATGCAGAAGTTCATTAACTTACTTAATAGTTATGTTTGAGGTTCCACAAATCTACTATTGGGAGCTTTTATCTTTATCTATCTATCTATCTATCTATCATCTCTATATCTATCTGTAGATCTTATCTGCAGATCTTACTGTTGTGTTTTATTAAAAGATACAGGGAGAGAAGGGAATATATTTGGTGGAGGTGCAGTAAGGTATGGGGCGAGGGCGTGCCTCTGCAGGCCCATGCTGAGGCATCTCTTCCCCCTAAGAAACCAGCCACATGACCAGTATAGTATAGAATAGAGTTTATTCAGGGCATGGGCAGGGGAGTTGAGAGAGTAGTAGAGACAAAGAAAGGCAGAGAAAGAGACTGGAGAAATAGAGGCCAGCCATGAGTACAGGGAAAGAGACGGGGAGGAGAATGGGGAGAGTGAGAGGGAACAGGAACAAAGAGCAAGAGAGAGAGAAGAAGGGGTCAGCAGCACCTTTTACAGTGAGTCAGGCACATCTGGCTGTTGCAGGTAACTGGGGCAGAGCATAGACAAAATGCCAACACTACCAACCTACCTATTATCTATACATTAATCCATCGGTCCAGCTGTTTCTATTTATTTATTTATTTATTTATTTATCTATTTATTTATTCTTTCATTTATTCATTCATTTAGAAAAGGATCTCCTTTTGTAGCCCAGGCTCATCTCTAACCAAAGACCCTCCTGCTTCCTGACTGCTGGAATTCAAAGCATGTACATTAATCTTTGCTTTAGTCTTTCTCAGTCCTTAGTTCTGCCACTCTTGGTGCACAGCCTCTCATCTGATGTTCACAAAATGGCTTCTTGGGCATCAGTCATCGCTTCACATATTAAGTATAGTAAAGGAGGTGGAAAAAATGCTTTTTTTAAAATTTGTATCAGTTCTTTTTAGACTTTCACCCAGAAGTTTCAAGCATAATATTTCCACTTTCCATTGGTCAGAATGTAAGATAATATCACATTCAGTTTAGGTAGTTGGTAAATAATTGTGTCTTAGCTAGGCACATATCAACTCCATAAGACTAGACTCAGAAATAGCTACTAGGAGACCATTGGTCAATACTCTAGAGTCTCTGTCAAAAACACTATAAAATAGCAGCAGATATATGCTGATTTGTGGCATGTGTCTTCTCAATGTTCAACTCTATAATTACATCAAACCACAAAACTTAAATTTAACATTTAATATTAATAATTGCATTGTATTTTAATGATTCTTTTATATAGTATATGTTATACACACAGTATTTTAAGCAGTAGTATTTTTATTAACATTACATAGGACTAATAATTCTTCATATGTTTTGTGCATGTACATGTGTGTAAGCACTTCATGGAGCATTGTGGAGGTCGGAGGATAATTTGAAGGAGATATTCTTTCCTTCAGCCATGTGGCCCCAGGGATTGAATCTCAGTTATCAGGCTTAATGACAAACTTCTTTATACAACAGGCTCTCAGTGTTTCCAAAATTTTTAAATTAACTAGTGAAAACTTGTCTGTATGGGTGTGTGTGAGTGTGAGTGTGTGTCTGTGACTGTGTGCTGTGTGAGTATGTGTGTGTGCGGGTGTGTGGGTGAATGTGTGTGGTATGTTGAGTGTATAAGAATGCCCAACAAAGGGGAGAGAGAACTTGTAGAGACCATATGCAGAGGTTGGGCATGGCCCCCCAATTAAAGAATGGGACCACCCACCCATCTCAAAAATATTAACCCAGAATTGTTCCTTCCTAAAGGAAATGCAGGGACAGAGTGGAGCAGAGACTGAAGGAAAGGCCATCCACAGATTTTTCCACCTAGGGGTCCATCCAATCTGCAGACACCAAACCCAGACACTATTGCTAATGCCAAAAAGTGCTTGCTGACAGGATCCTGGTATGGCTGTCCCCTGAGAGGCTCTGCCAGAGCCAATACAGATGTGGATGCTCACAGGCAACCATTGGACTGAGCATGGGGACCTCAGTGGAGGAGTTAGGAGAAGGACTGAACAAGCTGAAGAAGTTTGCAACCCCATAGAAAGAACAATATCAATCAATCAGACCCCCTCCCTCCCAGAGCTCCCAGGGATTAAAACATCAACCAAAGAGTACACATGGCTCCAGATGCTTATGTAGCAGAGGATAGATGGTCTTATCTGGCATCAAGAGAAGAGGAGGTCCTTGGTCCTGTGAAACCTCAATGCCTCAGTGTATGGGAATGTTAGGGTGGTAAGGTGGGAGTGAGTAGGTTGGTGGGTGGGTGGAAAACACCCTCATAGAAGCAGGAGATAGGGGAGAGAGGATAGGGATTTGCAGAGGGAAAACCGGAAAGGGGGTATTTAAAATACAAACAAATAAAATAACCAATTAAGAAAATAAAAATGTGTGTGTGTATGGGATATTGTGTGTGTGTGTGTGTGTGTGTGTGTGTGTGTGTGTGTGTGTGTGTATGAGTGTGTGAAAGTTATGAGTGTATGTGTGTAAGTGTGTGTGAGTGTCTGGTATGTGACTGTAAGTATGTATGAGAGTGTGGGAGTATTGTGTGAGTGTGTATGTGAGTGCGAGTATATGAGTATATGAGTATGTGTGATATGTGAGTGTGTAAGAGTGCTTGTGACTGTGTGTGAAAGTTTATGTGAGTGTGTGCATGAATGTACGTGTTTGTGAGTGTATATATGAATGTGTGTATGTGTGATGTGTGAGTATATAGGAGTGTATGAATGTATTGTGAGTGTTTGAGAATGTATATATGTGTATGTGCATGATTGTGTGTGAGTACACATGTGTGAGTATGCATGAGTGCATATGTCTTGTGTGTGTGAGTACATGTGTGTGACTGTGTATGAATAAGTGCATGTGACCAAGTGTGAGTGAGTGTGTGTAAATGTGTGTATACACACTAGTATGTATAAATGCAGGTGCTCACACGTGGAGGTCAGAGGACAACCTCAGGTTTTGTCTCTCCCTTGCTACCTTGTATGAGACAGGTCTCATGTGTTTTATGGGAATTCTCCTTTTCCAACTTTCATCTATGATGCAGGACTATAGGGTACCACTTTTAGATGGGGCCTGGGAATTTGAACTCAGGATTCCAAGTTTGCACAGCAAGTGCTTTACCAACTGAGTCATCTTCATAGGCTTTGTCTCATTATTTTTCTGCATGGTTTCCCAACCTGGAAAAAAAAGAGCAACCTTGACAAAATGTGATTAACTTGACACAAAAGACTGGCTTTGTCAATGTCTTAGTCACACCTATAAATGGTCTTGTGAAGTTACAAAGTCTTTATAAAGTCAGTTGTCCACAACAGATGGGAGAGGCTGATACTTTGCAAGTGATGAGAGATGGTTTTGAACATGGGCCGCCAACTCCGTGAGGATAACTTGCCTTGGGCCTGCTGCTCTAGGCAACCATCCCTGTTCACTCTACTCAGCCAACAGCTTTGTTTACTTGCAGTAGGTTCTGTCTTTCCTCTCACCCAATCATTTACATGGAGCTTATCAAAGTCTTGTGTGCATGCACATCTGGCACTCTTCCTAAATGCAGGTTCTAGCTCAACAGGGCAGATGTGGGGTCTGAGACATCTCTATCCTGATAGGCTGTCAGGTGATGTCCTCATTTCTGGGACCACAGGACACTGTGGATGAAAACACAAGCTGAGAGTTGAGATGAAGGGTAGCCGAAGGACCAACCAGAGTCCTGAGGCTGACTACATGAGAAACCTGAGGGCCGCATCCCAGATCAGAGCCTCCTGTGTAGTAGTAAATTATTTAAAATGCTGGCCCAGGGCTTATACCCCACTTTGATCATCGAGTTCCTGGATGAAAGACACACATAGCCTTTATATTTACAATAAGCCTTAAGCAACACAATAAATAGCTAGGCAGCTGCCTACCATCCACGCTGTTAGAATCTACTTTTCTACCAATAACCTCCAGTTATTACTTACTATTTTCTGTGTTCCATTTGGGTTGCTGTTAACTCCTATTGGACAGCCCTCAGGGCCATGATTTTATGGCTCAGCTAACCCATGGCGCTTCTCCTTTCTCCTGTCTTGCACTACCACCACCACCACCACCACCATCTTCTTCTCCTTCTCCTTCTTCTTCTTCTTCTTCTTCTTCTTCTTCTTCTTCTTCTTCTTCTTCTTCTTCTTCTTCTTCTTCTTCTTCTTCTTCCTCCTCCTCCTCCTCCTCTTCCTCCTCCTTCCTTCTTCCTTTTTTCCTCCTCCTCCTCTTCCTCCCCTTCTTCCTCCTTCTTCTTTTTTGTGTTTCCAAGTCCTGGAAACCTAAACCCCACCTGTCCAGCTATTGGCTGCCAGTATCTTTATTCACTAATCAGAATTAACTTGGTGGCAGAGTCACAGGGGCTATGTGCAGATTCCAGGTCTTGGGGGCCTGCATTTGATGTTACAGTAGACAATAAAAGACAAAGCCTCAACACTCCTGTGTAGGACATTCAGGACTCAAAAAGTTAAACTTTCAAGAATTTAAAGGTTATGCTGTTGGTCCTGCTCTTCTCGACAATCAATAAGAGAAATGATTGCATACAAGCCAGTTCTATTCCTGGGATAGAAGATCTACCACATATGGAATGTCTTCAAAGACTTACCTTCTAAGGGAAACTCAGAGCTATGTAGCCATTTTCTCGTCTCCAAGCATTCTCTAGGAGGCAATGTCAAAGAAAGAAAACCTTCTGTTTCCACTCTGAGTTGTCTTTTGCACTTAGAGTCCTGGGGAATCAAACCTGGCTGTTGACACATGTGAGACAATTTCCCCCTGAGTTGCACCCCTTCATTCTTTCCCATTTTGGGTTGCAGCTTCTCTAACTTTTCCTGAAATTCAACAGGGAGAAAGTAATTCTACCTGAATTTCAGGTAAAATCCTTCATACCTCAACTGTAGCCTTGAAATTTATTTTTGGAATTAATAGTGTCATGTTATGTGGATTAATGTTTCTTAATATCAGAAATAAAATTCCCTAGTTTCAGATAGTCATGGTTGTACATTGACAACTAAACACAAATTTCAAATCCTATGTGTTCATATTCTCATGCCCAATGTTGACCAAAAGAACATGCATATTTTTGCTTCCTCTGTCGCTAAAGTTAGTAAACAGATGACTCGTAACTCTGTAGACTGTTTATCAAAAGGCAGCTTATTCCTATTCATTAGTAACAAGTAATGCAGATTTTAAACAATTTATCTTCATGTAACATACATTACAAATACATCAGAAATCTGAGGGCCAGTTCAGGGGGTTTTCATACTGATACATGCACACACACACACACACACACACACAAATAGCTATTGCTGTTCATTAAAAGGATCTGAGGTAATACAGCATGGTTTTTATCTTTACGCAGATAGCATCTATTCCAGAAAGTCTTTATTGTATTTTCACTTATTTTATTGGGTTCTTCACACTATTTATTGGACTCTATCTGTTCTTAGAAATCTTTTTCCTTCTGTACTTTTTCCACCACCCCCCCACCCCCGAGGTGAAACAAAGACAGTGTCTGGTCATGTACTGAGTTACTGTAGATTTATAAGAGAAGCAGATAATAATAAGATGTGTCAATGCCATAATACAGACTATTCCATAGCTATCATCCTGTTTCAGATTTCAAACAGCACAGCACTTTCATGATAAATGTAATACAAAAAGGGAAGTAAAATTCCTCAACTCTAAAATGCAAACTTTGATTTTTTTCCAAATTATATCTCTACAAAGTAAATATACAAACAGGTTTCAAGTTTTTTGCAATATTTTTAAACATTGAGAATTAACATTTAGTATATTAGAGAGTAGTATTTGAGGGACTGTGCTCAAAGGAACTCCATCATTTCATCTCTCCTGATCTTCCCGTGGGGATTTTTCCCCTAATATTTGAAGCCAATATCAAAAAGATAAAAGCTGTTTGTATGGTCCCCCACATACGTTAAAATACATAAACCATTTCATAACTATTTGTTTATTAAATCAACAATTAATTAAGTCAAAGTTTGTATGAAATATAGTACTTTATTAGCAAACTAAATTGTGCAGTCTGGCAGGGTTTCATACATTTATTTTATCATACAGTTAATATTTAATGTTTGATGCAAAATGGGAATTACTAGGAGTTGCCTAAATAAATCCAACAATAAATATAATTCCTCTGAGAAAAGTTTTAATAATGTCTTGAAAATATTTTAAATAGATAAAACTGCTTAATACAAATCAATTTTCCGCACTTTCTAATAACTTCTAATACTTTAGAGAGTCTTCTCTTGATGCATAAGAAATCCATCTGTGGATATAAGTTGTACTGTTTAATTTAGATACAAGTTTTCTCATCTATAATTCAGTAAATATAAGAGCAAGATGACACAAACAACAGATAAGTGATTGTTAGGCTAATAGTTTTCAGTTGCTTATAGAACTTATAGAATATTCTATAACTATATTGAATAATATAACTTACTATGACATTTGATGCATTTCCAAATTGGTACTATTAAATCCTAAAATGCCAAAATTCATATTGTCAGAGTGACATTTACCTCAAAAAGTAAAAGTTGCATCACCCCCAAATCATCTTACAGTGACTGTAAAAATCACACATTATGGGGAATTTACAAGATCATATCTGCCTTACTAACACTATATTTCATTTTATTCCAATATCTGATTTTACAATAAAAAGCACCTTTCCTAATGGAGACCAATAAGAGTAGTTATAAAACCTAAGTGAAACAGAAATCTATTTCTGCCAATAGATAGAAAGTAATGGAGTAAAAAGGTAAGTTTAGTTTAGATGTAAAGTTCTCATGAGATGTAACTTGACACATATCTGTAGTTTCCCACAAAGGAGTAATAAAATATCATTTAAATATATAGATTTTCTTTATAGATCAATAGAACAATATCTTACTAAAATGTTACACCTCATTTATCCATTCATGTTAAAATATCTATTAATTCAGTAAGATTTGGTAGGTGTTGCTGTAATGGACTAATAATCTTAATGCATATCTACTTAAAATTATTTCTAGCCTTCCAGTTTTTTTTCCTTTTGAGTAATTACCAAGGTAGACTAAGTATTATGTCCCAATATGAACATTCACTCAGTATCGACACATGAGTATCAGAGTTATGGCTTGATGCCTGAATGGATACTTGCAGAAAGGCTTGAAGACAGAGACCAGTTAAAAGCCACTGAAATAGTAGATCATATCAAGTTAAAGAGCTAACAGACCTCTCAAAGTATTTATATAAATTTTAGTATTTTTAGTACATACAAATGTGGTAAAGTAATACCACATTAAATTTGACTATAAATTTGACGTATATGTTTGTGTGTGTGTGTGTGTGTGTGTGTGTGTGTGTGTGTGTAATCTTTAACCCTAAGCTAGCCTATAGAGATCAAAATTGGAGTGTTTTCAAGGAATTCTTGACAAATCTCTTCAGTTCTAGGTTTTGTGAGCTTGATGTTCTGACCCACATTGTTCAGACAGAAGCTCCAGGATCCCAGTGATAACATAGCCACATGGGCAGAGATCTAAGTACTAAGCTTTGAAGGTTTCTGAATGAGATGTTGCTCTTCTAATGAGGGAAATGTACAGTGAGAATAGAACTTGTTTAGGCACACAAAAGGCTATACCTAAAAATACTTAAAAATTCATCTGAAGCTACTCTGGAAAAGGGAAAACACTATCTTGGCACTAAAGGACATATTTTACAAGCAGAATTCTTCTCATGACCTTGAAAAAATATTTAATTTGTATATACACAATGCAAACTCATATAAGCTTCCATAATACCCAACTCCATCCTGCAGTCTTGCATAGCGTGCAAAAGCGTTTAAGTTCCACACAATACCAGAGTTTCAGTGGCACACGCAGTTCAGTTCTGAAGAGGCAATGTATACATGCACAGAAAGAAAAGCAACAGTGACAACATCCTGTCTAGACAACAGGAAGTTCTGGAGACAAGGAGAATTTGAGGAGCTATGGTTGGTAAAGCACCCTTATCTACAAATGACTTTACCTTCTTTTAATACCCAAAGTTGCTACTACAAGCTGCTATCCTCCTATATCCAGTGATACCTCTGTATTCATTTGCATATGTCGCTTTATTAACCAGCACCTTTATTTCTTCACACATGTCTTTGCTAATGTCCTAAATTTCGGTTCCAAGTGATCTAAAAACTCTAGCCCTTCTTCCTCCTGCCGATCACTGCAGCAGCCCACAGAGCCAGCCATGGAGCCTTTGCCTTCATAGGTATATGAGCGAACGTAGTCTTCACAATGCTTGTGTTCCTCAGCTTGCCCACACAAATACACCTTCTGTATGGAGAAAGGGCACAGTTTATCACAACTTTTAAAAGACACCTAAACAGACTAGCATAAAAATGATATCTTGGATTTACCTTTTATTGTTTAATTTTTAATCAGAGTGTGTCCTCTAATGGATTCCTACATATAAAAAATGCACATGATTGGTCTATATTATATTCATTCTTAAAATATAGCAAATAAATAAATAAATGCTCAGAGTGAACACATTTATCAGAACTAAGGCTATGTATATATCACATAAATAACTTACAACGTCTCACTTGAATAAAAGGTGTATTTAGTTGCAATTTATCTCAATGGCTTCTTTGTATATGTGGGGGAGAACCAGTGTAGGCTGTGGTTCTTGCATTTATACTGTAAATAGTCATGAGGGTCTAATACATTGTTGTATATAACATGTGTGATATATTCATGTTATACAGCTGTAATTATCTAACATTTGGCTCACATCAGCCTGAGCAATTTGAAACAAACAAGGAAAACATACAGAGTGGAACCTGAGATTAAAGCTTATCTGTCTATCTTGGTTGACTGAGGTAGGCAAGATTTCATAACTACATGTAGAACTGCAGTACACTGGCAACATAATGACAATTTATGATCTGTTCATTATACTATAGCTAATTCTTCACTGAAGATGGTTTTTTTTTCTGATGATATTTAGTGAAAAAGACATCAGTCTTTTAATATCCCAAAGACATACACATAAACTAGTCCTAAAGTCTTGCAAATCATATTTTTTAAATTAAACTCTTCGTGTGTTCCTGATATCAGTGTCTACCCTTGAACAGGAGATGAAAAGGTGTGATCCAGGTATATGAGGGATACTTTGGGAAAGTCTGGTTTATAAATCACGTTAGGATTGCACATAGTGGGCACCTGAAGACTTAAGCTCTTACTTCGCCAAGCCGAGGTTGAGTGAAATTGTGCCAGTCTGTGTAAGCATATCGGCCAGTGTCTGCTGCTCCTTGCACACCTCCCTTGCTGGACTCCAAGGTATGGTGCCCAGCTCCTTTGTTGGACTCCAGGGTGTAGCCTCCTTTGACCATCTCAAAACTTTGCTGTGTTTTGATTCCTTGGCCACCAAGGGTCCCAACAGACGTGCTTGTATCACAGACATTCGTTGTCTGTGTGGGGAGTCTAATATTTGCCTCCTACAGATAGAATTAGAAAATGAATCAATACATAGAAACCAACTCTTTCTTACCATAGACAAGTCACTTGCTGTGCCTCTCTTCTTCACATGTAAAATTAGAACAATGCTAAGAATCATATCATAGATATTCTGGGCCCAACCCTGCATCCTGGGAATTCATATGTTGAGGTCCTAACCCTGGGGTCACTGTAGATACACTCATGTAAGTCTCAAAGAAGTTAGTCTCTCATCTAATATGACCAATGTTCTTACAAAAAGAAAAATTTAGATTGTTAGACATACAGAGAAACAATACCATGAGAATTGCTTTATGCGGCCAAAATCCAAGGGACAAAAACTGAAAAGAGCTATCCCTCCTCAGGGCCTTCAAGGAAAATATGGTATCTGATTTTATCTAGCCTATAAAATGGTGAGAACATGTGTTTTTATTGTTTGAGTTGCTCCTTAAAGCCAATACAAATGGACAATAAATTAAAATATGCAGGGAACTTCAATTTCTGCTTGTTACAGTATAAGTCAGTAATTATTAGGTTTTATTATTACTATGGAGTAATCAATTATGTTCATTGGGCCACCATGTAATTCAGTGGGACTTTAATTCTGAATTACCGTCACTTCTTCTCCTGGTCCTTCAGTATTTGATACAATTAAATTTTGCTGGGCTACGTCATCGGGGAAGCATTTCTTAACTGTTCTCTTAGTAGTAGTCACACAGAAGCATGTAAACAAAATGCCTACAGGAAAAATCAGAAAGCAAAGTAAAATTATTTTTCACATTCTGAAGATATTAAAATAATTTGACAATAAATAAAAAGTTTTAAAAACCAAAATCTGAAAATAATATTTTTAAAAATGTCTGTACAGCTTTTCAGAAATCTTCACTGTCTCAAGATTAACTTCTGATGAATTAAACATGACCTCTAAAACTTACCTAAACAGTTTTAATCTGATGTTAGTGCTATTTCTTCTATGATTTACAGAACAGGTACAAGATATTTTTAAAGGCACATGTACCAACACATGTCCTTAAAATAAAGAACTGCAGTATATTTTTCTAGACTATCATGGCTGGGATAAACTGTCCCAGGTGATCCGTGTGTTAAAGTTTTGGTCCCTACATCAGAGTGCTGTTGAGAGGTGATGGGGTCTTCAAAGGGTGGGCCTTGATAGAAAAAAAGTTGCATCACTGGGACAACACTAACCTCCTCCTTCTTTCTTTCGTTTTGGTTTCTAACTGCCATAAGATAAGTAGGTTACTTAGTTACATGCTACTGGTCATTGGACACAAGACAACAGAGCTTTTTAGTTATGGGCTGAGACCTCTGAAACTGAAGTGAAACAAACTTCTCTGTAAAAGTTGTTTGCTCCAGGAAATTATCACATAAACATCCCACAACACTTTAGATAACGATACTTACACAGCAGCAATGCAGATCCCAGGACCATGGCAAGAATGGCCCATTTCCCAAGGATTACATTTGGTTTAACGTCTCTCTGCTCAACACCCATTCTACATTCTGATGGAACTGTACAGTCACACACTCTCACTGATAATACATGTTTTGCAGAAAAACCATGCCTGTCTTGTATTTGGATTGGCACAGAATAATAGTTATAATTAAGATTGTGTCGTTGACGAAGAATGGCACGTTTACCTAAAAGGAAAAGGTTAAATAGAGTATGTATTAATACGACATTTCAGCAACAACATTGTCCTTACTTGGTGTATATTCAAGGAATTAATCTGCAATAAAAACTCTAATGGTTCATTTTCTTTCTTAAAAATTATTTAATGTTTCAGAAAAGTAGGGAAAGTGTTGACATTATTTTAAATTAAAGGTAGACTGATCTCCAAGCTGAACATGGTGCTGCATGCCTTTAAACCCTACATTCTGGAGGTATAGACAGGTAGGTCTCTTGTGAATCTGAGGCCCACTCTGTTTAGATAGTTAGTTCCAGGAAAGCTAAGGCTAGGTAAAGAGAGAGACCATGTCTCAAAAACAAAACAACAACAACAACAACAAAAAAAAAAAAAAAACAAGAAACAAACAAAGAAAGACGTATCTGTAGTTAAAAAGTTATTCCAGTGATTTAAAATTGGTTTCTGTGTTTTCTTAAAGAATGTTCAGAGCAAAAATGTAAGTGTAATATATAAATATGTGTGTGCATGTGTGCGTGTATGTATGTGTTTTCTTAAAGGATGTTCAGAACAAAAGATAAGTGTAATATGTTTACATACATGTACATATATATGTATATATATATATGTACATGTATATGACAAATTATTGGTACACAGATAGACACATGCATACATAAATAGATAATTTTATCTATCTATGTTGACAAATAGTCACATCTTTGTCAATTGATAATTGATAGATATTAGGCAGATAATTGCAAAACAGATGATATATAGATATAGATACAGATACAGATAAATTATAGGTATATGATAGATAGATGACAAACAGAAAATAGATATTAAAGCATTATTATTTTTCCAAGATGAATAACTTTCTACAGCACGTTTATATTTATCATGACTAACCAAGGTAAAAGCACAGGACTTGAGCAATCTCGAGCTGGGATTACTTACTCTATTTAGCATAAGTACTTACCATCCTGTGATTCTAGAGTCCAGTGTTTGTTGGAAGAATCATCCAGAAAGAACTGAAAAGGTGGACCATTATCTGGCCCATCTAGATCAACAGGTTCCAAAATAGCATAATCTTTCTCCTGCTGACAAATGGTCACATCCTTGTCAATCTGTGGAGGGTGATCATTAAAGTCTTCCAGAAGAACTACCAGTGTTCCTGTGCAAGATCGGCCAACTAAGATAAATAAAAATAGGTCACTCCGGTCGCAAAGGAAATCGAGATTCAGTTAAACCTACATTTAACCAATATTTATCATTTAATGTTTTTCCTATAAGATTTTCTGTTTGAATCATGCTGATAAAAATAGAGCAGGAGATGCTTGACATTACTTGGACATTTATTAGTCAAATCAGAGTTGAAAATAAACTCTCGGAAAATTTTCCAAGGCACCAAAGGGTGATTTTCCATTTACAGGAAATGATGGAACATCATGAAGAGGCAGTTCCATACATTTGTCGAGTTCAACCTTACTTTAAATTACCTGTTTAATTGATTCGTAAGTGTTAGTGAGTGGGGATACCAGCCACAGAGCTAAGAAGTACATGCACAAACTAAAATCTAAATCCATAGCATTGCTAGAAAGAGCTTCTGAAGTCAGTTGTTGTCACTATTCTGTTTTCCGTATCCCCAAACTCACTATATTGTAAGTCAGACCTAAATGGATAGAGCTTTTTATTATTAGAAATATTCCACATTGTTTAATCTCAAGTTGTGGTACACCCATTAGCTCCCAAGACTGTGTGTGTTACGTTTGGACTCAAATAAGAAAATGCTTACCACTTTGATGAGATAGCTACTCAGAAATAAAGACTTTTGCAGAAGCTAAAACTAAAAAGGTAGTTTATAAAATTTGAACTCAGTTGTTCCAAGTACCAAGTACACCTCAAAACTGTAAAATCCTCCGTAGCTAATTTCACAGCCTGAACCTAGAGATGTATGTGCTTCTCAAACCACAGAGGAACGACAAGTCTAACCATGACACGTCAGCTGGGACTTACTAGGGAAGAGTACTTGCTACTCTTGCCCAGGACCACAGTTTAGATCCTAACATTCATGTCAGGTGACATGGACAAATGGGTCATTTTTCAGTGAAAGGGTCCTTAAGGAGAAGACTAGGAGAGAAGTTAGAGGAGATAGGAAAGCTGGGGTCAGGAGCTATTGCATAAGCAGTGTTATGACAAGCAAGTTTATTTAGAAGTAAGGTTCTGGGTTAGAGAGCTGGCTCAGCAGTTAAGAGCACTGACTGCTCTTCCAGAGGTCCTGAGTTCAATTCCCAGCAACCACATGATGGCTCACAACCATCTGTAATGGGACCTGATGCTCTCTTCTAGTGTGTCTGAAGACAGTAACACTGCACTGACATAAGTCTTAAAAAAAAAAAAAGAAGAAGAAGAAGAAGAAGAAGTAAGGTTCTTATATACAGGGTCTCTACTAAAGCCTTAGATCAGCCCCGCTCTGCCTGTAACTCTAGCTCCAGGGGATCCAAGGCCTTCTTCTACCTTTCTAAAGACCATTCAAGCAGGTACACACACACACACACACACACACCATTTTTAAAAATCTGCCTTAAACAGATATGTACCAAATTCTCATCTCCATGCTTGATAAAGGGACAGTTTACCAGAGGGGTGGCAGGGAGAATTTGAGTTCTTAACCAATTTAGAAGAACAAAAAATATAAAGGAGAAAAAGTGAAGGCACACTTTCAGAGTAACAATACAGCATATGTGATAATTATCACATTGTTTCCAGTGTATAATAATGCTTAAATTGCAGTATTATGAGTCAAATAAAGGCTAACAGAGAACAGTCACAGAAGCTGTCACTACTATTCGTTTGAATAATTTAAGGGACATGAGCTTCAGAGCAGGGCTGGTGTGCACTGCTATTCTCATATTCTAGGAGTAAGGTGTATAAAACAGTATCTTTGGCACAGACAGACAGAGAGCTCAACCTCACAGACAAGAGTGACACACATGAAAAATACAAGGATATAAGCTGATATATATATATAAAATACAATTTTGTCACTAACATTTGTTGAATCCTCATATTTTCTTGGGCACATCTAGGTTATATAAACTCTGGATGTTGTTTTGAGTAAGCTTTGCTCTTTTTTTACTGATCCTACCATGCTTACCTTCAGTATCTTTTAGTACTAAGCAACAAAGTTAATTTCTTATATTTTGCTCTCATTAATTTTCTCCTCTCTAATAAGAATTTATTTTCCTTTTATCTAGTGCCAGGATTTCTGAACTCTTGCCCTCTTTGTGCTTTACCCTGAAAGCCTCTGAACTCTGTCAATGTGTGGAGACATCTAAACATTCTCTACTGGTAAAACTTTTATACCATATGCTCTCCTCTTAGAATATAAAGCAGTAAAGCTTTCATTATGAGAAGGAACACATCCTCATCTCATGCCTCCTAATTTTTATGGTCCTGTGCTTAGAATTTAAGCATCTAAAAGGAAGTAGATAGAGAGCCCTGTTTCACATCATAATTATATGTGTAAGCCATTTAGACTTCATTTTTACTTATAGGAATAGCAAACTTAAAAAAAAAAAAAAAAACCAAATCACCCAGAATTGTAAAGTATATTAAGTCAATATGTTTCTCAGCCAATATCCCTGACCTCTTATTCTGCAGAGTTTTGGAAATTATATTAAAATAATTCTATAAAAGAAATATATATTTGAGGTGTGGATCAAAGAGAAAGGTAATATGCAGGTAGTTTACTTGGTAGTGACATTCACATTAAGAGGGAGCTCCGATTTTGAAAGCTAGTTTAGTTTATCTGAGAAGAGGGTTCTTTAATGCCATCTAACAAACACTGTTAGCACATTTATTTAAACTATCTAATATGGTTCCAGTAGGCAGACATTTATTTCAAGAGTTTCAAGATCATCACTTGACAGTTGGCAGCAAGGAGACACTCTACAAAATAGATTCTAGAACCAGTTTGTGGTTGTTATTGTTGCTTAATTGAAAATAATTTTTTTCATATAATAAATCTGATTACTCTTTCCTCTCCCCAAGCTCCTTCCAACTCCTCCCCACTTTCCCTCCCTCCTAAATCCATACTTTACCTTTCTCTCTTTAGAAAATAAACAGGCATCTAAAATAATAATAATAATACAAGCAAAACAGAAAAGGACAAAATAAGCAGAAAAGAAGAAGCCAAAGTAAAAGCACAAGAAACACTTTATAGACACAGCAATACACACATTTGCACACACACAAAACTCCTATAAAAACAGGAAACCAAAAGCATATATAAGAAAAGACCTGTAAGATAAGTGTTCTGGCTAGTTTTATGTCAACTTGACACAAGCTAGAGTCATCTGAGAAGAGGGAACTCCAGTTCAGAAAATGTCTCCATAAGTCTGGCTGTGGGCAAGCCTGTAGAACAGTTTCTTAATTAGTGATTGATGTGGGAGGACTCGGCCCATGAGGAGTGGAGCCATCCCTGGGCTAGTGGTCCTGGGTTTATAAAATAACAACAAAAGAGGTCCTAGACAAGGCATTGTGAGATTAAATGATATACCTCAGCAGAAACAAATGAACCAGTACTCAAAATTAGATTTCGGTCATTTAATCTCCTGTGGCTCTGCCCAAGGGGAGGACACAGGACCGATTGGGTGATCCGAGTGAAATGAGCCATCGTACTGAACACACTGGTTTGCTTGTAGATTATTAGTACCTTAGAGGAAACAATTGTCTTTACTAAAATTTGACCTAGACACAGAGACATTCCATATTCATATTTTACTTTTAGAAAATGGCACTCACCTGCATCCATCGCCACTACTGAAATATTGTACTGGTTATTTTTCACAAACTTCGACTCTCTGTCTAGTACTTTCCTGGTTCTCAAATCTCCGGTGCTTTCGTTAATGTCAAACCACTCATCTTCATCTCCTACCTTCTTATACCTAGGTTTTCAGAAAGCCAACATCAAATGACCAAAGCGGAGACACACAGATCATTCCTAGATCTGAAGTAAGTTCATGCTCCCGGGAAGATGAGGGAGTTTTCAGGGAAGTGCATTACCTTAAGCCTGCACCGCTGCTTGTCTCTGGGTCCATCGCTTTGTAGCCCAGGAGCTCTTGGCCGGCTGGTAGTCCATCTTTGCTCTGAATGACTTTGACTGGGGGCTGGCACTCAGGGCCCTCATCGCTGTCTTTAATTTTCACAGTGACAGTTGTGGTGCACATTGTTGGGGATTGTGTGTTGGCAGCGTTAGTGAACTGAGCTTCGTTAAGGACGCCGATTTTCAGAGTGACTTGGCGGTTTACTTCATAGTTCAATGCCTGTTTAATGAACACACACTGATCAGTCCCTATATTGCTATACATGACACAATTTAATAGATAAGGAATGTAATTCTTAGTTTCAAAATGTTTCCCAAAGCTGATGCTAACCAAAAAAAAAAAAAAAATCAATTATCTTCTTAAAATGTTAAAATCATCAATTTTTAAGAGTTGACCATTTATTTTCCTTCCTACTTTTTTTGCTTTGGAAGATCCCACCTTTATCCTCTTATTGCAACTTTAAATACTAATAGGAATGCAGTATGATTGTATCTAATCCCAGTAAGACTCCTGAAACAAGTTAAATTTAAAGGAAAAGATGAAGGAAAGAAATACAGAAGACCAGCAAAAGGGGAAAAGAAAGAATACGCAGTGCAGAAATTAAAAATGTTTTACAAGAATCTTATCAGAAAAAATAACTTATTCGGAAAGCTTTTAACCACTCCCAAGGAATTAAAGGGGAAAGACATCAAGACAAGGACACAGTAATTCAGAGAGGAGCCAGAGAGTAGGCATTCAGTGCTGCCAGTCAAGGCCGCTGTCAGATTTAACACTCCTCTGCCTTAGTTAACCCCACATACAGAGGACTGAAGTGTGTGTCTAATACAAGTTTCTGCTTAGGAAGAGTGAAATACTAGAAAAGGGTCTGTGTAAACCACTGTCAATCATTGCATCACAATTCTGCACTGCTGTGGTATATATACATGTGTGTGTGTGTGTTTGTGTGTGTGTGTGTGTGTCTTCATATATATGAAGTATTAATTTTTAATATATTCACTATACAACAAATATACAAAACTCTCATTATATTCTTTTATCCCATTACCACTCTAAGAAAATCCCTTTCTTTCCCAAGTCCTCTTCCTAGGCTTATTTCTTGACGGAGTGGCTACACCACTGACAAATGACTCCCCTCCTCACACATGCTTTAACTGCCTGTAACTCCTTGGAGAAGGGTTCATAGACAGCAATCATTTTTATACCAATGTCAAAGCATGTGTTTGAATGCTGTAAGGAATAGCTTTGTGATTTTACATACCTTGACAACACACAAGACCCCTTCATTTGTATTTGGATCAGTTGTGATTTTGAAGTTTCCATTTTCGTCCCCCTCTAGGATTTTGTATACCGCCTTTGAGTGAGGGGTGTTAGGCAAATCTTGGTCTTGCACCATCATTCTCAGAATCTCAACATCAACTCTGTTTTCGTCTACTTCTGTAGTGTACTGAGGAGAAAAATGCCTTTCTAAGTATAATGTCGTCTTTATATTTAAAATTCTATTTAAAGAATATAATATGCAGTAATAAATACTCATGATTTGGAAAATAATTTATAAAAGTTTAATGCCCAGCTAACTTCTTCTTTTCTTATCCTGTTTTCAAATACCTTCCATTCATCAAAGATGACCCACCTCTTAACCACTAAAGTTCTGTGAGGTGATTTTCCGGCTCTGTTTCAACCTCAGATTTGTCTCCTTTCTGACCCTGTATCGTGTTTACACTCTACTCTCCCCTTTAGACATAGCAAACACTGATGAAATTATACTAATGCAGCAATCATATAATACTTATAGTGAGAACATATATTGCTTGTTTGTTATTGTTTTTTTTTTTCCTCACATTATTGTGGATTGAACCTGGGGTCTCGATGTGTAAGGCGAGTGCTTGACAGCTGAGCTATGGCAGAAGCTCAGAATTATTGACTTTCACAGTAATCCTGTTTCATTTACTTTGATTCATAAGCAAACATTTTAAGAGAAAAGTTTTCTATTTTCTTGAGAAATTAAATCATAGACATTACTCTAAAAAATAAAAAAAAAAGATGCCTAAGATGTTAAAAAACTAAAAGAATGAATTACGATCTGCAAAAGATGTGTAGTGGTTTGAATAAAAATGGCTCCCATAGACCTACAGGGAGGGGCACTATTAGAAGGTGTGGCCTTTTAGAGAAAGTGTGTCACTGGGGGTGGGCTTTGAGGTTTCAGAAGTTCAATCCAGGTCTAGTGACTAACTGTTCTTTCTGGTGCTGTGGATCATGATATAGAACTCTCGGCTACTTTTCTCTCACCATGCTTGCCTGTGTGCTTTCATGCTTCCCCCCATGACAGTAGTGGACTAAACCTCTGAAATATAAGCCAGCCCCAATTAAATGTTTTCTTCATAAGAGGTGCTGTGGTCATGATGTCTCATCACAACAATTAAAACTTTACTAAGGCAGGATGTAAGATGAAAAGGATTAGGTCTAAGTATATGAATGACTCTTTGACAAGTATCTGTCACTATCTGAGATTTCCCATTCTCTGACTGAAACTCTGGCATAGATTCATGAAAAAGTGCAAAGTTACTCATTAAAAGTCAGAAAAACAATCACTCCTAGGCAATCTCATCATATATGTGTCTCACATAATTTGCTGGCTAAGGCCTATCGCAGGAGGAGCTGTGGGCAGGACTTCACTCGGACCCCAGCAGAGCGTATAAAGCTGATCTCTCTTCTGCGTCATAACTTGAAATATACAGAACACTGGAGAGCAAGCCTCTTCTTCAACATCTAAAAAATTTCCCCAAACTTACAATAATAACCAAGAAAACATCAAACACATCGTAACAGAAGTGCTCTTCAGTGGCCAAGAGCAAAGCCACTTCATCACAACAGAAACTTGAGCACCTCAGCTATTCTTCTTACAAACCACACATTTCTTACATGTTTTTTAAGTGATTACTATTTAAAACAAAATGTCAGAAAACTGCAAAATTCTAGATTTTTTTTAATATGAAGGAATCCAGTTCAATAAGCACACAAGTGTACTCACAACTGTTTGGGTGAAATACGGTAAGTTGTCATTCTGGTCCTCCAGTGATATCGTGATTGTTCCAGTGGTGAAAAGACCGAAAGGCTGGCCCCCCATGTCTCGTACTTCCATCACTAGCTTGTAAGTATCACATTTCTGTAAAAGAAGAAAGGAAGAAAAAGAGAGGGGGGGGAAGAAAGGAAGAAAAGAGGGGTAGTGAGGGAAGGACAGAAGGAAGGAAGAAGGAAGAGAGGAAGGAAGGGGGGAGGGAGGAAGGGAGGGAGGAAGGAGCTGTATTGGTAAATACATCTATTTCCTCTCACTGACAATTATGATATATACTCTGTGTGTTGTTGTTGTATTACAAATAAGCATTAAAAATTATATATGTGTGTTAATACAACTGCATGCCCATCCCTGAATATTTTTTAATAAAAACACTGTAAATACCAATAAAAAACAAGAAATTGAACAAATAATGCAGCTAATTTCAACTGTCAATTGGCCTAGGTTTAAAATCACCTAGGAGATATACCTGGGCATGCCTGAAAGGGTATGTCAAGAGGTTACACTGAGGAGAGAAGACTCAGCCTCAGTGTGGATAGTACCATCCTATGTGTTAAGGGACAGCATTATCCTGTATGCTAAGATCCCAGAAGACATAAAGGGAAAATGGAAAGAGCAGAGATGCAGTACTCAGCCCTCCATGGTTCCTGACTGTGAAGTGTGAACAGCTCCCTCTCACCACACCTCCCCTGCCATGGTAAACTGGACTGTCAAAGCCAGACACAAAAAAAAAACTTCCTTTCTACTACTCACAGTGAAAGAAACAACTACTCATAAGCTGATTTTTTATATTTAAATTTTCAACTTACCCATTCATAACGGACAAAACTTAAGGAAAACCCAAAGTTTCTTTATCTGTGAAATGAGTAAATACACTTGTATCTGCAGATGATGTAAGAGTACTTTGTACTGTAAAGTAATGGGCTGTTGAGCCATCAAAAGACTTGGGGGAAGTTCAGACTACTAGGAGAAAGCCAGTACGGAAAGCTTCCATATTGTGTGGCTCAGATTGTGACATTCTGGAAAAGGTGAAACTGTTAAGAATATTTCTCTCTCTCTCTCTCTCTCTGTCTCTCTCTCTGTCTCTCTCTCTCTCTCTCCCTGTCTCTCTCTCTCTCTCTCTCTCTCTCTCTCTCTCTCTCTCTCTCCTCTCTCTCTCCTCTCTCTCTCCCTCTCTGTCTGTCTCTCTCTCCCCTCTCTCTCCTCTCTCTCCCTCTCTCTTTCTCTCTCCCTCTCTCCCCCTCCCCCTCTCTGTCTCTCTCCCTCCCTCTCTCTCCCTCCCTCTCTGTCTCTGTGTGTGTCCCTCTCCCCCTATCATGTTTGTGTGTGTGTCTATAAATATCTATATCTAGATATCTGAGCAATTTTCACTTGTTCTTCCATAGACCTAAGGAATCTTGATTTTTACATATCCTCTCTGAATTTCCAGCTAGATACCTTCTTCTAGAATTCTCCAAGCTGAATGAAAATCCAGCCATTATTCCTGCACTACAATATTCCTATGATAGATAGGTGTGTGTGTGTGTGTGTGTGTGTGTGTGTGTGTGTGAATGGTTCCCTGAGGTAAGGAGAGGAAACTATGAATAGACAATAAACCAGCCACAGTGGACCTATGCAGGCACGGGGAAGGAAACAAATGGAATCTTCTGGTTTTCTGATTGACTTACCAAATGGCGTACATCATGATGAAATTACTTTTTCAAAAGCAGAAATGAAGCAAATTAAAGCAGTGCTGTTGGGACCTCACATCAGCACAATGAGAGCAGGTCAGACCTGTCTTACCCTTGTACTATCTCAGCATCTGTGCAGATGCAAAGAAGTCTCCAGAGAGTCCCTGGGCTTAGCTCAGGAAGAAAGCTTAGGGAGTAAGCACGTTGGCTGTACTGTAATCATCCTGGCAGTAATTAACAGCTTAAACAGTGACTGATGAATTAATGTACAGATCCATTACCTCTCTGTCCAGTAAAGGTGTGGTGGTAGTGATCACACCTGTGTCTGGGTGGATGGCGAAGTGCTTGGGGTGATCTGGGATTTGTTGTAAGATTTTGTACTTCAGACGAGTGTGTAGAGTTCCTGGTTCATCCCTGTCTATGGCAGTCACTTGTCCCACTGAAGTTCCTGTTTAGATAAAGCCAATGTAGTCAAAATTTAAATCATAATATAATGAGTTATAAACAAAAAAATACAGGTGTCACTGCAGCAGATTGTCAAAACACACACAGAGAGACACCACAGGCACACATGTAAGAGACTCACAGATAGATAGACAGACAGACAGAGACACACACACATACACACACACACACACACACACACACACACACCAGTATTTTTTACAGATAATCTGATAATATGTATAAATGTTCTTACAAACTTTTCCCAAGCCATTCTTCCTTGGAACTTCAGCTAGGTATATACTGTGAAAAGCATTTCTTGTATTTTACATACAAGAAATTAAGACATTGGTAAGAGTGACTCTGAAATTCTTTCTCCCTGTCAACAATTAGCATTTAACAACAGTTCATGGATTATTTTTAAAAGGAAAACTCTCTCTTGTAGAATAACTCAATATGTCTTTTTATAGCAAAGACATTGAATTTTTCACTTTAATAATAAATGTGCTGAAGCGTTCTTAGATGCAAGCAGTTGTTAATACAGAACTAAGTGTGATTAAATGAATTAAATGTGTACAGTAATCAGAGGATACTCCTAAGCAGGACATGAGGTTTTAAAGATGCTTCTAAGAGGACTACGTCATATCTGCACATGGACCCAGCAACAGAATGCAGAAGTCCACAATAACTAACACTTCTTACAAGTGTTTTAAACACTCAACAGTTTTCTGTTGTTCTTCCACAGGCCTAGGGGACCTTGGGTCTATATATTCTCTCTGAATTCCCAGCTAAATCCCTTCTTTTAGAACTGTCCCAACCGAATGAAAACCCAGCTATTATTTCTGCACTATAATATTCCTAAGATATCAAACTACCAAACACTGAATTCTAACCCTAGGGAGAACTGAATCAAAAATAAAGATTACCAGAATCCTGGTCATTATATGAAAAGAATATGAACCTATATCAAGTACAAAATTAAATTTTAAAAAAATTAGCTCAAAACAATTTGAGCCTTAATAGAAATAAAAAAAAAAACCATCTAGTAGGAAAACAAAAGGTGTACATAATCCAAAATACTAAAAAGAAAACATAAAGTGAAATTATAAAATTAAACTTTACTGAGAAGGTGTCTCTCTGTGTAGCCAGAGCTGGATATCCAGACATCACTGATCCCTACGTTCTGAGTGCTGAGATTTAAGGTTTGTGCCACCATGCCTGGCAATCATTTTACTACACAGTACTTTTGAAGTATAAATGATCTTGTTAATATACTTCTGTAAAATGTCAGGCCAGCAAGATGAAACTGGCTGAATGGTTTGTTGATGAGACTGATGACTGAGCTCAAGACCCCAAATCCATAGTGCAAGAAGAGAACCTAGAGAGGTTCATACACACACACACACACACACACACACACACACACACACACACGCATGCATGCACACATTCACACTCGAACATGTTAATGGATGTTGTTTTCTTAATGTGAACTCACCAGATCGACAATTTTCAGGCACACTAAAAACTGTCAATTTGGTTTCAAAATATGGGGCATTGTCATTGTCATCTTCAACCTTAAACAGCAGGGGAAGAGGGTAGTCTGGGGCGTAACCATCAGCAGTGGTTGCATATCCATATACCTGGAAGGGAGAAATGATCATCAGCTGGTTGTTACAAGACAAACCATGCACAAAAGAAAGCCCAGGAGTAGGGCAGAGGTATTGTTTAAAAACATGCACAGGTTATGTGCAGCTGTGAAATGATGCAATGCATAGTCACTGTGTGTGCCCTGTACCTTTCACCCCCTTGAAAAGTTATTTCTCATTATTCTCCTACCAAAGTCCCATGTGCTCTCAGTTCCATGAGCTCCAAGTGCTCTTAGAACTAGCTGTGGTTTGTCACTTGTGAGAACACAGGTAGACCCACAGGTAGCTATGTTTGTAACAACTACTCGCAAAGCTTATAAATGTATTTCAATTTTAATATATATAATGTCACAATTAATTCAGGGTGATATCTCTGCCTGTATTTTCTTCTTTTTTATATATATACCAAACATGCATTTATAATAAAATGCTAATAAAAATATATTTGTATACTTAACAACAGGCTGCATCTTAATCCCAGCCAACAGGATTTAAGGTTTGGATTTGTTTTTCATATAAATTCTACCCAGTTATTTTTGTACTCTAAGTATTGGTGCATAATGGGTGTTCAGTAAGTTTTTGTTGAATTACATCTTAACTAACCCCCTAACCTAATCCCACTATCCTAACACCCCCACCCCCACCATCCCCACCATCCTCACCATCCCCACCATCCCCACCATCCCCACCATCCCCACCATCCCCACCATCCCCACCATCCCCACCATCCCCACCATCCCCATCATCACCATAGTAGTGGTTTAAATAAAAATGGTCCCAATAGACTCATACATATAAATGTTTGGTTCTGGTTTGTGAACAGTTAGGAAGGATTAGTATGTGTGATCATGTTGAGAAAGTGCATCTCTGGGTGTGGGCTTTGAGGTTACAAAAGCCCATTCCAAGCCCAGTCTCCCTCTTACTCTGCCTGCAACTTTCAGATCAGATGTGAGCTCTCGGCTGTTGCTTCAGTGCCTTGCTTGCCTGCCTATGACCACACCCTCCACCATGATGATTATGGACTAACCCTCTGAAACTGTCAGCAAGCCCCCAGTTAAGTGCTTCTTTGATAAATTGCCTTGGTCATGCTGAATCTTCATGTCAATTATAACTCTAACTAAGACTACCATCATCACCACCATAACTCACAGGATGTATCACCATCACTACCACCACTGTCACCATCATCACCATCACCATCATCATCATCACCACCATCAATCATCACACTACATCTTCACTACCATATTTAGAATATTCAAATATTACACTATTTAGCCTTCCATCAGCTCCTCTCTTCTCCTCCTAGGCTGTATACATTTTTCTCAAAACTCTGGTTTTGAAACTTAAGACTAGATGAAAGTAGAAAATTGTCCAATAGATTACAACTCTCATCAGAAATGAAGCTGCAGAGTCGCAGATATTTTCCTGCAACACCTAACATAGTAACACAGTGCCTTATAATGAATAAGATTTTAATTAAAATTTTCTTTCTATTACATCATCATTTTCCCTCTTAGGAAGGCAAAGGAACCCATCTCTTTGAGTCTCCCATACTGATTGGTCTATGTTGTCACAAAGGACTACACCTGGTCCTTACCTCCATCCGTTCTGCCATTGCTTACAGTGGCTCCTGCCTATTCACTCTTCCATTGGAAATCATGTTTCCTACCATGTAGGAAGCACTTGTAGCTTCAAGTAATCATCTCATCTCTTGATAGTTGAGTACATACGGGGATGCTTTTACAACCATTAATTTGGACTCAGTGATCTTGTGTCGCATGCTATACTGGTTTCAGTTTCCACTAGTAATGAGTCTAGAATCCCTCCAAAGAAATTCTAATTGAAATTGTTTCAAACAGGAAAATTGAAACTAGAATCTAACACTGAAGGTTGTCCTTGACCCTTCAGAATTTGCTCATGCTTATGTAATAGAGGAACTAAATATAGATATTTTCTTAATTGGTCCTTATAGCAGCACTTAAAAACCTCAAGTAATCTTTTTTATGCACTGACTAGATGTCATTGTCCTATATAATAAGAGCAATATAATGCATTGAAATCTTAGTATGATAGTAATAATATTAGTCATGTATTAAGAATGATTTTTCAATACCATGGGCCTGTTATTGTTATAGCCTTTCCCTTTTCAATTTTTGTAGAGGAATATATTGGTTAAATAAAATTATTTTAAACAGAAATTTATTATTAAAATCTTACATTTATCTAAATTAAACAAAAGTAAATGATCAAGCAATTGCATCAAAACCCCTACTACACGATTCTGGAGTATGTATATTGTATGTCTCTAAGGAGTTCTCCTGTTTGCATGTGATATTGTCAATTCAACATTAGAACACCTCTGTGATAGGTAGGATAGATATTAGCAGCCGATAAACCAAGCAAACAATTTCTTAGAGGTTGTGTCTCACCAAGTTACAAGGAACAGTGACAGATACTTAAGATGTACTAGAAAAACAAGCCATAAAATATATCTTGAACAAAGGGAATTGCTTGAAAAGATCACATGAACCAGAGGTGCTGGATGACTCCAAGGAAATGGTATCTTCCAGACACAACAGGACTGACGCTCATCTGAACTCATAGAGACTCTGACAGCAAGCACAGGGCCTACATAGTTTCAAACTAAATAAAATTCTAGCTCTGAGAAGGAGAAATTAACACAAAATACTATCTCTAGTAGAGAAACTATTTACAATTGATCCTGCAAGAAAAGGGGAAAGTCTTATTCCAATGGAGCATCACTGGGTGTATAAACCAAACTCCAGAGAAAACCCCATGCTCAAGAGCAGTTGGCCAACACAAAACAAAGTCCATGCCTTCTTGTGTGAGTTTTTGTTCTGTTTTGATAACTTCTGTCCTACTGGGTCTTGTCTGTCTGTCTGTCTGTCTGTCTGCCTATCTGTCTGTCTGTCTGTTTTGATCTTCATTTTTTATTTTATTGTGGGTTTTTGAGATGAGCAGATGTACCTGTATAGGTAGGGAAATGAGTGGGGTTTTTAGAGGACTTATAAACAGTAAAGAATATATTGTATAATTTTTAAATAAAAAAGAGAAAAAAGAACAAATATATTTATATAGTCTTTTATCATAAGTTTAAAATAATTAAATAGATTGTTGTTTTTAAAATTTGATATATGCTTTTAAACATATTAATTAAAACTTTTCCTTTGACAAAGAAATCTTTTATTACATCCTCTTCTAGTGATTTTATAGCTTACATTGTGTTTACATCTTCTTGCAATACTTCACTTAGAAAATTCTATTTTAAAACCTGTATTTTAAAAGTGACGTTTCTGAATGCCAATTTAGACCTAAACATCAGAGAAACAGGATAATATTTAAGGCAAAATTGCTCAAATCCAAATTGAATATAGATTCCAAATTATTTTATCCATCATAAAAATTATAAAACTACCAAAGTGTACAGCAAGAAAGTAATTTCATGACCACACACAGAAAGGTGACTCAGAGGAAAGGTGGGTGTGGCTGAGAAGATGGCTCCAGGAGGAAAAGAGCTTGGGATGAAAACAAAGAGATTGCCTAAAATTCACTGTGTGAATGTATGAAAGTGTCAAATGATAGTACAACTTAATGTCAAAGAAGTTTGTTTTAATGATTCTCTCCCCTCCCTCTGACAGTATTAATAGTAAGGAGCAAAGAAAACCAAAAGGTTGAAAAACAGCTCCTATCAGAACTGATAGATATTCAGTGAAGTAGATCCAGCACCATGCACAGCAGATGGCTTCTTATGTTTGGGCAGAGTACATTCTTGGTGACTGCCCTGCTTCTGGGTAAGGCGCTATGTAATCAGTAAGTGTTCTATATTTCTCACTCACAACTTTCACTTGTTTGTAGATAGAACGGTAAATGTGATTGCAGTAGGACTGGGTATAGGATACATGTTTAGCTTATGTAAGTAAGACCCTGTGTTTAATCGCTTGGACCAGAAAGAGTAGAGATGAAAATGACAACCATACTGGGTTAAAGATAGCTTTGCAACAGAGCGCTTGCTCTCAAGCTATGGCCAACGCCCATTGGAATCTGCTTCCAGCACTTCAAAAACTAAAAATAAAGTGGTTACGATGAAGTCTGGCTTCTCTCTCTTACAGCTTCAGTAAACATTCTTAAAAATAGGTTTTTTAATATATATTGGTAAAAGCAAAACATGTTTAATCTAAAGAACTTTGGAAGAAGCATAAAATACAGAAAGTGTCGCAACAAATCCACCTTTGTTGACAGTTATGAAATATCTACAGCAGAAATATTGTATGATGCTTTAAAACTTGTGCTACCTTAATGAGTTCTACAGATATCCTAGAACCAAAAACTAGTCTCTTTACTAATTCTTTACCAAGGACCCTCTGCTTTTCACTTGTTTTTCTTCCCTTGTATTTCACATTCTAAGTGTTGAGTAACGTTCAGGTCAGAATTTGTTTTGGTTGATTTATCTTCCCATCCTTCTTCCCTCCCCCTCCTCTCTCCTCTCCCTTTACCTCCTTTTCTTCTTTTTCTTTCTGTTCTTCTCTTGCCATTGTGATAGACTCTTACTCGATACCCCATGCTGACCTTGGATTCACAATCTTCCTATCTTGGCCTCCCCTCTGCATTGGTATGATGACAAGCCTGTCCAGTATTCCTAACTCCAAACAGGTTTTTCTACTATAAATGCATCATCTTCTTGGGAGCCCTCCACTCCTCACAGAAGTTACCTTCTTTTACAGGTGGCTTGCTAGGGACAAAACTCAGAAGATAGGCTGCTAAGATTCCCCTCTGGACTTCCTTCACAGACGTTTCTCCTGGTTAAACTCCAATAGCAAAGAACACTGTTACTAACTACGTTTACAGAGAATTGGTAATTGTAAGGCCTTAAGTAGTGTCTTTCAATGTCATCCTCCCAAGCCATTGAGGTCTCTTGTATACCAGTTAAAGATTAGAACACTAAACAGATATGTGGATTTGTCTTTAGGTAGAAGAATAAGATAAACTGGTGAATAAGTTCTAGATGCCTAGATAAAATGCAATTCAAGGGTAAAATTTCTTAAGAAAGGGATGTGTGTATGGCAGAGGGTGGGGGATAACACCACACTAAGAAAGGCCTGATATGGTGGATATAACCAACCAACATATGTGCACATTCAGAATCCCATGCGTGATACAGCCCAGCTTAGTACAAGTAGGTCAGACTTTCTGGGCATGGACCCAAGTAGCAGTTTTGCTTATCTTGATTTTTAGATCTTACATGTTTTACAACATAAAAACTTGGCTGCCAATAATGGAAGTATTTTATTGTAAAGAACTTCAAACCAAATGAAAATCTCAGTTACTCCTCTAGAGTTTTATAGATAAGCATCTGTGCTTAAAAATTTATTGTTATATTTTCTATATGTCCTCTACCCATTTGCTTTCCTTGTTAAACATGCTGTCTCTTTTGCAGCCTGGCACCATGTTATATTGAACATTAGTAATATTATATGTATAAATAAATTATTTGACACAGTACTTATTCTTTAAAAATCAATGCTTAAATATTAAAAATAAAAAATAAAGACCTAATGTTAAATAAATATTTTATTAATCTTACCAAAAATTGGTCATACTGTTCACGGTCAATGCTCCGGGTACAATAGATGTCCCCAGTATCTTTCTCTATGTAGAACAAATTGAAAGGCTCTTTGTCCACTCCGGGTCCACTGATGGAGTAAAAGATGGTATAATTCTGAGCAGCATCAGATTGAATCTATAACAAGAAGAAACAATTTCAAGAAAGAACAAATACATCATGATCAACATCTTAATCTAGTCTCTTTTGAGAAATCACTTTCTCTCTTTCCTCTGTTCTTTTGCCCATTTGAAATCTTATCTTCATTCTTCCATGTGTGAAGTCAGAGATTCTTGTCCCTAATGTTTTACTACCCATGTAGCTCTGGAGCCTGTGAGCCTTTACCACCTTCTGTTTTTGTACATGCTAGAGAAAACCTTTCTGTGATTTCAAATTATTTGGGATTAAAGACTGTATGATCACTATTGAAGTAGTGCAACTTCTTGCACAATTAACTCTTCAGATCTCAGACTGTTCCAAAGCTGTGCATTTTAGCTGTGTAGCAGGGAGACATCTCCTCTTACTAAGCAACAACAACAATAACAATGGTTTCTAGCAGCCTGCTGACTCACACACATGTTTGTATGGTACATGTGTGCCCCCTACCCCAAATAAATAAATAAATAAATATTTGAATAGCTAGTGTTTTGATGAAAACACTCTGAGGAATCATTATATGTTACTCATTGTGATGGATAGATGATATTGATACAATTGATAATTTAAGTGTATTGTATACTACTTAGTTATCTATTTTATCGGGTGCTGGGAATAGAGCTTTGGACCTTGTGCATGCTGGACATATATACTACCACTAATCCACAACCCAGCCCATAAAAATTGTGCCTGTTAAACAGGAAAGTTTAAGGGCAAAAAGACTTAACATGTATGAAATAAAAGAACATATAATGCACCTGCTGAATGTGTTGTGGAAATGGACCCAATGAGTTCTCCATCAGTGAACATGGAATAGGAGCCCATCTTCTCTTACTGCGCTTGTGCACTGGTTCTTTGGTATGCCTCTTCCTAAAAGCCTACATTTGATGGAAAATGAAGAAATACAGCATCACTGAGCATTATTAAAACTGTGGGTTTTCCCCATTCACCACAATATGGGGAAAGTAAGAGTAATATGTGACAATATCATAAATAATCTCTAAAACATTTGCATTATGTTTTTCAGTAAATACACACATACACACACTGACCTCGTATTATATTATATTCCCAAGCTCTACCTGTTTTCTGGTATAACCAGTCAGAATTTGGTTAGTCACAGATATTTTTGAGAAGCTATAGACTCTCCCTGTGTCTCCAGTAGATGATCAATTAGTAAATATTTAAGAATTAGCTTCATTTTGTATAAAATGGTACAGGAGAAATCCATTGAAATCCTGTCTATAAGCATTTATAAACTTCCACAAAAACATGAGCATAAATTTTCAAACAACTTTCACACACTTTGAATAAAAAGAATAATTTTTCTAATCATGGAACATACTTTACACTCAAGGAAGCATGGTCTGGTAGTTGGGAAATCTTTATAAGTGCAATCAGTAGTATTAGACAACTAAGTCATTATGCTGAGTTTACTTAAGTGAGATGTGAAGCTTAGCAGTCTTTTTATGCCCAGGACTCATCACTCTTAAACACATGAAAGTGAGTTTATGAACAAACACCTCTACACAACACCATTAGCCAGACCACACGTCCACTCTAAAGGCAGGGGTCCTACAGAGGTTTCTAAGTCAGGTCAGGTCTCTTGGATGAGTGCCACCAGCCCAGTCAGTTGGAAGGAAGACACAGGGTGGAGTGGCACTGCTTGGATTCCTTCACTGGTCCCTGAGACCCACCCCTGTCTTGTTCTTGTTCTTGTTCTTGTTCTTGTTCTTCAGGTTGGCTCCTCTTCCAACCACACCTTAAGATCTATCTGAAACTTTTGATATTTGTACTTTGGTCCCTGGCTGTAGTCTTTATCAATACTAACCATATAAATACTAACCATATAAATAGTGTTAATACCACTCTCTTTAACAGTCTGGTTCTCAGGAAAACGTTGAGTACAAAAGAAAAGAAAATCATTCAAGGATGAAGTTAGTCTTGCAGGGGCCTTGAAGTAGCATCCTGCCCTAACATGTTTTACCTTTTTATCTCTTGCTGATAGTACAATTTCTAGCTCCTTTTGCTCCTGCCCTTGACTGTCTGAGAGCAAGATGAAGAACTCCTTTTCAGAAGACAAAAGCAGGTCATGTGTTGTATAAATTGTGCCATCTTCCAGAATTCTGAAGGCTGGGTCACTGGACAGGATCAGGCTGGGTGATTTGAGACAGTCCTCCAGATTCACTACAGTGAAGACATTTCACAGCAATTGTCAGGTTAAACAGGGAGGGAACGAGTCTTACAGGAATGACAGCTACATGCATAGGAGGAGCAGAAAGAGGGCAGGACACTGAACACCTGCTATTCTAACCATAGAGATTGTGAAAATTAAACTAATGAAATTATGGTTCCCCTTTCTTTTCCTTTCTCCCTTCCTTTCTTTCTCCATTCCTCCCTTCCTCTTTTCCTCCCTTCTTCTTTCCCTCCTTGCCTGCTTTTCTCTCTCCTTCCTTCTCTTCTTTCTTCCTTTCTTCCTTTCTTCCTCCTTTCTTCCCTCCCTCTCTTCCTTTCTTTCTTCCTCTTCCCTTCTTCCCTCTCTTCCTTCCTCTCTTCCTTCCTCCTCCTTTCTTTCCTTCTTTCCTTTCTCCCTTCCTCCTTTCCTCCCTTCCTCCCTCCCTTCCTGCCTTCCTCCCTCTTTCCCTCCCTCTTTCCCTCCCTCTTTCCCTCCTTCCCTCCCTTCCTTCCTTCCTTCCTTCCTTCCTTCCTTCCTTCCTTCCTTCCTTCCTTCCTTCCTTCCTTTAGCAGTGCTGAGACTAGAAACAAGGACCTGATCCAAGAAAGACAAGCCTCAACTACATCCACGCCGCACATATTACTTTCATCATGAGTTAGTTTAAGAAATAAACTATTTTGAATCTTATTGTATTTGGATTCCTTCACTTTCCCTAGTATTCATGGGTTTGTCTTCACAGGTCCTTAGCTTAGAATGGTTCAACTTCAAGACAGTATGACAGAAACATGCGTGTGGTAGGAACTAACTTGGCGCCTGAGGCTTTAATACTAATGTTTTTCTCAAACTAAGGACATATGGTAAGAGCCTCCTTCCTGATGCTGGTCAGAGTTATAAGCTACTCCTAGTGATTCTGGGATTAGAACAGAGAATAGGACCATGTTCAAAACTATACAGTAGACTGTGTTTCTAAGATAATGCTTGGTAAACCAAGTATGCTGAATGCATTTTTTCCTTACATTTTTAACTTATAATGAGTTTAAGAGAATGTGGTGACTCCATCAGAAATTGAGAGCTGTCTGAAGGTAGATAGGAGTGTGTGTGTGTGTGTGTGTGTGTGTGTGTGTGTGTGTGTGTGTGTGTGTATGTTTCTGTTTCATAATTTATTGTTGACTTACATAGTTTTATAGTACATTTATTATAAGATGGTGCCAATAGATTTTGAGATTAAGTTAAATTTTATTTGGCAATAAGATAAAAGTTATGTTGCAACAGAGGAGAAACCTAGTCTATTCTTATGCAATATTTCTTATTAATAATGGAAATAATATTCACATAAAATCTTTTTGAGATTCGATAAACTCAGTGCTTAATGTATCTTGAAGGCTCTGGTCGTAAATTTTACTGGAATTGTATTTGACTGTCACAAGCTATTCTGTGACATACACCATATAAATTCTCAGTAAATATTTATCCATTGCTACCAACCACAGATACAGCATTTCAACTTTGAGGTTTCTTTAATGTTTCATCAGCAAAGCAGCTGACATTGAGAATCTGGCAGCAGAAGAAATGACATAACTTAAAATAAGCTTCTGGTTTTGATGCCTTGGCTTTGTATGAACTAAGATAATTTTTTAAATTTTCTAATGTTTGCTAGTTTTTCTAGCAAGAAAGATACACAATAAAATCTGATACTTGGACTACTTTCAACCACCATTAGTAAATGGTAGCTACTTTTCAGTGTATGGCTCGCTTTAATACAGAGTAGCAATTACATTGCTTTCATCCCAAAGTTTGCAAGAACAGCCAAAAGCTAATTGCAACACGTTACCTCTGTTCTCAATACAATCCTCACCTTTGCCTACAGGTGCTTCAGCCTTAAGATGAGAGGGAACTTGAAGGGAAACTTTCTGACAGGCATCACAAAAAATTACCAAAACCTCAAAAAAGAAAAAAGAAAAAATATCATATTTGATTACATGTTACAATTTTTGTCTGATTAATAAAATTACTATCAATTTTAGAATTAACTTTTTAAATAATCTATTTTTCCATATTCATTTAGAGAGTGATATGCACAGGGAAACTGGCTTTGGGAAGCCATTTAGTATCAATGAAATAATGAAATGAACAGTTCTTAAGACTACATCATTATTACATAATTGCAACAGAATGTATTGTGATCCATTGAATTGATTATTTCCTCTAAGACTCACAAACCTCACAGATCTTTAGCCTGAAATAGTATGGATTCTAGAAGTCTATAAGCACTGAAACACCAACTCTCCAATCTTTTTTAAATACTGCTATTAATGGTTGCTGTTGAGGAAGTGAGAAATATTACGAGAATTTTTGAAGCTCATAAAAATGACAGAACCACTCCATTGTCAGAAAATCATTTCTTAGAAAAGGAAAAAATACTTCAAAATCCAAGTGTTCTCAAACCACCATGCTAAGTGATGTAAATTTACCAAACTCTCTGGATTTTTATTATATTTAAGGCACGGATACTGATTTAAAACGTATCTAAGAACTCCAAAGCAAACAAACTATCTTTTTTTAAGTGAGTTATAAGGTCAGAGAATCTATAAATTCAAAACAATTTTATTTCTTTGCAGCACTTGATACTTACTTGCTTTCTTTTTTCTTTATTAAAAGAACTCCATGTCAATTAAAAATAAGAGCACAGCTAGATTTCACAGAACCATACAGATCAATTTGTCATCACTTTTTCTCGAAGACCACACTCTAAAATTATGGGACATGTTATTTGTGTAGGGATAAACTAAATGATTAATGGTCATATTAAAGATGCTACATTCTTCTAACTCAAGTCTACTAGCTACATCATAGCAACTTAAAATAGGTTGTACATTTGTTTCTCAAATCTGCTAGGCCTATAATGTGGTCATCTGCCATTTTATAGGTCATATTTGCATATAGCTGTAATTTAAATAACCACTTATGAAAACAACAGACATTCTTATTCACTTGACTACTTAGAAATACCATCATTGTTATGCCAAGAATTGCACTAGACTATGCCTCAGGTCTTGCTGAGGATAAAGTCTGGGTTACTAATTTTCTACATGCATAGTGTGGAAAAAGAAACAGATGCATAACTACATATATACACATACATGCATGTACCTCTGTGTATAATGTGTCTACATATATTTTATAGGGCATATCTACATTTCCAACCTTGTCATCATTTTAGTTTCTCCCTGTCTTAGGACCCCAGTCCAGGAATGCACATTCTGTAAACAGAAACAATGGAAGTTTCCAGAACATCATTAATCCCTCTCTCTCCAAGTTAAATTGGGGTCTAAAATGACTTGAAAGGAGTTGTTACCTTTCCAGTTAGTATGAGGCTCTAGAATGAAAGGGTACAGGATGAATTAAATGATAATGGGCTGGACAGGGACCAGGACCAAAGGTGAGAAAAATCTGGTTTAACTACATTTTACTTAACCAACACTAATTCCAGGTGGCCTCTATGTGCTCTAGTCTCTGGTAGTGGTGAGATGAAAAGTTGACCATCGACCGTGCACTATGAATTATTCATGTGGAGAAAATGTTTGTGCCCATTCATGAAAATCCCCAGATTCTGAAAATAGAATTTATAACTAAAGTATTTTTGGTAGAAGACAAAGTTAAATTTAAAAACCAGGAAAGTCACAATGAAGAAATTCGGAATTGAGATTTGAGAAACTCCACCCCTCCCCAAAGGCAAACATGGCATCCTGTACACGGTTCCAACCCAGGCAGAAGGCAGCTTCATGCCAAGTCTGGTGACTGTCACACTCCTCTTGTGGAGTCGAACTGCATCCTCACATTGAAAGTCCTCCCCATTCTTGCTGAGTGAACCAAGAACATCTTGAGTAACTTACATCTTCACCCAGACTCCTTTTCTCTTTCTACTGCTCAATGGAATAGCACATTAAATGCATAATCTTTATGAATGCCTAGCAGCTAAGGCAAATCTTAGAACCTTCTGGGCCAAATGCCAAAATATTATTTCACTACTCCTCAGGAAAAAAAAAAAACCACACAGCAAAACTGAATAAGGGATTCCCTTGAAAGACATTACCACACATACATGCGAGCTTGCAAAGTAAGCTCATCACTCCCCATCCTGGGTGACAAGGCCCTCGCTCTAAATTGTTCTTAAATCAGGTTTTGTTTTTCTCCAACTATCCCCCCACCCCCACCCCGCCTTCCATTCATACCAAAAATCTCTTTCAAGACCAACAGGCAGGAAGAAGCAGGTGAGACTAGTTCCCTAGTCCTTTGGATGTTACTCACCAGGAGAAAGAAAAGGAGCTGCTTAGAGAAGGTGCTCCCTGGGGCAGCACAGGCCACAGCCATCTGAAGCGGTCTCAATGGCCAGGGATGGTGAGCAGCTAATAGAGCGGCCTGGAGTGCACAGAGAGGCTAAGCAGATGCTGGCAATCGTCAAGATGCTCTGCAGCCAAGTTGGCACAGTTGGGATGGCTTTGGAAGAGAGTCAGGATGCAACTGATAAGCAACAGGAGGAGGAGCAACAGAGTGGCTTTCTTCCCTGGCCGGTCGTGCTCCTTCCTGTCCAATTACCTGTGCATGGAGAGAGGGTTTCCTACAAGTGGGGAGAGCGAGGCCCAGAACACCCCATGCCCAGCCACTGGCTCCTCCTCAAAGCAGCTTTCAAAAGTTCTCCTGCCACTTAACACATAGTCAGAATTAAAAGACAACACCCTCCATGCTCAGCCCTCCTCCCTTTACCCCCAGGTAGAGGCTGTGAAGTCCTCCCAGTTATTATGTCCTCCCACAGTCTTCCCTCCTTCTTGGCCTTAATAACCTGCCTTGCCCCCCGGGTGCAAACAGGAATTGTGCATAAACCCCATGCCAAAAAAAAAAAAAAAAAAAAAAAAGGAATTCCTGGTCAGGCACATTGGCAAATCAGAGGACAGAGGCTTGTGCAATCACTTCCATCTGGAGTTATCTCCTCATCAACGCATTCAGGTATAGCCTAAGCCATAAAGCACTACAACTTTGCCAAAGAGATGACATTCCAGTCAATGGCACGGGTGCATTGTGACAGGTACATTGTGTCTGCCCCTATTATTTTCTGTCTCCTAGGAGTCAGTCTTCTAGACATCTCAAGGAATATCCCAAGTATATCAACCTCATTAAATAATAATAATAAAGTAACAAGGACATAGTTCACTCATGGTTTTCTTTTTGTTACATTGGAAACTTTCTTCTTGTATTGTTATCCCTTCCCTGTGCCAGACAACTAAAATCCACTAGACTATTCACATTAAAATCATTCCATTCATCCTAATTAGTTGGGCATTACAAGTAATATGGAAGCTGCCCTAAAGTAATGGTGTAAAGGTATCACAGCATTCAGGTTTTGTAAACACCAATGAATTTTGCAGTGGAAACCTTAGCATCTTTTGTTCTGTCTTAATTCAGTCTTTTCATATCTGTTGCACTTAATGGCAGTGACAGAAGTTGGGGGAGGATGTTAAATACTGTCAAGTATTAAGTGTTAGGCATATGGGTGCAGCTGAATTCTTATTTGCTAGGCCATTGCTGCGAATAGAGGCATAGCAGACATTCAAGCCATTGTTCCCAGTAGACCAACAAGGACTCATTTTAGGAAATGATGAAACCTTGAGAAAGTAAAAATTATCCCGGTGTTCATGAACAAATGTGCAGAAGTGGGCTAGACACGCAGCTTAGGTCATAGGTTCAGTCCCCAGCACCACATAAACTAGGCATGGTAGTGCAGATGTGTAATCTCAGCTCTGGAGAGCTGGAGGTTCACCTCTCCCTCTGAAAGAGTCACATACTAGGTTTTGTGCCCTGCCAAGATGGAATAGCATTCAAGGAGAAAAAAGAACGACAACTAAGTACACTTTTTAGAGGCTCCATAAAAGCTTAAAGGGTAGGAAAAGAGCACTGCAGCAGATATTAAAGATCTTAGGACTTAAGAACAAAGTGACTAACAAATCTTAAGTTCATAGTTCAGAGACAAAGGAGAAGAATGTGTATGTAAATGCTGCATAATCTCTCACTTACCACAAACTTACAGTCATAAAGAGAAAGCCTTACATGTGGCCAATTTATAGGAAGAGCTACTTAAGATGAAAATTCAAAATCCTGAAACAGTTATTTTTAAACAACACTAAGAACTCTATCAGGTGACTCCATTTATTTTAAGAGACTAGGCTTGTAGGGAATACTGCATAAAGCTATAAGAAACTTCTTTGTGTCAAATACACATGGGGGGGAGGGAACCAAGCCCTGGAGTGGAGAATTCTTATGTCGAAAACAACCTCCCTAGTCTGTGTCATTTGACAAACAAATGACAACAACAAAAATACATTCATTATCTGCTGTTTCCTCTGATCAGTGTTGTCTCTTCTGACCTTCAGAGTTGAACTTTTAAGACTATTTTTATTTTATTATATTTATTATTTTATTTATTATTTTATTATAACTTTACTGCCTATACTAAGCAGCACATCATCCAATGCTGACCTTTGAACATGAGAAAATATTCTTGCAACCTATAGAGAAAAAAACCTTCAATTATATTGAATTTGGAAATTATCTGAGTAAAAAAATATTAAAATTTAAAGATAAATTATTTATGAAAAATTACTAGGAATGATTTCTTAAGGGTTCTTACATAGATTACTAGTTAATTACACATAAAATGACCACTCATGTTTATTAGCAAAACTGTTGTCAACCCTAAGAAATGTCAGCCCTATCTAAGGGTAATTTAGGGCCCTCGATTTGGCACGCCCTTTATTAAAGTTGGCTTAAGAAAAACAAAACTTAGTTCACATAAATGCACCACAACTGATTTAATTGAGCATTTATGTCATTTCTTTGGTTTTTTTGAACAAACATAATTTTTACTTTTGATTGCTTTACTCATACAAGGGTTCATTTCTGTACCAATTGAGAAGGGTTGGCTCTAGGAGTTCAAGCCTGCATTTACTTCATGTCTAATGTATACTCATTATAAAAGCCATCTTTATACATACATCTTTTGGGTGGATTTACAATTATTTCTCAATCTAGAAGGAATGTTATATTTGCAATGTTTTAAATTAACCCCTGTAAGATAAATGTATTCAGAACTGGATGGTGGAATACTTGATGAGCTAAGACACTTGTATTTCTAAATTCTGTACTCTTCATGAATTTCCATTAAAATTGACATGTAAGATTTTTAATATTCATAGTTGTGTCATATGATGGCAAAACATTCACTAGAAAGAAATATTTTATGCAGTTCTATTTCTATTCTCATTAATAAAGTAAATGAGATCTTTTCACTCACAGTAATATACACAGTAATACACAGTAATATACAGTAATAATACACATTAAAGATATGACCAAAATAATGTATAGAATAGTTATAGTATGGAAAAAAAGAATGTAGTAACCTGAGAATAATTTTAGAAGAGCTAACATTAAGAACACACTTCTCTCTTTACAGTTGTGTTAACTATAGTTTCTTTTGTGTAAATGGATTAAGAGTGATTACCATTAAACAAAAGAAACTACACTCATTAAAGCATACACCCTCTATGAAATAGCCTCAATTAGCCACTGGCCTCCAATTATCATTATGCTATGATGCTTCTGCAATCAATCGCTAGCACCCGCATTGGCATAAGTCAGGAAACATGAGTATAAAATAAAAATGCTGAGTTTGGGAACACCCAGATTCCATTCTCAGAGTCTGAATTCAGGTTGGAATAGGCTCAATATGTTGCCAGTCATCAGCAAGTACTTGTCCACACTGCTGCCTTGCACTGATGAATAATTGTCTGTAATGTCTAAAATGCTGCTAGAAAAGATAAGGAAAGCAAAATGGACAGACAGAGAAACTGTACATGAAGATGGCAAACAGAAAAGGAGTCTATTTATGAAAGAAAGAATGTAGAAGGAATATGTAGTTACATGCATATATTGGCACAGAATTGCAGTGTTTGGGGAGTTCAAGGTAGACTGGAATACTTTGGAGACCACCCTATCATCCCTTGTTAATAAAGTGAATACCAGGTGATCTATGCAACATGAAAGTGTAAGCCAAGGTCCTTGAGCTCAGATAAACCAAATCGACATCAGGTAGTATAAAGTGTTTGACACACAAGAATCAGACATAAGTTCCTCAGCATCTATATTAAAAAAAAAAAAAAAAAGGCTAGGCATGGTGGCACATGTCTGTAATTCTATTAACAATGCACAAGGGAGCAGACTAGTCCTAGGGCTTCCTGGTTAGCCAGTCTCACCAAATAGGTGAGCTACAAGTTCAGCGAAAGACCCTAATGCCCCCAAATAAGGTAGATTCAGTTGAGAATACCTAACATTGATCTCTGGCCTTCAGGGGTAAATACATATAAGGCATGCATACATCTGCATGCACACATGTATACACACACTAATAAGGGAGAGTAATCAAATGTCTTTTATACTGTAAATGATGCTGAAATTAGGAAAGATGAGAATATATCCTTTAATGGAGACTGACACTTAGCTTGTAATTATATTGCACAAGGAATGGAAAATTCTAGAAAAAGCAGAACCTGGAAAGACATATGAACAAGGAGATGGACTGAAGAGAAATGGACTGAAGAGAAAACTGGCCCATGTAGGACCAATTTTTCTCAGCTGATACTTAACATCTCTCTAAGCCTCTGGGGCTGCTCTAGTCTTTTCAGATGTGGACATGGCTTTTTTAAGTCAGAGTATAATGAGAAAAACAGCTGAGGAGGAGATTGCAAAGCATAATTACAGTATGGAGTAGAGAACTATTCTAGCCAAAACCCTGTGTTCTTATAGAGAATGGAGAAAGTAACCCATCAAGGTAGGGAAGGAAAGATGCTCTTAGGCAGATGTTCACGTGTCTCCACCAGTCAAAGATAGTTTATATATCTAGGTTGGGTATTGAGTTACACTTCTGATTGAGCATTACCAAACTTATAAAGCCTTTGATTAACATTTTTAAAAATGTATAAAAGCAAAAAGGAGGAGGGGGAATGGGATAGGGCTTTCTAGGGAGGGGAAATGGGGAAAGGGGATGGCATCTGAAATGTAAATAAAATATAAAATAAATTTAAAAAGAAAGAAAATTTTTAAAAAGATGCTCTTAGATTCACTGTTTCACAGGAAGAAATTCATGAGCTCTCTTCAGAGATAGGGAGCCATTAGAGGAGATAAAGGAGCCAGGAGAAGAGTAGTCTTTGGTGCAGTCTTGCACCAGAAAGTGTCTTGAGACATTAGTTAACACGTAGAAGCAGAAAGGCACTCAAGAAGGATTAACCACACAAATCAAAACATTCAGAATAAGGAATTTTTCTTTAATTGTTTTAATTTTCCTAAAATGTAGATTGTTAAAGATTAACCAGAATAACATTGATAATTTATATTTAGTTCATGTTCTTTGCATTAATCTTTTCTCCTTAATAGTGACCTTACACACACACACACACACACACACACACACACACTTCCATTTTCTATAGAATGAACAGAATAAACACACATGCTGAATGGAAGTAAAAAACTCAGTGGATCAGTGGAAGATATAAATAGCTAAATTAAACGTACCTGTGAACACACAGAAACAACTATAGTGAGAAAGAAAACAAGGAATGAGACCCCACATTCTATCATTTCAAAACACATGACTTGGCTCTTTTTCTTGACTTGATGTTCAGAACTTTTGTCTGTTGGCCCAAGTGTGAAATGCCATCTGTATCTGGACCAGTCACTACATATTCAATTCTTAAAAGTGAAATATTTGTTTCTAGACTTTCATGCTGATTCTAGCTTGCAAATCTTTATAAGTAGATCTTATGAATTAGGATGCTATAAATATTACAGAATAGCATGAAAAAGGGAGTCAGGGAACAAGAAGCAGTTATTAGCACTTACAGATTTGTTTAGGATAATCTGAGAAGGACTGATATCATGCAAGTAGTCAGAGCCCCTCTATTTCAGAATAGGGGCCTTGTGCTCCCCTCAGCAGCACATATACTAAAATTAGAATGGGGGCCTTTTATTGGATTCGGAGGAAAGAAAAGAAAGACAATGTGTGAGTAGGCAGATGGCTGGGTTCTTCTTGTGAAGACAAGATGGGTTCAGTGCTTTCATTTGTATCTCAAGAGTTCAGGATGGGGTGCAGAGCACTGCATTCTCAAGCATGCAGGATGGTTTACACAACTCTGTGCACTTGGAACCAGTTGTTCTGATTTAAGATGGCCACATAGTTCTAACATATCTGATACTTAAACTATGACAATGTAGAAGGAGTTCTACCTCCTGCTCGACCCATCTGCACTTGGCAGTTGCAGGTTGATCTGTAGTTCACAGAAAACTGTCTAAAAAAGAAGAAGCCTTGAGTGGAGTTCTATTGGGTGGATCCCTTAGAAAGAATAGTCAGCAGGATGGACCTCCCCACCCTTTCCAATTACCTTCCAAATGGGAGCAAGGAGGAGGTTATCCAGAGGCAATACACGAAGAATGTGAAGCAAGCATGCTTGATTGCCTGCCATTCTGCATACAGTGCTGTCAGACTCCAAGAATGCCACATTCGTTTGAATGGAAGCTGCTGATTCAGAATTAATGAGAGGTGGCCAAAGACAATAAAGAAAGCAATAATCCTTCTACAAAATATTGTTTATGGTGGAGAGTGAGTACATACAAATTTTACCACAACCTAAACCATTGTATGTCCTGTGTAGACATGATTCTATGTGAATAAGACATACATGCACATCATAAATTTATTTAGGATGTTCTTAAGAGGAACAAAGAACATACTATTTATGACTAGACAAGAACACACAGGATAAAGTAGATAAATTAAAGTGAGTTTGAGAAAGTCAGCACAAAGCAGACCAGTCCATTTTGTTTTCATTTGAACAGAATAGCATCAGCCATTGCTTCCCAGAGACGGAAGCAGAAATGTTTGGGCTGTGAAAAGCATTGATTTCACAGACTCTTAAAGCAATAGGTGAAAATGTGGATTCTTTTGTTTGTAGGGTGTGTATTTGTATCTTTGTGTGTACATATGTATGTGCAAGTGTGTGTGCATGTGTGTGCTCCTGCATGTAGAAGCCAGATGTCTTTGTTAATCACTTTTCCACCTTATGATTTTAGAAAGGGTCTCTCATTGAACCTGAAGCTGCTTTCACCAGCCTAGTTAGCCAGCAAGCCTCAATGATCCTCGTATCTTCTCCTTCCTAGCATTGGGATTACAATTGTGCATTGTAGTGCCCAGAGTCTGATGCCGTAGATCTAAACCCAGGTCAATGTGCTTGTGTAGCATAAAGGCAATGTCCATGAATAACCTAAATTAGATCTCAGCACTTCAAACAGTTATAGACTTTCTAAAATTGATCATTTCAAGACCTACTTCTGTTACTTTTTCTTCCTAATTGAAACATATGGAGAGGGAGAACTCATAAGACCCAGGAAGTTGATGAAACTTAGTAGGTTCAGGAACCTCAAAGTTATAAGATTCACAAAGTCATGTCCCTGGGGTTATATAAGCAATAAATAATTGCAAAGAAAGTAGAGACTCTCTTTAGTGGACCTGCCCACAAGTTGTGTTGTGAGCTGCAAGGATGTAGCTATATTGAGTCATCACCTATGCTAGGGTGGACCTTTTGGTGAGAAGCTGCCTCAGAGTTACCCATAATATCCCCCACTCACCTCACTGGCTCTCCAAGCTAGATCTCAGAGGGATTGTTTCTTTGATTTGTTCTCTGTTCACCCAGGGTGAACAGACTTTGCTCACATCCCCCAAGAAACACACTGCAGACCAAAAAAAGCCCAAAAATCTCTAGAACTGGGACCCTAACATTTAAAAAACAAAAGAATTTTTGCAGGTGATTGAAGGAGCCAAGAAGACCAAAATCTACTGATCTAGATAAACTACATGCCACAAGATAGAACTTTAAGCAAGAACTCAGAAGTCACAGTGAGTGCACAGTGTCTTTCCCAAATCTGGAAACATCTGTCGATTTCTGGAAGAAAAAGTGATGATGCTCAGCAATTTAGGGATATATATAATCATAACTACAAATGGATGACTATACCCCACTGTCGGCCATTTCATGAATTTATTTTTGGATAGAGAATCAGAGGGGAGAAAAAGCTCTCTTTAATTTGAATAAATTCCAATAGAAAAATAAATTAAAAGTGTAGACTAACACTGTGAGACAAGCTTGGCTTTATATTTTTTTTCATTTAGACAATCAAATATTTATAAAAATACATATATAATCCTAAATTTACAAATCTATACTTTATAAAGTTGACAATGTTGTATAGAGGTCTTAATTCTCTTCTTTGAATAGGAAAATAATTTAGGAAATTTCCTCTTCCTTTTCTGAGACTTTATTCTGGGTAGAATTTTTAAAATAAATCTCTAAGTGCATGCATTTTTTCCCAGAAAAAAATATTTTCATTAATCTCAATTTATTACAAATTTTATGGTTTTTTTCCTTTTAAACTTTTAATCATATCAAGATAGTAACAAATATATTAATTTTTCAAAATTTAGCAGGTATTGCTTCATATCTTCAAAATCCTAGGTTTTTTCCTCTTAAAGGCAGCTATCCTCCACTTTTACTGTACATGGACCCTGATTTACAACTGCTATTCTCCATTTCTCCACTTTTCAATGGTCTGAAAGCAAAGCACATTCTATAATATCTATGCTTCCGAATCTGAGTTCTGGTCTATTTGTTACTTGTGTCATACTCTGAGGTGTTCTTTGGGAGTACTGGGCAGCAGCAGTGAGCTCCTGTCAGCCACAATGTAATTAGGATAAACAGTATATACGCACATGCTGACATAATGAGTTGGTAAGCTAAGAATGCATGGTTAACTAGATGTATTACATGTATTTTCCATGTATAGTTAACTGTGCTGCACTGTAAATCAGAAGCATCTTCATTTATTCTGCTACTTACTGCCACATAGTTAAATAATATATGTATGTATAAATGGTTATTTTCCAATTTTAGAAAATTGCCCTTTATTAAATCTGTGTGTATGTAGTATGTATATGTGTGTATGTATGTATGTATATATGTATGTATGTATGAATATATGTATGTATGTTTTTAGTTAGGAAGGCCATAAAGGCCTCCAAAGTAATACAGGCTGTTCCTATTGCTTTTGACTGCCCATCAAGAGTCTGATAGATTTTTGACACAAAATTGTTTCTGTCTAAATAAATGCAAGGACAAAAATAGAGCAGAGACTGAAGGAAAGATCATCCAGTGATAGGTTCAACATAGAATCCATCCCATGGGTGAGCACCAAACCCTGACACTATTACTGATGCTATGTTGTGCTTTCAGACAGGAGCCTAGCATGGCTGTCTTCTGAGAGGCTCCATCAGCAGCTGACTGAGACAGATGCAGATGCTTACAGCCACCCATTGGACTGAGATTATGGTCCCCTATGAACAAGTTAGGAGAAGGATGTAAGGAGCTGAAGGGGATGGTAACCCCATAGGAAGAACAACAGTATCAACTAACCCAGACCCCTGGGACCTCCCAGAGACTAAGCCACCAACCAAAAAGCATACATGGGCTAGCCCATGGCCTCTGGAACATATGTTGCAGTGGACTGCCTTGTCTGGACTTAGTGGAAAAGGATGCATCTAATCCTGTAGAGACATAACCCAGGGAAGGTGGGGGTATGAGGGGGTGAGGGGAGAGGTGGAAGAGAGCACCCTCTCAGAGTCAAAGAAGAGGGGGGAATGGGGTGAAGAACTCTTGGAGGGAAGATCAGGAATGGAGATAACATTTGGAATGTGAAAAAAAATAAAACAATTACACACACACACACACACGACCTGATAGTAAAACCCTATTGCTGAAGACAGAACACACAGTGGTTACTGCACATAGAGAAGTCAGGCTGCAGTTGATCTGGAAACCACTGGCTCGCTTTTGAAATGCTAGAAGATGTAGGCTGCAGCAAGAGGAAAGTCATTAATGGCTGTGAATCCTGCAAATTACAATAAAGACCTGCCAGGCAAGATGTACTTTCAAATGCTACTACAGTGATAGATACTGGTGTATCCAATCACTTCTGATTGACTCGAGGCCAGCTCCAGAGGAAAGAATTCATGCCATGTACTGTTAACCTGGCCAAATGCCCATAGCTGGGGAACTCTTAAGTGCTAGGGGGGAAATCTGCTACGGTTGTTTCCCCTACCATACATATTACTGAACTGTGTTTTAAACATTTGTATCTATACCCTTAGATTAATGGTGCATCCAGCCTTCACTGGAGAAGGTTCCTACTGAGAAAGGCAATGATAAATGCAGAACCTCGTAATTGGTTAAAGCACTGAGAATAGGCAATGGTAGAGTCCCCAGGCCTAAGTGAGCAGCTATATCAACCCTTCCAAGACTCAAAGGATATCACAGAAGAGGGGACAGAAAGAAGAAAGAGAAGGAAAAGACATCTTATAGACATGGTATAGCAAGGCACTCATGAAGTCACTGCAGCTATGGTTGTCTCAACAAGACCTGCATAAGATTGGGGCTAAACATTTTGTCAAGAATGGGGGAAGGGCGTATGTAGCCCCAACTCTCTCTGAGGGATTCTTGACTTTTAAGAGTGCTGGGGAAGCGGCTGTCATTGTCACCAGTGGTGTAGGCACTGATGAGTTGCTCCTGCTTCAGTAAATACACTCTCACCTTGCACAGGCAAATAACTCTAAGTAAATGTAGTTACGTGCAAAACAAGGATAGCAAAAGTCGGAGATAGACTTGGGAAGAAGGGCTTCTGCAGAAGCTGAGAAAAAGGAGCGGGCTGGAAAGATCAAAAGTTCTATCTCAGGATCGAAGTGTCAATGGATAAAAATAATGTAAAAAGGATTCTAAAATTGTTTGCCTCTCTTACAATCTTCCTTCTCTCACAAGTCTCCCTCTTACTGAACTCCATTTATTCTTTTTCCTTAAACCAGTGCTCACTGGCTACGTTGTTATGACTACCAATGGAAGCATACACAGAATTTAATATGTTTACGATCTTGTTTGTTTTAAGTAAACAATCCAACAAAATAGGCTTGAGGCCTGTTAAAAAACACCCTTATTAAAATCTGAAATTCTATTAAAGTTGATCTAAATAATACAAAGGATGGGAAGTCTTAAATTCTTTTCCAGTATATGACATAGAGTGGCACTCATTCCGATCCTATTAAAACTGATGTGGGTTTGTTTAAAATGCTGTGATATTAAGACTGTATTTTCTGAAGAGTAATTTATGAAGAACTCAACTTATTCTAATTCAGTAAAGAGATGGGTATTGCAGGGAATTGGTGAAGGCTCTGCCTTTGAGCAGGAAGTGGGGTGCACTCCAGATGCCTATGTGCAGTTGGTGGGAACATGCAGATCAAGAGGATAGCCTGGAAAAAGCAAGGCCGGGTGAATCAAAGTTCAAAAGGATTGTCTGGTGATGTAATATTCCTTCCCAGACAGCATGGAGCTCTCAAAGGGAGGCATAATTCCTAAGTTCTTTGCTTTTATAACTTCTCATACTTATAAGTAAGGTCATCAAGAAGGTCCTAGAGTTAATTGGTTTCAACTGAAATCACTTGGCTAGAAGTACTTTGGGAAATGTGTGTGTGTGTGTGTGTGTGTGTGTGTGTGTGTGTGTGTGTGTGTGTGTGTGTTTAAAAACTTCTGATGAGACAAGTATCACATTGTGCACATTGAAAAGCAGCACAGATTTAGAAGCACCAACTGTTCAGTCATCAAAATCAATTGTTACAAAAGCCTCACAACAGGAGGAGAGAATGGAAAAGAAAGCCAAGATGGCACCTTCATGATTTGGGTTTATGTTTTTGTTTTCCAAGAAAGACCAGTGGTAAGAGTCAGCTCAAGCATGGGAATTTGTTCTTCCAGGTGATGACAGGTAAGATGTCAAACAGTGAACCTGGTGCTTAGGACTGGAGGCTTAAACGGCAAGGCAGGTGTCAAATCTGTGTCAAGGCAGAATAGCTGAAGATGTTGTCATGAATGAGCTCCATCAGAGGGAGGGTTTACATTGTGGGCAAACTAAATCCAAGGACGAGATGAAGAAACAAGATGAAATTAAATGGTCTGAGAGGTTACCCCAGCACTTGGACAATGGGCGCTTGAGGCCAACCTGGGCTACACAAGGAGAACTCTTCAGAGAAATACAGAATAAGACAGAAAGATCATGTTGGAGGAAGAGAAAAAGAAAGGCTTGGCAGAAACATGGCAGAAATGTGAAGCTGATGAGCATCTAAATGAGAATTTTAAAAAATGTGTCCTAATATGGCAGAAGCTGGGGATATAGCTGAGAATGCTAAGCGATAGCCTCTCAGGAAGTCTTGGGTTTGATCCCCAACACCAGAAAGTCATGCTATATTCCTCTAATCCCAGAACTCTAGAAGTTGGCACAGGAGGATCAGAAGGCCAAGCTCTTCCCCAAGTTCAAGGCTAACCTGGGCTATATAAAACGTTATCTCTAGAAAAACAAACTATATGAGCCATTATACTTGCCTAGATGTCTGGATCTAACAAAGAAGTGGACACCAGCTAACAAGCTAGAAAAGTAATTCATTGACCTGATCGTAGGCAAATCACAAAATTCCATAGAAAAGCTGATGAACCAGACTCACAAAACTGGAGGTGGCCAGGAAATTTTCACTACAAAAAAAAGTAGAATGGATGACCTGCCACAGAGAACATATGTCTAGGATGCCACCACTAGCAATGTCACACAGCACATTTGACATTGCCATCCCAAATCCAGGCCCAGACCTTTGAGTTTCTGATGACACTTTTTCTCTTTCTAAAATTCAATTTTTTCAGAACTAACTGACCTTCCCCTGATTCAGGATGCCAGAAGGTGGGGAGGGAAACTCTCTCCCTTTTTCTCTGCCTCCCACAAAATCTTTCAAGGAAAAATGTCTTCTACATGAAGAAGACAGCAGTGTCTGTTTCTTGTGCAACCATTATATTCAAAGCCATGTTCTAAGCACTTCGTTGCCATTGGTTTAATCATCACACCCATCCCACATTAAGGATTGCTTCTAACTGAATACAGGTTAACTGAAAAACTAAAGAGCAATAAGCTGTCACAGTTCACTCTGATGAAAGGAATAGGGCAGAGATTCAAACTGAAGCAGCCAGGTTGGGGACTTCTTGTGTAAGTAATGACACCAGAGGAGGCAGGAAACAGAACAGATGCTAGATTCCTGTCTTAAATAATAGTACAGGGGAAGATGGATAAAGATGCCATTGTACCTGTGCAGAAACAAACCAACGAGGATGGTTTGGGGTCCTCAGGTCTTGATTTCTGATTTTCTCAAAGTAATATCGTCAGTTCTTAATAAGATGCTATAGAAGACAGTGAATGGGGTGAATCTTTGTACAACTACTGTGTGAAAGGCAAAAAATTTCTCCAGATAGAGATTATAAAAATCAGACACTCTAGTCCTTTCTGTTTTGGTAATTATATCGAGTCCATTTGAAATGAAGAGGTGGTAAGTTGATATTTGAGGTTTCTTGGTCACATTAAACAGAAACCAAGGGTCAAAGGCAAGAGAGTGGGTGGACTAGAGAAAAATCATCTCCATTACAACGAGCACCACACTAATTATAATGGCTATTATTTGTTGTTTGACTTCTATGCAACAGGTATACTGTTAAATTCTTTATATGTATCATTTCAATTCGTGCTCATAACAGGTCCATGAAATGGGTCCTGTTATTATCACATTTTTATAGACAAGTAAATTGAGACCCATAGGATTTAAATAACTTCCTTCCAGTCAGAGCGCTAGTGAGTGGTGACATGGAATTTTCACCTGCTGATTCCAGCTAGGGTACTGTCATTGGAATAAAAGGCTGGAGTTGGAGCTGAGGAGATAGCTCAGCTGGTCATGAAAGCATGAGAACTTTAGTGTGAATCCCCAGAACCCATGTTAAAAACAAACAAAACAACAACAACAAAAATCATGACTTATGTAGTTCTTCATGGGCTAGGATGTAGAACACAGTAATTGGTTCAAACTTTCTAACTCCATCAATGCTCTTGTGAACAGTTGACTTCTTCTGGTTGTTCAGTCTTTCAACACAAGCATAAGCTTGGATACCAACCAAGCATTGTATAAAATTTAGTAAATGTTTATAATCCTCTGCATATGGAGACGCTGTGTATTTTTTGTTTAGGACATTTTATGTACATTCTATTTTATACTGAATAGTTACAAACTAAATATATTTGAATTTTTTCAGCATTATAAGGTAAGCTTGTGAGGGCTGAATGGAAGATGACTGTTACATTGTATTTCGTTCTGACAGAAAGTTATGCCTCCTAGAAGGAAACTGGGGTTTGGTTTGGTTTGGTTTGGTTTGGTTTGGTTTGGTTTGGTTTGGTTTGGTTTGGTTTGGTTTGGTTTGGTTTGGTTTTTTTGTCTCATACAAAATCATCCAGACACCATTATGCATATATATGTGTATATATATGCATATATATAATGTGTATGCATATATATGTTTATTATATATACATATATAATGTATATATACACATATGCATATTAAATTATTAATATATATGTATATATACATATATATGCATATGTACATACCATATGTATATATGGTACTCCATAGCTCACACTAGGAGAATTGTAATGATGTCTCTTAGACCAGAAGTCTTCCCTGGAGATGTAGATCAGTTGGCAGAGTACTTACCTAGCATTTTGATCCTCATCACCATATATACAGGACAAGAGAGGTGTTGAGCTGGAAATATTTTTATTATTTAGTATACTGATTTTTAACATTTCTTTTCTGTTTATTTCTTTTGAAGCCATTTTGAATTGCCTTTTCTAAATGAAAATCTACTACATTCGCTTGGGACAAAGGTCTACCACAAAGCAGAAAAATATGACACAGGATTAATGATGGCCCATCAAGATCATGTACTTATGACTAACAATACCTTGAGGATATACTCAAAATTTTTATAAAGGAGACAAAAGGAAATATTAAGACTGACTAAGCCTGTGACCAGTAACCAGAATTGTAGTCATTTCAGTAGGAATATTTAAACAAAATAAGATTATAAAGCTATGTTTATCAAAGGTTCCTCTGGAGTACCAGTAAAGAGGCCTCTATTGTTGGCTGATTCCATGTTCAGCAATGTGATGGTTTAAATGTCAGTTGCAGACAGTAAGGTTTCTTTTTCTATGTTTCTTTTCAATGTCTTCCAGTTTTCTGTCTTTTTTGTGTGTTTTAGGTCATTTGTTCCTCTCACAATACTGGTATGTAACAGTGAAATGAAGGCTTGCTCACTTTAATCTGAATGCCCATGCTTTACCTTTACTGTTTCCTACCTGTTCGTGCTCTAAATGAAGTTATTTTTCAGTGGCATCATGACCCAGTCACAGGCAAAATCCGGGTAAGGAGCTAACCACAGGCATTATGAGGATGATGGCTTTGGCCACTAGTCATCTCCCCTGTAGTAAGCTCTCTGCATACACAAATATCTTTATGGCTCTGGTTCTAACTTGCAGCCCATCCCACGCAAGGCTTGACTTTCCTGCTCTCAGACACAAATAGGTCATTCTTCTTCCCCCTATCCCCAAGGTCAGAAGGTTGATGGTGTCAAGGGTGTCTGTCACACAGTGTCTAACTTCTGGAAGCCCTTTTTCTCACACTGATTCTACTACCCTGTTTCTCCTCAGCTAGGAGACCTTGAACTAGAAAATTAGTGTAACTTTGCCTCTGTTTTCTTATTCATCTAATGGCATAATGTGTCTCCACCTGGGATTTCCTGTGGAGCACAAGATAATATGTGCAAACAATATGGTTTATGTTGTGTGAGACCTGAAGTGAATGGCCACTACATGTGGTGGACTAAGCAGAGAAGGAGACGGGAGGAAGGTGGCACCTAGAGTCAGGGCCACCTGGACTCAAGACCACCTGGACTCAAGACCATCTGGACTCAAGATCACCTGGGGTCAAGATCACCTGGAGTCACATGGGTGCACCTGCAGAAGGGGGCGGTCAGAGAAAGAGGGGGGCACATGTATAATGATTCTTTGGTTTGAATGAGAAATGTCCATTAATTCGTGTGTTTAAACACTTGTTCCCAGTTGGTGTTACTGTTTGGGGAGGTTACAGAACTTTTAGGGCACACAGGTTTGTTGGAGAATTGATCACTGGGGTTGGGATTTGGGAGCTGATAGCCTCTTCTCACTTCCAGGTTTCCATTTCCTGTTTGCAGCAGAGATGCAACTCCTGCTCCTGCAACTCCCTGTCATGCTGCCCTACCATAGACTCTTATTTCTCTGAAACTGTAAGTCAAAATAAACACTTTTGTCTACAAGTTACTTTTGGTCCCTGCATTTTATCAAAACAGAAAAGGAACTATTTTTTTTTTCACAGATGTATTTAATGTGTTTCAGTCATCTCACCTGTCAACTTTGAGCTGAAAACCAACATAGCTGTGAGTTCATAAGTTCAACAACCATATCACATTGAAAGACAGCATTTTACAACACTCCTCCTCAAGCTCCAGCTCTTAAAGTCCTTCTCCTCCCTCTGAGCTTTGGAGGGGTGAGATAGATGTCCTGTTTATAGCTAAGCACTCAACAGTCACTTATACTCAGTACTTTGACTATTTATGAGTATCTGCATTAACCATCCCCCACTACAAACAGAAACTTCTCTGACCAAGGCTGACATCAGCACTAATTTATGGTTATAAACATAAATATTTATAGGCAGTTTAACAACATGCCCATTTAGCAAAACAACAGCAGTAGGTTCCCCCAGGGCCTATGCTCTCCAGAGCCAAGGGCTTTTGATGGGGTCCACAGTACTAGATATGAATTTTCTACTGTGAAGCAGGCCTCAAATCCAGATCAGAAAGTGGTTGGTTCATCTTGTGCCAGCCATGCCACTATTGTACCAGTGAATACCTCTGGCCTGGCAGGGAAGTACTGTACACACAGGGTCTAGCATTGGGTAAGCACATTGATGACTTTTCTCCTATGTAGTGTCCTTCAGTACTATGAAAAGCTGTGCAGCAAAGAAGAGGCTTCCTGTTCAGTTGCATTTGTATTTCTTATTTCCCACAATAACAGTGTGTTCCGTCTTCAGCAATAGGGTCTTACCATCTAATTATGGGAAGGAGGGCAATATGCGGATATTGATAATATAATGTGACCACATTATAACTTATAATTATAAAGGTTTCCCCATACCTTTGTTTCCTTCTCTCTTCCTAGTCTTGTTTCTTCAAATCTTCTTTTTATGTCATTTATAAGCTTATCAAAGCAGTCTTCTAAACAACACTCTTCACGCTTAAAGCAATGTTTAACTTGAAAAATGTAAATATAATTTCAATACAAATGAGAATGTACTACTACCACAGAGGCTCTGAGGAGACCATCAGGGATGAAGTTACCTGTGAAATCACTAAAATGTTGTTAATGATAAGACTTCTTTAGATGCTTGAACAAAGCTGTGTGTTGTGGTACAAGCCTTTGATCCCATCAATCAGGACACAAATGCAAGAGGCTCATCTCCAGGTCAAAGCTACTCTGACCTTCATTGTGAGTTTGAGACCAGCCCGAGCTATATACCAAAATCTTGTCTGAATGGATGAATGAATGACAATGCTATTAGGAGTAGCTGCCAAATTGTATGAAATAAGAATCTTCTGAATTCATTTTTCTATGTGGATAAGAACGGTTCAGCTTCACATATAAATAAGATGTTTGTGTAGTCATTTCTCTCACAATTTCTTTAACCTCATTATTATCTTCTTTAATTTTCGAGACTGTATTTTAATTACATTTCTCTCTTCCCTTTCCTCCCTTCACTCCCTTTCATCTGCACAAACAAGGAACAAAATTTTATCCTTAAGTGGTCTGTGCAGCCTGCACGATCCATTTGAATAGCTTGATGATACTAAAATTTTGTTTGTGAGATTCATATATTACAGAATGTATAGCTTTGACAAGATTCATCCTCACAAATGCTGAACTGTCCAGAGACTTGCTTCCAGGACAGCTTCAGGAATTGCTACTGAATTCCTGATCATTCCAAATGATCTCGTCTCATCCAACCTTTCAGATGGATCCAGTCAGAACTTCAGTCAAGCCCTGAGCCTTCTAGGCATAGAGACTGGATAACAGATGCTAAAGCTAGCTTTCTTCAGGCTAACCAATTTTTATAATTTTCCTACCCCTCCCTATCCCTTTAAAGAATTTCTCGTAGCTCCTATTCAGCAGGAAGAAGCCATGGAGAGTCACCAGCCCTATTCCTTGAGTTTGGGTGTCTGGTTATTATTTTACAAATTATAAATAGGTTGCCATTTTAAGAAATAATTTGTAAATGGTCATTCTTTGTATATTTGTATATTGATACAAAATTTGAAGTAAATATTGTTACTCCTAGATAAGCATTGTGCCTATCCAACTCATTTAAGAACGCAAGGCTTTGATCCAGTCCTTTTACAACTGCTATTGCAAACTGTTCAGGATGATTAAGTAAAGCAAGTTAAGGGCCAGATAGTAAACTCATGGTTATATTAGATTCTTACTTAATTACAATTACATAAGGTTTTTTCAATATTATTCAATTAGAATTAGCTAAGAGTAGTCATATATATATATATATATATATATATATATATATATATAGAGAGAGAGAGAGAGAGAGAGAGAGAGAGATTCTTCAGAAACATCAGAAGTCCACAGAATTTGACATTTAATCATTTCATCATTATTAAAAATTTTGACTAGAGAAATGTCTGCTCCTGACAGTACCCTTTCATGGTTCAGAAAAACTACTGAGCATCTTCACCTCCAGGTAAGAAATACTGGGCAGAAATTGCCTGTATCATCTGCAGACAAAATACTGTCCAAAAAGAACAAACAGATGTGGTATAGTCAGCTGCTAAGCTCTGCTAACTCATGATAAGCTAGTCCTTCATATTCCTGCTTCATTTCAGGGTCTACCAGATGGCTCTGGGCCAATAAGCTGAACACAGATGCTCTAACATTTTGAGGAATAGGGTACTTTCCAGAGTCAGCTCTCTCTATAATTTAAGTTTTGGAAGCCATGTTTTTGTGCTTCATAAATATTCAGCTAATATTTAATTCATTCTCAGATTTCTGATGGGGTTGAAGACTAGTTATAGTCTCATAAGCAAACTTAAGTGTTTTAGCATTGAGAGATATGATAAGAGTTGAAATCATGGTTTTCAGATGGTGACCCAGGCTAAAATCAAAACGTAATTAAGGTATTGAATTCAGTTAGGATATGATGGCACAGTACTTTATCTAATTGACAAATATGATGGACTAGATGTTAATTGTATATCATATTTTACAATTTACATAATTCTTATGGTTATCCCCGAGAGAAGAACTCTTTTTATTTGGACAGAAAAGGTGAGGTGTTGGAATTGATTCTAATGCTTTGATGTAACAAGGAATCTGTGAGGCCAATTGCTGAAGCTCCTTGTCCCTAATTGGTTTTTGATCAATCAAAAACCATTCCAGTGGCCAATGGTTAGGCAAAGGGAAACAGGGCAGGACCTTTAGATTTGCATAAGCAGGACCTGGAAAAGGAGAGACATGATCTCCATGACTCAGGGGAGAAGGATGGGATGTAGGAGCTGCAGAAGAGAAAGCCAGCCAGCCATGTGAGACTTCAGGTTGGCAACCACTGGCCACTTCCCTGATTTGGCCTGGGGTAGCAGGGGATCTTTAGGAGTGCCCAGCCTTTGAGGTAATCAAGGCATTTTAAAATTAACTGGCGTGTGTGTGTGTGTGTGTGTGTGTGTGTGTGTGTGTGTGTGTGTGTATGTTCCATTTGGGAAGTCAAAGAGTTTCTGGGCTGGTTGCTGGAAGCACCTTCTGGGAACATTAAGCTGTGTAGCTAAACTCAAAGCTACAATATACCCCTCCTTGCTCTCTTTCAAATTCAGTTTTTCACCAACCATTATTGAGTGCACATATATAGTTTTATATACATACATATTCTCAAATATAACCTGCTGAGTCCATACAATGTCAGTTGTATGTACATTTTCAATGATGACCATTTTGCACTGGAAAACCAATAATGTGCTTTCCCTGTTGAAGACAATCCCTCCCAGTCCCAATTTTACTCATTTGCTTCTTATTCTTTGTGTAGGGTTGAGACCTTTTGGACTTTTCCTTAACTAGTTTGGCAGTTTTGATGGTGACTTCCATGTTCAGCTCATATTTTGGTAGTCATGTTGGTGAGTCATTTTTTGCAAGTATAGCCTCTGACGTCATTAGGAAACATGATCTTACAGGAAAGTCCCTGATTCTCTGTCTCTCAGAATCTTTCCCCAAGACTTAGTTTGGGGTGTTTTGTAAATACTCCTTTTGAGACTGGACTCTATAACTCTGCACATTGATTGTTTGCTGCTTTCTATAGTACAATTATATCTTAATCTCTCTAGAAACAAGCCAATGGTTTCTAAAGATTGAGAAAGAAAATACTGATTTCCCTAAATTCAATAGTAAAACCCTATGCATCAATTTATAAGGGCCAGATAAATGACTTAGTAGTCTAAACACAATGAATGATAAGTAATCCTTACATTGTTTTAACAGATTCTTTCCACTACCCCAGGTGTCTTGCACCTATTAATTTATTCATACTTCACAAGTTTGTAAACCACGAAGAGTGAACATATTAGCAGGCATAGAATAGATGTTATTATTATCCCATGTTAAAGACAAGAGCATAAAGTGACTCTTATAGGACACACAGCCAGTTGATGATACAGGAGGCATTTGAATCCAGGTAGTTTTTCTTTAGCCACTGGACTAAACTTTCTTCTTTCAAATATGAAGGAATATATTCCACAGATATCCTAAAATAGTTGAAGTTTTACTCTGGGAAGTGGAATTTTGTAATATATAGCCTTCTAAAGAGATGTAAATAGGGTCTAACCTGAAAGGGTGAAGCTAGGGTGTGTGTGGCAAAGCTGAAGTGATGAGGTGAGATAGCAAGCAAATAAAATTTTATAGCCATTATTTAACACATATTTTTCAACATCACAGACAGAATGGGAAGAAAAAGCACACACTGATACCTTTATGGCATCACACTTGGCTCCCAAGTCCGGGCTCTAGTGTCTGATGACTGGGAGCATTTCTCTGAGTAGCATCTAGATTAAACATGTTGGGAAACAACCAGTTGCTCTCAGTAAACCAGAAATTCCTGATCTCCAGCCAGACAAGAAGAGCCATCCTGAGATGAGAAAGGGCAAGATCAAGGAAATGTCGTGTTTAGCAAACACCCAAGCAGGACTGATGCAAACTGAAGCTTTTGCAACTGTTTGGCTGGGGACTCTTTCATGGTGGCTTGCAAGAGCGAAAGGTTCTCTTCATTTGTCTCTTCTCTAGCTCTACCTATCAGTTTACATTCATAAACAGTGAATTTCTGCACTATTTCCCCTTTAATGTGAAAAATAGACTGGAAAACCCAGTCTATTTTTTTACTAATAAGAACCAAAGTTGCTCATAAAAAAAGAAGACTAGAGAGTTTAACATCATTAAAAAATCCATTAGTTTGCTATTAAATTGCCTTCTGTTAGTATTTCAAGCTGCTCTAAAGTGTCTTTCTCAACATAGGAAATATTCATGCAAACATCTCACTATACAACCTTCTGGCCAAGTAGTTAACTTAAAATATACCTTGCAGTTTAAAATACTTTTCCTAAACTAAACCACAAAAATTATTAATGTCATAAATATCTGTTGCTAAGTTAAGTGGTTATGATTCTATTACTTAGTGTGCCAGCAAAACTCTTCTGAGAATCCAGAACACAAAGGAATCCAAGAAATTATTCTCAAATCCATACAATTATCAATTCATGAGTCACATGGTATTTTATAACTAAAAACATAAAATTACTTGTACAATAAAGCCAACTTTGTTCTTCAGTTTAACACATAAGAACATTAGAATTTCTTCTAGGCTCATGAGTTTTAAAGAACTCTCTGGCACATTGATATTATAAACTCTGGAGTCCTTTAGGAAATGCTGACAAATTCAAAATCTTCTTCTGTTTGATGGTTGCCTCTTCCAGCATGTGTCATTGAACAAGTTCCTGCCTGTATCACCAGTGTTTATCTCATGTCAGAACTTGATTCATCCCATCTTTGCATATAGAACAAGCTTCAGTTTCTTGCTAAGTCATCTTCACAAAAAAAAAAAAAAAAAAAAAATGAATCCTCACTCTGGATTGAGAAAACATTTAATGATTGAATACAATGAGCATCATTAGGGGAAACAGGACCCAGTGGAGATTTGAAGTCCTCTTCTGGATGCTAATGTTGACTCTAGTAGCACCCATGGCCAGGATCTCAGGTTCTGTTTGTTACAGTGGTACTTTACACTATCAAATCATCTCTCACAGGGACCTCAAAGGGACACTATAGTCATTTTGCCTTTTCTTGAGATACAAAGACATAGAAATACAAGGGGACTCAATAAAGTTTAAATAACCCTTGCTGCCTTGAGACACACTTGCTGCCTATCGAGCCTTGAGACACTAAGGGAAAGTGTCCCACCCTATCAGCAGAAGACAAGACACTAGGCCTGAGCTACATCTCTACTTCTGTTCTGGGGTATTACAGAAATCATCTTTTTCTTGAAATTTTGTGGAGAGCCCTGTTAAGTTTGTCAGAAAACATCCCTTAGAAAAATTGGAAAATGTCTTAAGCAGAAGCTATAAAATGACATTTTCTCTTATTACACATAGATAGAGGTTGTGAGACGGGTGACTGGGATACAATGACTCTCTGATCTCAGAGATACTCTGCTCTTAGCAAGAACTCCCTGATGCCTTTAAATGATGGCAACCAGAAGTCCAAGTTTACACAGAGAGTGTCAGTGTATACCTTTTGTTGGTTCATAATTATGGCATTGGGCCTGCCATTCTCAAAACAATTCTAGATTGAGTACAAATTCATCTTATTTATATGTATGTATTTCCACATCTAAAGACAAGAACTAGCAACAGTGTATGGTGGGTACTTGCTAGCTATTCTCACTCTGTCCAAGCTTCAAGGAAGAAATTTAGAGACTGGTACTCACTGCACAGTTTTCTTAGGGGAGCTCAGTGCAGTAATACATGTGGATACATCCACCTCTGTACCCCATAAGAAGCCAGGAGAAGCCTAGGAAATGCTCCAGAACTTAAACTCTCTAGCCATTCATTTCTCTCCAATACCCATTTGATCATATTAAAAGAAAATTCTAGAATGGATTGTTTCAAATAAATTCGGAACTATCACAGCATCATGGTCACTATCCCAAATTCTCTGACATGAGGGCTTTTCTACAATTCAGGGTGCTTCAATGACCCAAATATTCTATTTCTGAAAGAAATAGAATGAAAATGCAGAAACTTGGCTCCTTCTGCCTACTTGTCTGGTTGAATGCAAGTCCTTGCATCTGCAGACAGTAAGCACTTGACAACCAGAGAAAGCCAAAACTTTCTGTTCAGATTAATCTTAATCAAACACAACGAACATTGCTACTAAACAGTCTACAAAGGGACGAGGAGCCTCAGAACATAGAGATTTCCCTCTCACTCTGTGGGTTAAATACTGTCAAATTAGCCATTTAGCCAGCAAATATATTTGTTTCATTTTTTATTTTAATTTTCATTGTAATACTTTTATTAATTCTTGGAGAATTTTATACATTATACAATGTATTTGCATAATTTCAAAACCTCCCTCTAACTCTCTGTGGATCCATTTCACACCCTCAACTTCATGTCCTCTCCTTTTTATTATTATTCTTTTTTCTTAGTAGCCCAGTATATTCTATTGCACACATTCAAATGGGCATGGGGTCATCCAATGAAGCACAGTCAATCTACCAGGGCCACACCCTTAAAGAAAACTGAGTCTCCCTTCCCTGACAGCCATCAACTGTCAAAACTGCCTCAGCTAGAGTCAGGACTCACAAGCCCCTTGCTTATCTGTGATCAGCATGTTCTTAGATAGGAAGTTCTCACTTCAAAATTTGACCCAAGACCAGGAACCTTCATTTCTTGTCATGCCTAATGTGCTATTCTTTTTTATATCTCAAAATTTCTATATTTGCCAAGAAAGTAAATCTGCTGTACCTCTTTCTTTTCTTAACTTCTAATCAAAAGTCAGTGAAAAGTATAATTTAAGCCTTGTGTTTTCTGACAAATCTGTGCATGTTAACTCAGAGGTACCATTCCTCATGTTCATTTTAGTCATCCCACAATCCCTCTTTCAAATGCCAAACACAGCATGCTGTGTGTGCTCAGTATTCAGTGACTGCAAATGAAAGCACATACCTGTAGGTTTTCCCATGCCAGTCACCTGTCACCATATGTCATTATTATTCATGCCTTTATATGATGCAAGAAACAGAACCTCAGCAAACTCAAAAAGTGTATTGGATTAGCCCTATGAAATGACTCAAACTTTTGGATTACAGACACAGAAACTGGGAAAGACTGTGTCAACCAGACTGATACAATTAAAAGTGCATTGCATCTCAGCATCACAACGCTCGTTACAGGTTTCACTTGGCCAACACCAAAAACTCTAAGTGTGCTATGATAAAGCAACTGCTGTCAAAACCTGAGGCATATATGCACATTGTTGCTGTCTGAAGCTAGAAAACGTTTGTTCTCTGGGCTAGGGATCCAGCTCCATTGGTAAAGTGTTTGTCTGGCATGCACAAAGCCCTGCCTTCTATCCCTAGCAATGAGTAAGCCAATATGCCACACACTTTTAATCCCAGCCCTCAAAAGGCAGAGACAAAAGGACTGGGAGTTCGAGGTCATTCTTGACTATGTGATTAGTCTGAGGTCAGCCTGGACTACATGAGACCATGTCTCAGAAAGAGAAACATAGCTATATCAAATATAAATATATCACAAATTACTGACATTCTCAGCTTAAATTACAGTATTGATTTATTCTATTATTCTAGTTGTACAAAATGATAACTACAAACTACAGTACAGTAGTTTGTAAAGTACACCGGGCAGAACCTAGTCCCTTAATTCCTCTCTTGGAGGAAAATACTGTTAAAGAGCCTTTTGATGCTATTGTGACCGTCCGCTAACCTTCTCGCTTTTTCGGAGAATATTCAGCACTTAAAACTTCTGTGGAAATTGCCAATAACAAAATTGCCAGAGCTATCTCTCTCTCTTCCCAGCATTATGTGAGGAAAGTAAAGACTGGGATTTCTCTAAGTCAGATATTAGATAGAGGGCATTTTGAATATTTATAAATGAGATGTAGAAACACAGTCCATACATCACAGAATGTAGAATTAGGGCAGAGAAGATCCCGTAGGATAAGGTCTCCACCATTGTGTGCAACCTGTCGCGCCCCTTTGTCTTTCACTCCCAGTCACTCCTACAACAGATTGACTTGTGCCTTCGCCAGTAGACAAATGAACATTCTCTAGTTGTTATTGAAATCAATCCTGAGAACTTTGCAGCTTCATTTGAGCCACTCAGGCCTTGATGAGAAAATAATTAAAATATCAAGCTGAGACATGGATGTAAGAGGAAGGAGACCAGGTCAGAAAATGAAGGGAAGTGTCGCTCAGGGGACAAGGAGGAAACATGCACACCACCACTAATGCACATAGCTACAGCCCAAGGCCTTCTCCTCTGCTCTAACTGGGGTGTCACAAAGTGTCATGGGCTGTTGAGGTGCCTCACAGAGGGAAAGAGTGCATGATGTGTAATCTTAAGAATCTAAGTTTGTCTCCCTATACCCATGTAAAAAGCCTGGTGTGATTACATGTTCCTGTAACTCTAATAATGTGGGGAGCAGAAAACGGAGAATCTCTAGGGACATGAAGGACACCATCCTAGCACCGGGTTCCGTGGGAAACCTTGCCTCAAAGGAACAAGGCAGAGAGTCCTACAGTGGGACACCTGATAGCCTCCTCTAGCCTGGTTGTGCATATGTATGCACTACACATGAATACACTTTACACATACATCACACTCACACAGCAAAGTGACACAGTCAGAAATATCTTTCTTGCTGATTGTATTCTGGAGCTCTCTGAACTATGGGCAAGGACATAATAAGAAGGGAAAAGAAATAGTCTTAGACCAGTAGGGTTTACAAACTCCTATGTGAAATGTTCTCCCCATACTTCAATCTTGGCCTGGGATTCTGCCTGGCACAAGACTATTGATAGCATTTGATCAACCCCAAGTGCTGTAGTCTCTGTCCATTTACATTATTCTTGAATACAAAACAATATGAGACCTTATAACCCTAAAACTAAAAACATAGCCTTCAATATGTTCTGTAGTGTATTATTCAAAACTTAATCAAAATATTAGGTCACTATCTTTAATATTCTAGCAGCCATTTTGTACAGGGTGTCAGTTGTAAATTCCTACACATACACATAGAAATAGCCAAGCTAAGTGTGGTGACACAGCCTATGATCATAGCACTCAGGGGGCTAAAACATGAAGATCACAAGATGGAAGTCAATCTGAACTATATAATGAGACCCAGTCCCTTCCCCAAAACATTCATGAAGCATGCCTTTTAATATCAGTTTATGGGTTTTCTTACACACTCTATAATAAAATTGTGGCAATGGAAATCCTGGGGAAAAAAAGCATCTTGAAATTAAAATTGAGTTTTCCCAGGAATAACGTTATGATTATATTCTCTGTGTAACTGGACATGCTAGCTATTTTAACTGGACACTTTAGTCTATTTTCTGTCCAACCATCTTGAAATGCAAATAGGTGCATGTTTCAACACCTAGTTTTCTCAAACAGTAGTCTAGACACATACATCATAAGTATTTGTGGAATGTTTTAATATTTTAGTGGTTGGTTCAACCAGAAGCTCTTTGTTGGTAGTTTAACTGTTTTCATTTATTTGTTAATTTATTTTTAAATTTCTATGTGACTTTCATGAATAGTCATGATGGGAAAACATGAATTTAACACAAATTCCTAATTTCTCAACAAATTTAACTGACAATAGTTTGTCAAGCATCTCATAAGATCCTAAAATAATCCTATTATTAGCCAGAAAATTAGTAGAGAGGTTAGAGTTTTGTCCCGACTTGCATAATGTGAACTGAAGCTCCATCATAGATGGTAGGAATGGCCTTTATGTTCTTATCTATAAATAAAATCTGTGATAAGTTCCAAAGTTCCTTTGAAGCTTGGTAGCACACACCTGTAATTTCAGCACTTGGGAAGTAGACATACAAGGATCAGGAATTCAAAGTCATCCTCTGCCACATAGCAAGTTGAAGGTTAGCCTGGGCTACATTGAAACCACGCCCTTTCTACTTATTTTTTTTAAGCTCTGTAAGTGAATCCTATATAATTCTACAAATGAAACATAAAAAGGAAATCTAAACAAATATTTTTTTATGATTTTCATTAAAGCAGCTGGCCATATAAATAAGTTATATATATATATATATATATATATATATATATATATATATATATATATATGGAAAAAAGGCTAATGAATTAAAAGCTACATATAAAAGTGCTTAGGTTTTAAATTAAACACACATACACCACACACACACACACACACAAATACACAAACACACACACACATACTTATGTGTTGAGTCTGTATGCAGAGTCAGCCTTTACTCAAGTCATGCTCTAACCCCTGTTCTAGCTAGAGCTTTTACAATTTCCTTGTCAATCCACAAGGAGCATGGTGACATGTCTAGAAAGTAGTTGACAGAGTGCTGAGGTCTGGCAAAGCATGGTGAGCAGGTTGGGTGGGGTGAGCCCTTTTTCATTGTGAGACATCCTGCCTGTCTGATGAGGACGCTGTGACTCACTGTGGTTGGCACATGTTCAACTGAAACACATCTTGATTTCCTCCCATTGGTCCATCTGTCACACATCATCCTGGGAAAAGATAAAATTCACCACCTGTAGATGAAGATCTCCCTTCACAGGAGCCTCTTTCTGGAAGCACACCTATGTTGCGAGACCCTCATACTAGTCAGATTGTCGTTGTGAGAAAAGCGGCTTAAACTGTTCACATTGTTCTCTTATTTTACTACGTTGCACATAGTGCCTTTTAACCCATTCATTGTAAATGACTGTAAATAAATTAAAAATTACTTATCAAACTTTTGAAATATGAATGACCCATAAAAATTCTATACCACCATTCCTATACTATTTAATATCATCCTATAGACATTGAAGCCACAATGAAAAAGAAGAGAAATGGCTAAGAGCCTTATTTAGGATATGTAACTTCACTTTATATAAGTAACTTCTACAAGTAGTCTTTACATTATGATACTTGAGGAAGAACCAGTCACCTGCATGTGGCCCATTGGGAAGAATTAAATTACACACATCCAACTTTTTTATTCACTTTACATCCTGCTCGTTGCCCCTCCTCCCAGTCACCTAATCCCCCCTCCCATTCTCCTCCAAGATGGTGGAGGCCCCCACTGGGAATGCCCCTACCCTGGCACATCAAGTCTCTGCACATCCTCTCCCACTGAGGCCAGACAAGGCAGCACAGCTAGAAGCACATATCCCACAGACAAGCAACAGTTTTGGGGATAGCCCCTGCTCTAGTTGTTCAGGCCCCACATGAAAACCAAACTGCACAGCAGCCACATATGTGCAGGAAGGTCTAGGTCCAGTCTGAGTACTTTTAACTCTAGCAATAAGTTGACAATCACAGGCGCAATATAATCATCCTGACAATGTTCCTTCCTACCATGGATCCTGCTACAGATTGGAGGTTTCTTCTCATGACTTCAGAACAACTCCAGGACCACCAAACCTTCCTTCCCTTGAGTTTTACTCTTCAAACATAACTAGCTTCCTGTCCTGAATCACTCAGAAATCTGACATCAACATTCAACTTGTATTAAGTAGATAAAACTTGACTTTCTTCCAAGATTTCTGCTGACTTTTAATGCTCCTTTAACAACAGATGACCTCATTATAACACTTGCAAAAAGGTGACAATTCCAGAGCTTCTGTGTCACACAAACAGGACACTTTTACCTAGTAAAAAATAATCTCGCCGGGTGGTGGTGGTGCATGCTTTTAATCCCAGCACTTGGGAGGCAGAGACAGGTGGATTTCTGAGTTGGAGGCCAGCCTGGTCTACAGAGTGAGTTCCAGGACAGCCAGGGCTACACAGAGGAACCCTGTCTCGAAAAACCAAAAAAAAAAAAAAAAAAAAAAAAATCTCTGCAGATATTCAAACCTACCTTTCTGCATGGAACCAATAATAATTTTGACTCCAAACATGCATATTTATATTGCAAAAAAATCAAATTGCAAAAGAAGCTTATAAGAAAACCTTTCAAAATCAAAACTTTGGCACCATATGAAAGCAAAAATGTGTTCCATTTGCTTAAACTACAAGATTTGGGTGTGGTGTGAATAGTTGTATGGAGAATGCTCCTTGTGTCTCTAATCCTGAAGTTAACGCTCATTTTCTAGAGGGGAAAGCTGTAGTCAAACTGTCCTAGACACGTGGAAGTCTCTCCAGGCGCCCTGCTGGCAATGGTTTCTGGGCACCCATCTGTGTGAGATTCTCAACCGAGACAGCCAGGCCCACAGTTCTTCCTTGTCAAGACTTGTCCCATTAGCCCTCTAAGTTCAGACCAAACCCAGGCGAAAGTCTTGATTGCAGACAAGGATAATCAGGAATAACTTGATTGGCATTTGCAACTTAGCTGAGGGGTGGTGGTTTCATCATAGTTAAGTGTAGGATTTCACCTGCCTGCCTTCCTAGAGATTGCTATCCATACCCAAGCCCTCCGTGGTCATATTATACACTAAAATATTCATTTTTAAAACGTGAATGTGGTCTGTGAGCTTCAGGAAGTTGAGTTGACAGCTTCACTGACAGCATCTTTGACCTATGATTTAGCAGAGAACCATCTCTTTGCTGAATCTAGTGAAGACACCTCCCAGATAAGGTTGGCCATAGTTAAAATGCAAAATAGAAAGCAAGAAAAGCTAGTGTCGACACCATTACATTTGTGACTCTCACTATTGAAGAACTGCCTGGGCATTTACCCAATAGGGATGTTGAGTGTTAGGCGTGAGCAGACAGACACAAACAGACAGACAGACATACACACGGATTTTAAATGAAAATTGAAAAAGGACATGTGGGTTTTATATCATTTGCATTGCAGAGCTATTTTGTTGCTGGTCTTGTTTTGAGCTTGCAGGGTTCTCCAGTTGGTGAATGTTTTGGATATTAGTTACCTTCCTGCACTGTATCCGCCCAGGTCAGTCATATGAAGTACTTTAAAACCTCAACAGGGGAGGGACTGCAGCCTTTGGACAGCAATACCTAGCTTCTCCCACTAAATGGCGAAGCTGAAAGACCCAAGGATCAATCTTGAGCCTATTTTAAGGGGTAGCATTGCAATTAGGGAAATGCCTATGTGTGTTTACTTACTTTTAACTGACAAATAAAAGCTGCATACAGTTATTACATTCTACATGATGGTTCACATAACTATGTGTTGTAGAATGGCCAAATCATGCTATTTAAACTGAATGACTTCACATTCTTATTATTTGGGATGAAGCAAAAAAAAAAAAATAGGATTTTTTTTTTTTTTTTTTTTTTTTTTTTTTGGTTTTTCGAGACAGGGTTTCTCTGTGTAGTCCTGGCTGTCCTGGAAAAATAGGTCTTTAAAAATCAACTCTCTTAAAAATTTGAAAATATCTAATATGCTTTTTTTTCTCAGTAGTAAATGTATTGTAAAACAAATCCTTAGAAATTTTTTATCCCAATTGAAATTGTATATGCTTTAACCAGTATTCCCTGAGCCCCACAAGCCCAGTCCCTGGTGACCAGCACATTGTTGTTTCTATGAACTTCTCCTACACGATGAAAGAGTAAGACTGGGCAGCACGTGCTCTTCTGTTCCTTGCCTATTGAGCACATTTATTTTTGTTTCATTTCATCTGCAAAGAGAAATCAAAGGTGAAACTTACAGGAAGACAGAATACAGTCTTGGAATAACTGACCAACGTTAGTGTCCCCCAAATGAAAATGTGCTTCTAGAGGGCTGAAGTGGTGGCTCAGCATTACGAATGCTCACTCTTGCAGAGGATCTGGGTTCAATTCCCAACAACCAGATGGCAATTAGCTCTAACTCTTAGTTCCAGGGGAGGGCACATCCTCTTCTAACCAGTGAAGGTATCAGGCACACACACGGTATACACACACAAGTAAACACTCATATATGTGAAAATAAGATAAGACATCTAAAAAGCATTTTTTAAGAAAATGCACTTCCAACTTTATCTCTTTAGCCTTGACTTAATATTCATTTCTAGAGGGAAAAGCAGAAACCAACTAACACTTGTGAATCAAGGGCCCAGATACGTCAAAGCCATACCTTAAATAATTTACTAATGCAATTTCAGGTATGAATCAAAGTTTATTTATTTATTTATTTATTTATTTAATAACATGTATGTTAAATATAATATTATTCAATTATTAATAAATTGAGGAAATATGTGAGCTGGGTTGTGGTGGCTCACACCTTTAATCCCAGCACTTGGGAGGCAGAGGCAGGCAGATCTCTGAGTCTGAGGACAGCCTGGTCTACAGAGTGAGTTCCAGGGCAATGAAGGCTGAAACCTTGTCTCAAAATTATATATAGACATATATTATTATTATTGCATATAGACATAGACATATATACATATATATATATGATTAAGTAAGATGGTGAGTTGTGTGTGGATAAGATGTGATCTGGTTGCTTCCTGCTCCAGCTGCCAGCCTTCTTCTACTTTTATTATAAGCCAAAATAAGCATATATATATATATATATATATATATATATATATATATATATACCATCATCTGATTTAAAGTAAGTTTCCTATGGTTAAATTCTGAGTTAACGATTCATACATATTATGACATTTAATCTTCAGAAGACTCAACAGGACCAGTAATTCTAACTTCATATGAGGAATGTGGCATACAACACTTATTCAAGCCCAGATTTCTTCTCTCAGATCCTTCTGAGGCCCCTGACGCTGCCACTTCTGCAGACAGGCACATTCCTTATTTGGGTAAGACAGCCTCCTGCTGGAAGGGTCAGGAGGGGCTCAGGGGGGCAGGATTCCAGAGACATGAGTATGACTTCCCTATCATTCCCATATGGGTGCCAGAAGTGCTGCTCCGGCTGACTGCACAAACTCCTTCGTGTCTTACAGTGGTTGCTTCACCACTGGCTATGCCGGTGTCCTTTCTTGTGAAATGAAAAGCAAGCAAAGAGAAACAGCCTTGAACACAGTCCCTCAATATGTGCATCCTGGGTTCCTCATGCCAATGGTCTCCAAGTCATAATGAAACCAGGTACTGGGCCTCCAGCATTGCATATATATTTCAGATATATAGGGCAAACACAGAGTTCATTTAATTTATAGTTAAGAGCTATTCATAGTCTCTCTTTCTTCAAAGTAATTCCCTTTGTTTCTTAAGTTGTTTTGTTTTTAAAAGAGAAATTCCCAGTGAAGCTGTTTACTTCTAGGGTGTTACTCTCAAAAGCTGTGAACAGGAGCCATCTACTGCCACATTCGATATTGCTCACAATTCATGAGTTCACAAACACTCAGAACCTGCAAAAATAATTATCACCCCAAAATAAGAAACAGGAATGATTATATACATGCTCTAAATGTTAAGACTAATTACAATTTGCTGGAAAGCTCTGCTCATAAATTCCATCTTCTTCCTGAGACATTGACTTCACAAATAGCAAAGTACACTTAAAGGTATCTTCACTCATTCAACAAGTATTTATAGAGAGTCCGTTCTGCTGCGTGGGAGACCTGTGTTCAGCCCTGGGGATTTGATGGCAACAGGAGAGCTACAGTCCCTGCTCTCAGGAACATGGAATACAGTGAGCTGTCTTGGGAAAACATGCACAGCCTGTGAGGACAGCCTTGGCAGGGAACAAGGGTCACTCATTGGAAGAAAGTACTAGGGACCTCAGAATCCCACTTAGCATGATGGTGGGTGGGGAAGGCAGGTTAGATTTGATGACAACAGGAAAAGATGAGGATGGAGTGGACTGAGAAGATGGAGAGGGGTCCTAAAGTAGAAAAGAGCAGAAGTGAAGGGCTGTGGGACAGGGATGGTGGTCAGATAAGAAACTACAAAAGGCTCCATCTGTCTTGAGTGTGGAGTTTGCAGTGGAAACAGAACTGAGGAAGAGGAGAGCTGCACAGAGCTGGCACTTAGACACTGAGCTAGAGATCCGAAGAGCGATGGGACCCAGGGGGCAGTCTAACGGAGGCAAGGAAGGCATTTAGAAGACACTGGTGGGGTTTCCAACCTTTCGGTATGTCTGGCCCGTGTTGTTGTATACAAAAATCACAGTCAAGAATTGCAAAACTGTGTTGGGGGGAAAAAAAACCTGTGATTTGAATATGTCTCCTGGTTTATGTTGGACTACATTCACAGCTACCCCGGGCAGCTTGAAGGCAGCAAGCTGAGGGCTGGACACTGTGCAGGATTGTAGAACTTCAATGCATCTTTCTGCTCTCTCTCTCTCTCTCTCTCTCTCTCTCTCTCTCTCTCTCTCTCTCTGTCTCTCTCTCTCTGTCTCTCTCTCTCTGTCTCTCTCTCTCTCTCTCTCTCTCTCTCTCTCTGTCTCTCTCTCTCTCTCCTTCCCTCCCTCTCTCTCTCTTTTTCTCTCTCTCCCTCCCTCCCTCTCTCCCTCTTTGATGACAAATACCTTGGTCACCACAGCCATTTCACAGAGAGAAAGGAACAAGACCTTTGGAGACAGAAGTGTTTTTTAAAGCCATTGCTAACTTCAGCAAGGGTTTCCCTGCCTTCCGCAACCCTAGCCACATGCTCCCCTAACTGATGCTCATTTTTTTCTCCATCCCATGCCTTTCTGCTAAGGTACTCGAGATAGAAAAATATTTTGAGGAACTTCACAGAGGTCAAGAGATAATGCTGGGAAACAAACAACTAGTATAGCAATGCAAAAGTAACAGTAACTGTGGATTATTTTATTGTATTGTTATTATTTACAATAGTAGCTGCCTTATGCACTGCAGCTAGCTCAGTGTACAGTGAAGAGGTACAATGTTACCTCTTTGGCGGAGAGCAAGCTAAGATCTGAAGACAGTAAGTAACTTTCTAAAGCCCCACAGCCAAGAGGTAGGGCTGGGACTTGAACCTATTTCTCTCTCACCCCAAAGCCATGCATGCAGCGACCTGACCTCACTGTTCCTTCCCTACCAAGCACAGCAAGTGATAGGCTCCAACAGTATTCCTATCAAAGCAAACATTGTTTAAATCAGAAAAATCTAAACCTACATTTACATATGTATGGCGAATTCCATTTCATTAACAGCACATCTCTGTTGTATAATTAATTCCAGAAACAATCCTGTCCTGCCCAGATGGTTTCGGTGCTGTGTAATGCTGCTTGCACTTGCTCAAGTGAAACAGATGTTACTGTGTGCCACGCACTCCTGGAGCAGCGTGGGGCTGTCCAGCTGCCTTCAGGAATGAGTAACTGGGTGACTAAAATCAGCCCCGTAAGGAAGCGGGGGAGGGGTGCTTTTAATTGAGCAACTATGTTAAGGAAGGCACATGCAGTTTCCATGGACTACAATGATTTATTGGCTGAGCTCCACCCAACCAGACCCAGCAATTTCCCATTTGTCCCTTTCCAGACCTGCCCGGCCCATGTCCCTACCCTCTGGCCACCTGCCCTTCCCAGGATCCACCCTCTTCCTAATGTGAAAGGCCTCTGAAGCTCACAGCTCACACACCACACCCTGTCTACTGTACAGGCTTGCTCAGCAGCCTGAGCTCCCCTGCCCTGTGTCCTACCCCTGCCTTCTCTGATTCCTCTCCCTCACCTCCCAGCCATCTCCTCATCCTGGCAGCATGCACTTCTCTAAGTTCTGTATCCGTGTCTTCTTTCAGAATTACTTTTAAATGAGCAAGACAGGTGAAAGAAGCAGGTGTTCAAAGAGCCTTTCTCAAACACAGGTTCCCTAAAGATAATCTCCTAGAAATGGCCTGCTAGACTCTCAGTCAGGCCAGCTCCCTGAGGCACAAGACAACGCCCATGTAAATATCCCATGATGCCTTGCTATTGTGGGCCGTTGTTAATCATTGATGGGTAATTAAAATAGGCCTTTCTCTACAGTGGTCATAAGAATTTTGATTTCCATTCATGGGCCTGTGTGCAGGTGCCTCCCATGCATTAGCTCTCAGTCCTCAGCACAACCCTCTTTGTGGTCACGCATGCTAACCTCTGTGTGAACATACTATGCAATGCAGGGAGAAATTAAAGCGCTTGTTTGCTGTCGTGTGGACTGAGGTTTTGAATGCAAGTTCTTCCCATGTAAAGCTTGTCAATGCATCCCGATGCTACAAACTGCTCTTACCTCCTGCATAGCACTGGTTATTCTATACACCACAGAGCACATGCCTTATGGGCATTGAAATTCATCCTTTACTGCCACCCTCTTTAAATCATCCCATGCTAGAATTCTATAGACACATAAGCTGTTCTCTGTCTCTGTTTTTCCCCTCCTACTTCAAACACCATAGCTGAAGTTTTCCTTGTCTTCCTCTAACTCACCACGCAGACCATCTCCTGATTCATACTGTTTCTCGTCTCCAAATCCATCTTCCCATCACTTCATGCTTTCAGCATTATCTTTATATTGTTGATTGAATCAAGGAATCATGTAACTCTAGTATTAAAGAAAAAAAAATTCTCTTGGGGGCAAGAGATAGCTCCTGTCATGTCTGACAGCCTGTGGTGGGTTCCTAGGATCCACATGATGGAAACCAACAAACTCTGAAGTTACCCTCTGACCTCCACAAATACACACTCACGTAATTGTAGTACAAACAATTTAAGCTTGTCTCTGACTCGCTTACAAATAAATGAGACTCAGACTATGGTTATTTGGCTTTAACAATTACTAGAGACCACCCCAATCTACTCTTCTAACTGTAGGCCTGCCTACCTCCCCAGCAGTGTACTCCAGATACTTGCTGTTTCTCCTGGGCATAGCTCATGGTTCCTTCTCCCCTCTCCTTCCTCCATTTCCCCTTCTTCTCTCCTCCTCCAACCAGATCACTCCAAACTCACCTACCTCTAATCCCTCCAGTGATTGGCTATTGCCAATTTTATCCAGCCAATGGTTTTGAATCAAGGAACAAGGTTTGCACAACAAAAGCTTGTAAACATGAGAAGTCCCTCGTAGGCCTAGACCTTTGAATATAGAATTTAGCATTGCAATACATAACAGGAGACCAAACCTCAACAACATAAAACAAATAAATAAATACATGTTATTTCAAAACCTTGATAATGTGAGACCTGGTTTCTATGTTGTCAAATTACTTAAGTAGGAAAATCTTAATATAAAGTAAGGTTTGGAGAACAAAACAGCAATAATAGTACATTTAAAATCAAACTGAAATATTCAGAAGGACTGATTGCAGAGGCCGATGCACTGGGCTCCAAGTAAGACTCCTTGTAACTAAAGAGAACCATTGAGGGTGACAAGTACCACAGTACTGGAGGGAATGCTCAGAAGAATCTGTTCTCCCAGGAGACAGTGCACAGTTAGAAATGGTGTAACCTAATGCAACCAGCTGCTGCAAATGAAGCAGAGGTCTTCCCTGAGGATGCCCTTGGCTTTGTTTCTGAGTGAACTGGTGTCTACAGCACAACGTATAAAAAGAAAAGAACAAGAAGACAAGAATTTCTATCTTGGACTTTCTGTTCACGTTCAGTTTTGCTTCGGTTTTGAGGCAGGGTCTCTCTGTGTGGTCCACGACGGTCTTGAACTTGCAATTCTCTGCATCCTGAGTACTGTCATTACAGACATGCGCTACCAAGACCTCCTCAGGTCATCCTCAATCTTGATACAATGGACTTTTGTTTTCCAAGATGACCCAATACACAGGTAAGTTAGCAAGTACTTTTATTTTTAATTTTAAGGATCCAAGAACTGTCTCATATTTTTTAAAAGCATATATTTTAATTGTGAGCAGCAAATCCCAGCTTGTTTATGAAAAGAGAATGGCGCCCTGTCCCAGCAGTAATCCCGTTTGTACTTGGTTCCTAAGACTCCCTTTGTCCCATTGTTACATCTCCAGCTCTGGCACCTCCAGCCCCTTACTGACAACATTGGTGATTATTAACTGACAAGAGGCAGCATGCCAGTGCTGGATCTTGCCTAACCTCCACACTTCAAATTAAAATTATACACTTGTCTTCCAGGTTGGTGAGCCTAAGTTAGGCTATCAAATAAACACAAGCAAAGTTCATTTATGCCCACAATACACTAAAATGAATATGTTTTAGTGATGCCCCCCCCAGCACCTGAAAATTCAGTTTTTGTAACCATTCTAATTGTGTGTGTGTACATTATTCAAATAACTAAGAAAGTATGTCAAAGGACTGTCACAATAAAGTTGATTATAATTATCAATTGCCTTCATTATTCCTTAGAGAGCCAGCTAATGCAAGTGGAACAGCTAAGCTATGTAATTATGAAACTTATCCCACAGAGAGACAGTCACTGGGATTGGACTTAGGTAAATACAGTCAGTCTGTGCCCAGTAGATAATTCTTGAGCTTTAGGATGCCCACAAGCATTCTTTGGAGAATGAACAACCTGATACTTTTTAAGATAACAAAGAAAGGTGAAGGATAGTTATTTGTGAAGAAAGAAAGGATTAACTTAAACAAAATGTTAAGTCGTTGAGAAATGAGTGATTACCTTTTAGTGAAAGTTAGTATCCATATTGTTTCAACCTGACTGGGTTCAGTAGAATGAGCTGCTCATTCAAGTTGTGAATTAGTGCGGTCTGTGAGAAAGGGCTGTTTGCATTGGGTTTCCCATTGCTACAGTGTGAATGTCTATAGAGATACCCTGCCTCACAGTGTGTGTGTGTGTGGGGGGGGCTGATCTCAAGAGGGTTTCCTCATAGCCTGCTTCACCTTCAGTATGGTGTCCTCCCTTTCTCATGAGGATCCCAGCTGAGCTTTGATCCCTTGCACACACTGTGACCTGTGACAGCTGTCTTGAGGGGATGTGCATGGGGTGTACTTTAACATGTACCTTCTTTATCAAGATTGAACCATTCTAGGATGAGTTGAGCTGCGTTTGTGATTTCCAGTAGCTATGGTTACACTCAGTAGACCAAGAGCATCTAAATCTCCCACTGATCAGCTATAGTTCTGCACTCCATGTATATCCCTCTCCCTCCTCCAAGACCAGAAAGGTTCACCCTTCCACAGAAAACATTAACATTCCTCAAACCAGCCCCAGTCAGGTCCCTGGGTGCAGCTGTGCACCTTGGTCTGTGGTTTAAGACTCTTGCAGGATAAAAATGAGAGAGAAGATTGCTAATGGCTTCTGCCCCATCCTGAAAGACCTACCCATTCCTGGGGCACACCCCACAAAGAATGCTCTATCAGGGATCTCATCAATCTATTTCGGTGAAACCCTTGAAGGAAAATATGTAACTATATAAACATCTCTTGTATCTGCTGCCCCAGGACCTCCATCTTCTCAGAAGCTCACATTCAACTTCTGCCAATTTCTTAACTGAATTATTGTGATGAACCAGACTGTCTCCATCTTGGGCTCAAAATTTGTTTTATAATAAAGACAAAGCATGCTAATTTCCACTCATCATTAAATCTCTGTTTCTCAGGGATTGGGCTATGTCCCACCTGTAACTTTAACTACAAATGGTTCTGTTTTGCCTGTTCCAGGACATAGCAACCATATCTTTGTTTCAAAGAAGTTGTTATGACCATCTTTCAACTCTACCTTTATTTCAAAAGGTTGTTATGACTACCTTGCTATGTCCACCTTGCAATCATGCCTTTTTTCCAGGAGGTCGTCATGACTAATTTGTTCTGATTATATTCTGCTACTATAACCCAGCCTATTTTGCCCACCAAACCCCCTATTTAGAAACACCCCTACTCCTTAGCTATAAAACCTTGTCTTTCTCATATCCAATGCTAATCTCTTGAATACCACTGAGAGAGAGAGAGGGAGAGAGACAGAGACAGAGAGAGACAGAGACAGAGTGAGAGAATGTAACACAACAAAAAAAAAAAGCTTGCTTTAATTCATCTGGCAGTGATGATTTGGGTCCTTCTCAGCATCCCCATTCCCTACTCCCTTAAGCAAATTTCCCAACTTTCTCCCACTGCAAACACTTCTCTCTTAACATCCCAGTTTAGCTACTGTGTATCTTCAGCTTTCTGGTAGGTTCCAGAAAAGTGGTCAATTTGCAGTTTGGCTGTTCATGATGAACTTCTAAGAATGAAGGGTTATGTTCTTTCTAACTCTTGGCATATGCACCCAGAATATAAAAAGAAAGGTTTCATGTTTTTCTAATACATCCCTTACATCTTGTGTTCCACACTGGCCCTTTGTTATATCAGCTGCCCATGGATTTATAGAAAATATGGCTCAATTGTCTCACTGGTTACATCTAGTTTATCCTTATGAAGTTCTGATGGCTATGTAAATTATTTTATCAAGTTTCTTACTTAACAGTCTGACTTTGAGCTGTGTTTTAATGTTTTTCATTTCCATTTTCCCTGTCCTTTGGTTAGAAGGACTAAGGTAAATGATCTATACAATCCTTTCTAGTTACTGGAGGGGGCTTCCATGAAGATCATGGGAAGGAGATTATTTGAGTGAGAACTCAGTTGTGACTATATCACTGAGAAACAGAGAATAACATTTTCAGTTTCATCTGTACAGTCAAGTGCTTCAAATCTTATTTTTAATCACCGCACAACATTAAAAATGGGCATACCACAAGTTTTTTTTCCAGTTCACAAATAGATAAGAGAAGTGAATTTCTTCCAGCTTGTTGGATCCTGTGAATATTTATTTGCTTGCTTGTCAGCTTTAGAATCTCTTTCAGAAGGACTCTGCTATATTACTGACATTCCCCCTTTTCAGGGACTGTCTTTGCATTTCCTGTAGTTCCTTTCACACATGTACCCTAATTATTTGGATTCTTTAAACACACATGAAGTATCTGATCTGATATTTATTTACTAAATGACATTCCAGCCAGGCACAATTGACACAGAAATAGCTTTTTTTTAATAAATTTTTTTAAGATTTATTTATTTATTTTATGTATATGAGTACACTATTGCTCTCTTCAGACATATCAGAAGAGGGAACCAGATCCCATTACAGATGATGTGAGCCACCATGTGTTGCTAGGAATTGAACTCAGGACCTCACACATACACACCACACACATACACATCACACAAACACAACAGATGTCAGACACCCACACACACCACACACATGTCAGACATACACACAATACACAACACACACATGTCAGAGTTATACATGCATACACCACATTACACTCCCACATACACACACCACATATACCACACACCATACACCACACACACACACCACATGTTTGACACACACACACCATACACACATCAAACACACACACCCTACACCACACACACCACATACACCTCTCTCTCTCTTTCTCTCACTCACTCTCTCTCTCTCACACACACACACAAACACACACACACACACCTGACACAGTCACACATACAACACACATAAATAACACACACATGTCAGACATATACACACAACACATACAACACACACATCAGACACACATACATACACATACACACACCACAAAACAGTAGCCACACACACCACATACACACAGCCAGGGATGTTTGCAGTGTGGACCATATTCTTTGTTTGGGTTGTTAGCTCCTGGGTAATTAGCTTGTTAGTCTGGTTGTTTGCCCCAACATGGACTGCAACTCTACTCTAAGAGAACCTTTGCCTTTTTCCATTTCCTAAAGGGTGACGTTTTTCCCAACCCCCACTCCAAACAAAGCCACCTTCCTCAGGAGCAAAGTCTGTTGCTTCATGGCCTGAAATACTTTAAAATGATTTCGTTGGCTGTACAGTTTGGAGGCAGGGGAAGATTTCCACCCTCCTGGGCTGTGAATAACTGGAGACACCACCTTGGGTATTCTACAGAATGAATATTCTTCGGCAGGATCTAACCCTCACTAAAAAATAGCTGGGGATTCAGTAAAATTACTCATTCTTCCAAAAACCAAAGTCCTAGCAGTACTGCTGGTATGAACTTTGACGTGTCTGTAACAGCTTTTCTGTCTCCTGATGAATGATCAATAACAACGTGCTATGTGACATCTCAGACACACGGTAGCATTTAATCATACTGCCATTGCCTCTCGGAAGGCCACATTGTGGGACAGAATCTGGAAATGCTCTCTTGGCTTTAGGAGCACTTCCTCTTTTGTGACATCACTCATCCTATTTCCCTGTCCTGGCTCATGGCTTTTGTGCATCCCAGGAGAGAGCCCTCAACTCTCTTCTGCTCATTATCCACACAGACACACATGGTGAGGTTATCCCTGTCTCTCATCTTTAAGGTAATGAGGCCAGATTTGCAACCACCTTACTGTCTTTACCTGAGTGCCCAGGAAACAGTTTTACTGAACACATGACAAACAAAACTCTTGAGTTTAGATAAAGGCCAAACTTTCTTCTTTCAATCTTCTCATTTACTTAGTTTTTCTCACCCCAACCTGAGACCAGTTTTGGCAGAACATCTGAGTTTGCACATGACCTGGCCTGCACCTACCTTTCTCATCTTTGCTTCTCCAGGAGTTGGACCCACATATCTTTCAACCTCAGGCTTTGAGTTCTTACTTACTTTACAAAGACAAAGAAGGGACTGTCCCTATCAGTGTTGCTCTCATTGCTTTTGCCAGAGGACCACATTCCTACTATCCACAAAGGACCCTGGGCGATATCAAGAAAATCATACTCAATTTAAACAGTGTTACTACAGAATACAGAAGAAAGGAGTTAGGTAAAAGGGTGGCACTGGCTTACACAAAGTTTGACTCTAGCTAAAAGTCATTTAGATGTAGATTTCTTTCCACAAATAAAACTCACTATTTGATTTCTAAAGGAGCTAATCCAAAATCTGATCGTTATTTTATCCCGTTCAAAGTTCAAGGTGCCTGGTTGAATCATAGGGCTTCCTCGTCAGATCAATATGTTGTGTCCTTCCTACCTCTGCCTCACCTCCCAAATAGGGAACAGGGAGACTCCGACATAAACGACAAATTGGAACATGAAGGCCTGTGAAGCTCAGTGGTGGTTGGGTCTGCTTCCTCACCTTTTTGATAAAAGTGCCTTCGTTCTGCCATGGTCTTGCTTATCTCTCATCTTGCCTTCTGGGAGCTTGTTGTCCCTTCTAAGTGGGCTTTGGAGACATTTTTCTGGGACTGTTTGTTTTTGATACTTTTGCTCTTTGGGTCTATGCTGAGTGTTAGCTCGGTAGCATGAGACCTGGAAAGAGCAAGGTTGTCTCCTTAGCATTGATTATGTTTATTTGTTTTTAATGCTACTCTTAAGCACACCTGTTTCATGATTTCTATAATTCAGCCATGCTTCGTCACATACTCTCTCTGGAAATTTCTAGCTACTTAACCTAGTTCAATTTATTTGTCTTGCATAGTATCACATGTAATACTGTTGTTGGTCATTTTCTGTGTGTGAGTGAGTGATCGACTTTCCAGTCTAACACATTTTGTCCTTGTTATTAGTAGATCTTCAGATTAAAATAACATAAATTCTTTTTTTTTTATGTGTGTGATGTTTGTACCAATTCTAGTACCAATTTCTCTAACATTATACAATCTGCTCATAACAATCTGTAACTCAGGAGACCCAGTGCCCTTTTCTGACCTCTCTAGGCATCAGGCACACACACATGTGTGTACATACATATATACATACATGCATGCAGGCAGGCAGGCAGGCAGGCAGGTTTATTGGGAAGCTGCTCTTGGGTGGCTTCACTGGCCCTAACAATTGAGGTCAGAGGAGTCACCATAGGGAGGGAGGAGGGGAAAGAGAGAGAAAGAAAGAGCACATTCATAAAGAGAAGAGAGGAGAAGAGGGAGAGAGAGAGCAAGCAAAATGTCTGGGTTACATATGAAGGAGACTCTTCTGGGGGACAAGGGGAGGCAGCCCAGCCCTTGAGCTGGAAAGTTCAAGGTTTGGGGCAGAGTATGCCATGTAGGGACTGAGAGATGCTGGGAGAACCTGGAGGTCGGGTCTGCTCTGATAGGTAGAATATGTACTTCAGTCTTTGTCCTGGGTCCAAAACCAAACAGAAACCATTAGAATGCTTCTATTATACTTTCTTCTACTTCTCAATCTATTCCCAACTGTGGTGTTTTCACAAAATAGATCACAAAAATAATCTGGTTAAAAAAGAAGAAGAAAAACTCTCAAGGGAAGAAGAAAAACTCTCAAGACCTGTTTCGGACCTGAACTGATTCCTAATATCTGCCACACAGGCAGCACGAGTGAACAAATCCTACTTTCACTATTTGACTTATCACTCCAACTAAATGGCAGGAGTGTATGTATTTCTAAATTCTAGTCTGATGTATCAGAGTCTCCCCACTGAACACAGAGAAAAGTAAAAAAGAATAATCACTTAGCACCCACAAGGCCTGGATTCAGTCCCCACTGCCCCTGAACTAACAATGGTAACAATGTGTTGTGGACTGTAACACCTACAGCTCCTCTGAGACACCTAGGTGTTAATATGTTCCTCAACTTCTTGACATTTTAAAATGTCTTATAATAACAATACACTGCTTAAAATATCATATGTTTTGGTCACTGTGAGCCCACAAACTTATTCTAACTTTTTCTTTTGTTTTGTTTTGTTTTGGCTTGGTTTTGTTTTGTTTGACAATGACTAACTTTTAACCATGACTCACCTCCTGAAAGCACAGCATAAAAAGTGCTGGATTGTCATCCAGGTAGCCTCCTGTTTAAGAAGGATTAACGATGCTTTGTTTAAACAAGTCTTCCTCTCTCCAGTAGCAAATGGTGCTTTTCTGGTCAATGAGTCATCGCCAACCAAAAGCATGCTCAAAAGTCCCAAGGACTCCAAGCAAATAGTCCAGGCTACCTTCTCACTCTGAAAAGGAAAGAACGACCTCTGTGGGTTAGGTAAATATGCTTCTGATTGGGTGGGAAAATTAATTGCTAATCAAAGATAATTTCTTCAAAGTGCATCTAAGATGGTATTTTCTTATCTACATGTATACATGAGTCCAGTGTGATAGAATGTTCCATCTAGAGCTATTCAAACATAATTTTCATGAAATGTCAGATAAAAAGTGAGGTTGTTTTAAAATTCAAGGGAAGTTCCACTTTTTAAAACAGAATTCACTCAAAACTAGGTTCTAGAGATTCAACTTAGATAGTTTACCCTGTACTGTGATTTATATTCTGTCAGAATTGTCACTGAGTTTCGACTTGGCAAAGATCAACAGCAAAGCAGAAGATGGCTGAGCTGCTGAATAAATGCCACAGACCTGACAGCCTTCAGGTTTGTACACCTTGTGTTCTGAAACTTCCTTTGCTTTCTCCCTCAGAAATCATTTGCCTCTCCTTTGAGCTCTTTTAAACAATCCTTGCCAATTTCCTCTTGAATGCAGTGGTGAAGATTAGAAATAACCAAACACAGAATGGGGACATAGCTCAGCGGCTACACATTTACCTAGTGTGTGCACCGTGCCTCACTGTAAGAGAACAAAGAAAGCCAAATGGGGAAGACATGGCTCAAAATGCTGCAGGACAATGGTCACTCTTGATACTGATCCAGAGCCACAAACAAAACCAACAAAGCCTGGTGTTAACAATACAGAGTATATGATGTGCCTTTCTGTGGTTTTTCATTATAATACTAACAATCTTAGTTTTTGATATCTATGTGAAAAATTAGCCTGACTAATTTTTTGTGTTGATTTGTATACTTATTTATTTATGGTGTGCTAAACAGTTATCTGTTTCAGAAAATCAAGTTGTTAAAAGCATCGAAGAAACAAGAACTTCTCCGACAGCCTCCAGCAAGATAGCTCAGTGCTTGTTGCCAAGCCTGAAGACCTGAGTTGGATCCCCCAGGACGACTCCCACTTGGTGAAAGGAAAGAACCAACCTCAGCAAATTTTTCTCAGATCTCCACATGAACATCAAAAGAAATAAATTATATATATATTCTACACAGAACAGCACATTTTAGTCAGGCCAACTTTTTAATCTAGAAACCAGGATTTTAAGTATTATAACAAAAGCTGGAGAGATGGCTCAGTGGTTAAGAGCACTGACTGCTCTTCCAGAGGTCCTGAATCCAATTCTCAGCAACCATGTGGTAGCTCACAACCATCTGTAATGGGATCTGATGCCCTCTTCTGGTGTATTTGAAGACAGTGACAGTGTACTCTCACACACACATATATATGAATGAATCTTTAAAAAAAGTATTATAACAAATAACACCAAAAGATATATTCTTGCAATAAAAATAAATAAACAAACAGTGCAAGCAGGGGAGATCAGCTGGAAAACACAATTCTTGCTTTGTTTTCTTTTCTTTTTTAAAAAGCTCTTGACATCCCATTACACAGGAAATGAAGACTACTTTATGTAGCCCCTATCTGTAGCAAGATATCTTCCTGTTATATTGTATTTGCAGTGGAGCTCTGTGATTGGGCAGAGGAAGGCAGAGTGAGGAGTTGAGAGGAAAAGGAGAGGGAGGAGGAAAGAGAAGGGAGAGAGGAAGCAACATGGAGGAAGAACCATGGATCTCTAGCAGTCCCAGGTAGCAATTTCTATCAAAATGTTAGATATTGGGTAATAATTCTAATTGGTAGGACATCTTGTATATTAAGCATTTCCAAATATAAAAAAATCCATTGGATAATCTTCAAGCATTCAGAGTCTTCTTTCTACCTGGAACTGCAAGCATGGTGGGTATTGTCTGGAGCTTAGCAGAGGATCATGAGGGTGACAAGGTTGGCCCAAGATCTATGCTTTGGGGCATGGCCTCCATGGAGCTGATCAGTGGAACCAGCCACCATGGTAAAGTCTTGTGTGGGGTGCTCTTGACCTCTGGCTGCTTCTGGTGCAGGAACATGGTGGGCGGCCCAAATAGCTAGCAGAGCCAGACAGCCACGGCATTTCTAAGATCTTCCACAACACATAACCTATCAAGTTAGTTCCAGAGAAGTGAGAGACTCCGCCTCAAAAAACAAATAGGGAAACAACAGCAAATTAGTGGCTATAAACCATCTGAGGAAGAACAGCTGAGATCATCATTCCTAGTCTCCATACACAGTCAAAACTGTTATACAGCACACATACACACACACACACATCCATTCACCCAGGTATGTAACCAGGAGTTTTAGGACCTTGCCATCATCACTAGCAAGTTATTTGTTTTACAAGTTAATTTTTCACCAGGTGCTGTTAGCCAATTTAATCCACAATCCAGTCAGAAAAAACAAACAGCAAAACACTAGAGATTAAAAAAAATAAATAAAAAGTCTGGTTTCAAACAATTGGGTCCCCACCCTGACCCTCAACCCTTTAAACCAAATTATAAGAGCAAGGGAAGGGAGGCAGGGGTGTGAGGAGACAGAGACAGAGAGACAGAGAAACAGGGAGAGAGAGAGAGAGAGAGAGAGAGAGAGAGAGAGAGAGAGAGAGAGAGAGAGAGAGAGAGAGACAGAGAGACAGAGAGACAGAGACAGAGAGAGACAGAGACAGAGACAGAGACAGAGAAAGAAAACCCACACAGCTTAGATCTATGATGATCTGAAGAGTTGTTTTAAGACAGACTTTTGTATCATGCTGAGACTCTGACTTGAATGCTCATGGGAAGTGGACTCAGCACAGAAGATCCGTGTTCAGCATGGCATTAGAGCTGAGTAGACCCACTGAGCCTGTCTCAGTGCTGTAGAGCCATGTGTGAACTGGGATGCTGCACGGAGGATGCACTGGGACATCTAAAGCTTGCCTTCTCCTGCATGCACCAATGTGGGCTGCAGAATACCAGCTAGCGATATCTTGTGTCACCCTGATGCTTACCTCTGAGTAGTTAAAAAAGAAAGCTTCTGGCACATGCAACATTCTAGAAAAGAAACCAAAATTAGCAGCTAGAGGGAAGACCTAAGCCTCCTTCTATATTAGGCGAGATTGAGTAGAATTTACAGCCAAGGATCTAGTACAAATCAACATGGAAAACGTCTCTTCTATAGAAAATGGCTTCAACTCATCTCAAAAGAATACATCCCTTTAAATGAAAGCAATAATCTTTTCTCTTTGACTCCTCTAGATCAAACTTTCTCCCCGATGGCTACATCTCATCTTTCTGCCTAGATGTTCTGTCCTATTCTGTTCTGGGGAGAGTGAGCTGGCCCTGGGAGTCAATGAGAAAGGCATCTACCTACAAACTGGTGGGTACACAGCTCACTCAAAATAGGTCATGAAACACCAAGACTCTCTCTCCAGCCCACAGAACAACTGGGAAGACAAGCATGGGAGGAAGGGGGCGGGGGATCCTGAAGGACAGGGGTCAGGGTGGGGGGGCTCTGAATTTTAGGAAATGAAGCTTTGAATTTGAAGTGACTGAGTAACTGCAGAATCTGCATGTTTTCATCTTCAAGTGGCCACAGAAAGCTTCCTCTCCTCTCAAAATGAATAAGAAACTGACACTGAAATACCTAGAAAGAAGTGCCTCATTTTCTGTGCCCAACTCTGCCCCAAGTGCCTACACGTAACTGCTCAGTTTGCAAATGGCAAGAGCATGACAAGCTGATCAGCCTTTGACAGTTCCCAAGGTGCCCTTGCTGACAGATAGTGGGCTCACAAGTGACCAGTAAGGCTTGGATTCAGCAATAGGAATTTAAAACAGATGAAGAGAGACTGATGTTCCATAAACACACAATAAAATATGGACATGCTAAAAAGAAAGGGGGGGCCAACATAGTTTAAAAACCATCTGTGCATATAGACAGAAGAGAAGTAAAACCACTGAGCCCTGAACAGAGCCAGAGATAGTTGTCTTTCTGTCTGTTTGCCTGCTTGCCTCCCTGCCTTCCTGCCTCCCTGTCTGTCTGTCTGTCTATATGTATGTACGTATGTATGCATGCATGCATTTCTGAATGTGAGTTGTGATTTCATGTGCTCAGACAAGGCAGGCACATGATTTTCTCTCCTGAGTGTGACTGACCTTGCATTTGGACCCCATATCAGAATGACATGTCCATAGGAAGACGGACGCACAAAAATAGCAGCAAGATAACAGGACATGATATGAAGTGTGTCATACTTAGCACAAAGGAAGAGTTGATGCCACGAGCTTGAGCAGTAGTTGCACGAGGAAAGAAATAGGGGAGACAGAGTGCAGAGATCCAGACGATGTCACCGTTACCGTGAAAGCTTTCATGTGTCTCTGTTTTCAATTGTGCTCCAGTTCTAACAGGACTTTTAAAAGGATGAGTTGCTTCTGATGGGAGTACTACAGTGTGATTTAGCAACATAGGCTTAGCAACCTGGAAGTTGGATCTAATACTTTACTCCCCATTTTTCACTTTATTACTCATTACCAAGTATTACTCAATTATCATTTACAATTTTTAATGAATTCTGGATAAAAACTTAGGCATTAAAATCCTTGAGGATATAGTCTGTGAGTCTTATTTTGAAATTAAAATACCCCTTTCTTCAGGTTTTCTAAGAACTTATACTCCTACATTTTCATTAGTGAAACTTGGAAAGACTGTACTTGAGCTAGATTTGGGTGGTGTGGCCTGCAATTTCAGCTTGTGGTAGATACGAGCAGGAAGACTGGTAGTCCAAAGCAAGCATCAGATATACAATGAGTAAAGGGCATTCTGGGATACATGTGACACTGACATAACACACGCGCACGTGCGCATGCCCACACACACACACACACACACACACACACACACACCAGAAGCATTCTTAAGGCCATAGTTGAGTCCAGCTATGCCATAAATAGAGTATCTTATGAAACCAAATGTTTGTGTAGGCTTCAAAGATCACCCAAACCAGTTAATAAAACCTGACCTTTGATGACAAAAAGAAAGGCACAAAAAGAGAGTCTTCATACTAAAAAGCCAAAAACACTTGTAGTAAATGGTAGGGGAGAGGAGCTGATACTAAAATCTGGTTCCCTAACTGTTTCTTGATTATGTCAATAAAGATGGCAGAAGCCAGTCGCTGGGAGGAGAATAAAAGGTGGGATTTCCAGGTTCCAGGAGGAAGAGAAGGCGACTCAGGGAGGACTGCGGATTTGGACCAGGCTGTGGAGCAGACAGGAAGCAGCAGACACGTAGGTCTCTCTTGGGGCACCTATAGTATGTAGCCTTTGCCAGTGGCAGAGGCCAAGGAGAATGGAAAAGGCTAATGTTAAAATTAGGATAGGAAATTCTTCGCCCAGCCATTGGGTTATCTGGCTAGTTTTAAAATATTGAGGCTGTCTGGCAGTTTTCATCCGCAGCGACTCAGGTGGGCAAGAGAAAGGGCACAGCCTGGGTGTTGTTAGAGGCTAGGTGGGGCTAGCCTTCCCAAGTGGTTGGCCAGTGGAGAACAATTACAGCTCCTGGGTTCATGGAAAAAGCATCAGCTGGAAATGGGCGGAGCTGAGTGAGGTGGGCAGCTGCTGATCACAGAGCCAAAGAGCTCTCGAGAAAGAGTGTTATGCCCAGATCTCGGGATTCCCAGAAGAGCTCAAAGAATTGCCAATCCGATGTAGTGGGACAAGAGTCTTTTAATAATGCAAACCTGGTTCAGAGTCACACCTTTTTTAAAGAATAGTTTTAAAAACTAAATCTTGCCATTTTTTTCTGAATCTATGAAGCATACCTTGTTTGGTAATATTTAAAATGAGATTTTTCCCCCAGAAGTATATTTCAAAATGTAATTTTTTTGAAATGCAAGTTATTAGCCAGTGACATTGAAGGATATGACCAGAAAAAAATAATATAGGAATGACTAATAATGAGAAAGATGTGTTTTCAGTAGTAGAAAGACTCTGAAACTGCCCTAAATGCTTGCTGGATTCAAAACTGTTCTAGATGACCTAAACCACTACCAACAACAAAATGAAAGTGAAATATACAACATCTATTCTGATTTACAGAATGCTTATTTCTCTTTTAGTTCGGAGATGAGGTTTGAGGTCTAAGATAGCCCCAAACTTGCCCAATAGCCAAAGATGACCTCTAAGTTCCAATCCTCTTTCCTACACTTCCTAGATGCATTACAGGCACACACTATCAGCCCAGGTTTTATGTGGTGCTGGGAACCAAATCCAGGGCTTTGTACATGGGAGGAAATCTCTCTACCAACTGAGGTACATCCCAGCTTCCAGATGTTTTGTGTGTGTGTGCATGTGCGTGTGCATGTGCGTGTGCGTGTGCGTGTGCGTGTGTGTAAAAATTATCATGAAATACTTAGTTAACTGGTAAAGCGAGAAAAAATCATAAGGCTGATGCTTGAATTTAAAACAAATTCATATACAAAAATAATTCAGCACAGTTTCAAAGTCTATCCTTTTTAACACCTTCCCTTAGTACAAAAGTTAAATTCTGCAAAATTACATTCTACAAGCAAATAAATAGGTTATTGCAATGATGTCATAGTGTGCCATTTGTGACCTTTTTAACTAATGCAATATATGTTTTTTTTTCAGATGTTTATTGATTCTTTGTGACTTTCCTATCATGTACCCCAATTCCACTCATCGCCTCATCTTCTCTATCTTCCATCTGCTCCAGAAACCTCCCCCACAAAAGAAACTTTTTAAAAAAAGAAGCATAGAAAACACCCTGCCGTGGAAGCTGCTGCATCACAGTGTCTCACAGTACACCCTCTTGTCCACACTTCTTTGGTGGCAAATGTTCATTATAATGAGTTTGGTCTGGCTTGAGGACTCTGGTTTCTCTTAAACTGCCAATATTGTCTCCTCACTGGAGCTCCTCTCAGATATCCTGTTGATGCCTGTGTCATGGAGATCCTGCAGCTTTGGATCAGCAGGGGCAGCCCTTTCACATGCTCCCACAGTTCTTAGATGAGGTAGATTTGGAGTGAGACAATTCGGAGAGCTGGATCTGGGCCTTGGTGGTGCTTTTATGTATCCTTCATTCTTTCCAATGTCACGTGCTGCTGTTATTAAACATATTTAAGAATTACAGTCAATTCTTTGGAAACATGTTCAGCATCTTCTTGTTATTAAAATAAGAAAAATAGTTGTTCTTGGAATGAGTTTCATGGTCATTGTGCCTCTGATAGTTCTTGCTGTCATTTCTTTAGAATTTCATGTGACCATGCCTTTGCAGTCTTCCATTTGTTAGCAACTAAGTAAGTAGGTCACCTCAAAGGGAAAACTTCTGACAGAGGAAACCTAGATAATGCCGAAAGTTTACTATGAAAGATGAGCATGCTCAGAGGTGTTCTTGTCTACCATTTATCCTTTCCAACGTCCTCCATGCCCCTGACTTAAGCATGTCCAAAATATGTCCACCATCTTTTTTATCTTGAACTATGACCTTAAATTATGTACACTCGGGAATATGCCTGCCTTTTAAATAGCTTGCCTGTGTGAATAGATATGGGATCTCCCTGTAAAATCCCTATGTTTCATGTATTTATGGAGAATCTTAGAAATAGCTCCAGTCTGCTTCATGAAATAGGTCTTTTCCACTCTTATTTCTTGGCCATGCTTTGTTAAAGACCAGCTTGACATCCAGGGTAAACTGAGGTGGGGTGTAGAGTTGGCAATTACCTGGGGCCTATGAGGCTGCTCCCTGGGGGACTGATAAAGAAAAGTCCCTTTGGGGGCTACAAAAGGCCACTGAAAAAATTCCTTGAAGCCCACAAAAGGCCTCAGGAGAGAAAAAAGAAAAAGGGGAGAAAGAGTCTGTCTGTCTGTCTGTCTCTCTCTCTCTCTCTCTCTCTCTCTCTCTCTCTCTCTCTCACACACACACACACACGCATACACACAGGACAGATGAAGCAAGACAAACTCCAACAACTTCACACATACATACAAACACACACACACACACACACACACACACTGGATGGATAAAGCAAGAGGAGCTCCAACAACTTCACACAGACACACATACACATACATACATACATACATACATGCACACATATGTAGACATTCACACATTGGGTAGATGTAACAAAGCCAACTTTACACATACATACATATTGGGTGGACGGAGAAAACCAATGAGCAGACTCCAACAACTTTTTTTTGTTCCCATAGCTTATATATCCCAGCAAACTGTTCAAGCAATATAAAATTACAATGTGATTGCATTTTATTTTTCTTCTACTGAACAATTATGAAAAAACTGTATGTTTCCCAACACCTTTACATGAAGAAAATTACACAGTACGGGTTAAAAACAATTGTTGATGAGAACCCACATACATTTGAAACCAACAACTTGTTATAGATTAACAAAGCAAGGTACTTTTCTTAGCCAGTTTCTCTTACTGGCAGAGTACAATTGGCAGTTACAAAAAAGGATCAATTATTTTATTATTTAACTTTTAAAAAGTGATCTTATAAAAAATCCAAGACACATCCATCTGTCCATCCATCTGTCCATCCATCCATCATGTGCTGACTGCTGGCCAGATTCTATGAGTTCTAAGTCCTTTGTTGTCCCTCCTGCACAGCCTTCAACAATGCTTGCTTTGTACTGGACCTTATAGAGACACAGCCCTTTGGGTTACACGCCATCCGCCCCTTCTTTCCTTGTTCCATAGTATATGGTGGTGGTGTAGATTAGATTTTGTCTTCAGAATTTTGTACCATGTGTACTACATTAACATAATTTCTATCCCATGTCAGCTCTTCCTCCAAGTGCTCCTGTTTATTCCCAACTCCCCCAAAATTCATGGCCTATTTTTCCTTAATTTCATCAACATTTTAATTTTTCATACTATTTTGGTTTTTTTTTTTTTTTGCTTTGTGTGTGTGTTGTGTGTGTGTGTTGTGTGTGGTGTGTGTTGTGTGTGTGTGTGTGTGTGTGTGTGTGTGTGTGTGTGTGTGTAAGGGAAAGAAGGAGAGAGAGAGAGAGAGAGAGAGAGAGAGAGAGAATATGCAGGTATGCCACAGTACACAGAGGTCAGAGGCTAACTTGTGCAATTCTTCTTCTTCTATCATGTAGGACTGAACTCACATCGTTATCGTCATCAGGCCTGGTAGCAGATGCCCTTGCCTGCTGAGCCATCTCACAAGACCCTCTTACACATTATTTTATGGAAACCCAGAATGGTTTTATAGTTTCAACACTCTAGCTATTGTAAAAAAAAATCAATTTTGAAATAAGTAAAAATTAATAAAATATTTTAAAGAAAATAGGTTTCTTTTTTCTCTCTTTTACTCTGGAAAATAGCATTCCATCATTGATGAATAATTTAAAACAAAGATCCCATCATCTAATTGAACCTTAATTAGTGAGGAAAAGATAGAAAGGAATAATGGAGTAAATACTTGCATTTTGGTTTGGTTTTATTTTGTTTTTCTTTGAAGAAGAGTCTAGCTGTGTAGGAAAAAAAAAACTGAATTTAAACCTTATTCTTTTTTCCTCATTTTCCAAGTTACAGAAATTCACCAGCATGCTGATTTTGGTCATGCTGTTTTCAGGATGATGGAAACACAGATAGTGGGGTAATTATCACCAAAATACTTGCTGTTCTGGTGTCTGGATTCAGGCATGCATATGCCATCTCTCTCCAACCACCCTAAAGTTCCCAGTCTGCTCTCTTAATTATTTTAGCATAGGCCATTTTACAGTATTTTAACACTGTAATTTTTAATCAAATTTTTATTTTAATATTTTATTGCAAATTTTATTTATTATTTTGATACTTCAGCAGTAGTGTTTAGAAGTGAACTCTACAACTGTGTTGTGACTCAGTGTCATCTAATAACAACTCCTGAATTTGTAATCCTTTATATCTCTGTTAGTTCAGTAGTGTGTTAGCATAAATAGCAGGAAGATGACCATTGCTGAGTGCCTAAGCCATGAAGCATCTGTGCATAACATGGATGATAGCCACAGAGAGACCACAAAGGAAACAACACATCACATTCCAAACTGGCAAGGCCACAGAGAGACCACAAAGGAAACAACACATCACATTCCAAACTGGCAAGGACACTTACAACAATATATTTGGACTGTGCAATAAAATTATTCCATTGCATTACAGTCTAGCAACTGTTATAAATGTTGTATGAAGGGATAAGCAGTCAGAGGTTGGGTTCATTAGTGTTCTGGTGCTGATGCCTACAGACGCAATGGAGATTGGGAAATCCTCAGCTATGTGCAGTATTCCCACGCCTCCCTCTTCTTACAGCTTCTTGCATGCGGACTCCATCTGTAGATGCCTCCCACCCAGGGGTCTTTATGGCATATTTTAGAACAATATATATGAAAATTATGTTTTTCCTTTTCTATCTGTTCAAAAAATACTATTTTGATAATGGAAGCCTAAGTTAATGTCAATACTAACTCTTTATATTGATTTTCTAAAATCAAACATTTCCCATATTAGAATTTTCTACTCTCTAATCACTTGGGATGGATTACATTTCAGTTTAATTCCCTAGAATCATTTGTAATAGTGCTCATTTTATTTTCTATCTATCATCTATAATGTGTGGGGGGGAAGGGTCGATGTGATTTCATGTCTACTATATGCAGAAGCCCATGGAAGTCAGAAGAGGTCATCAGAGCCCCTAGAACTAAAATTACAAGTGGTTGTGAGCCACCATGTGGGTGTTGGGGAACAGAACCCAGGTCTTCTACAAGAGCAGCACATTCTCCTAACTGCTGAGCATCTCTCCAGACCCCATATAAATTGTTCATCTCTTAAAGACTTATAAAGTAAGAAGCTAAACAGTCACTGTGTGTAGAAGAAGCATATATGGATGGAAAAGTGATTCCAATTTAGAAGACTTACTGAAGATCCCCAAACTTACTTCTTCATGTTTTGCCATCATGTCTAGGAATTAGACGTGTACAAAGGTTTCAAATTAATCTCTGAATGCCATAATTTGTATGTAAAATGTGTCCCACAGGCTCATGGGTCAGAAGAGCTGAGCCCCAGCTGGAGCTACTGTAGAAACTGTGGGGCCTTAGAGAGGGCATGGATCCAAGAGGACCGGCACTGGCCTTCATCGTGGGGCCTCTATGAAAGAGGTGGATCTTAGACGGCAGGCGCTGGGCTCCATCATGGGGCCTCCCTGGAAAAGGTAGATCCGGGAGGGCAGGTGCTGGGCTCCATCGTCCTTCCTACGTTTATCCCATCACTGCTTTCATTGGTACAGCATTTCAGTGACATCTTAAAAAGCAGCTGCCACACACCACCACTGCTACAGCTCCACCTCAAATTAGGGGGTCAAAAGAAATCCTTCACCCCTGAAGTTTCTTTGTCAGACATTTGGTAGGTGATGAGAAAAGTATTTTAATGAATGCAGGTATTTAGTAGAAGTAGGGATCCTGAACCCTTAACTATGGTGTGGACTGAAGACTAGTTAGACTCTTGGAGTCCATTGTGTGGGGAAATGGACTAAGATCTTGGATGCAAAGCACTAAACTGATTGTATCACAGGATTCACCTCTTCAGTCTTCACAGTGACCATAAGAATTTGATGAAACAGGTATAGTATTGGACACATGGCTACATTAACAAGATACTTGAAGTCATTTGGTGAATAGATGACAACGTTACATTTGAACTCAGAAAGTTCTTCCTACAGCTGCTTTTAACCGCATCCATTCTTGACTCATGGTTTAATTTGGAGTAAAGATAAAACCAAGTAGTCTAAGGAGAGGAATCGCATTTGATATAAAGCTTCAGTTACATACATTATTATTTGTTCAGAGAAATAAGAGAGTTTAAGGCTCCTTTTCTACAAACAGACATATGCTGAGGAAGCATCTTGTCTTGTGTTGTGTTGGTTACTTATTGTTTCTGTGACAAAAACCATGACCAAAGGCAAGTAAAGGAAGAACGAGTTTATTATTGCTCACTTTTCCTGAGTGAACATCCACAACTGGGCCTGGGGAATGGCAGCAGGTGGCTCAAGCAGGAAGCAGAGAGGGTGAACAGGAAGTGAGGTGAGGCATGAACAGTCAAAGCCTGCTCTTAGAGACACACTCCCTCCAGCAAGGCTCCTTCCTCCTCAGAAGGACTCACAGCCTTCCTAAAAGTGTCACCTACTGGTGACCAAGTGTTCAAACACACATGTTTAAGGGGAACATTTCTCATTCAAACCATTGTTTTGAGCATAACTTTACTGTTTAAAGATGTATCACTTCACTTCACATTATTAAAATCAACTAGGCTCAAATCCTTGGAATCTAGCTTTACCATCCTATCTTCCCCTGCTTCCTTTCTTTCACCTCCCCAGGGACCCTCTTTAACTGAACATCAACACAAGCACAAATACAATTACAGGTTAAATATGAGATACCCCACACAGGCTCATGGTCTGAGTGCTCATTCCCACACTGCTAGCGCTGTTTCAGGAGATGGAACCAAGCTGAAACAAGTTGACTAAAGACAAAGATTTTGAATGTCGCACCTAGTGCCTGCTACACACTCTCTTCTTCCTCTTCACTCACAATATGGATGTGATGAATTTCCTTCTCCTGATTCTTCACCTCATACTTTTCCACCTCCTGGTCCACCTCCATAAATGGGCAGCTAAAATGCCTTCCATGCCACAGTGAACTAAAAATGTCTAAAATTCTGAGCCAAAATAGACCTTTTCTCCCAAATTGTCTATGTCAAGTAGCTTTCTTACAGCAATATGAAAATTACAAACACAGAAGATTAGTGCCAAGAGTCATGTGATCACAGAAACTTGGTACCTCAAGTGATGGTATTATTGTTGTAACTATACCTGGTTATGAGATTCTTAGGTCTTTGGACTTGCTTTGTGAGGAAATGTGGATGAGGTTAGAATTGCAATGCAAACAGGAAGTTCTGGTGATAGTTCAGTAAGGGAAGAAAGTGCTCATAAAGTCTCAGATGAGAACAGACTCTTGGGAAACTTAAGCTAAAGACCAATCATGTTACATTCTGGCAAAGGACCTGGTTATGTTTCACCCATGTACTGAAAACGTGTGTGCAGCTGAATTCAAAAATAACAAACTAATTTATTTGACAAAGTAAATTTTAAATAAGGTAACATGTAGGCTGTGGCATGGTTATTGCTGCCTGTGTTTAGCCAGATTTACAGTAACAATCTATTTCAAAAATATGTGGGGGACATTGAGTTTAATGGAAAAAAAAAAGAATGCCAACACATTAAAAATTGTGGACAAGGCAACTGTAGATGAAGAATCCAAATCTGCTAAAAAAAAAATAAAAAAAAAAAAAAAAAAAAAAAGTTAGTACTGTTAAATAGAAGCATCATTAAATATGCTTTCAATTGACACAGTAGCAAGGATCCCCACATATCACAGATGCCAAAGTATGAATTAAAAACACATTTGAAAGACTTCCATTTGTAAACACAGTGTGACAGGAATACTCTGTAGAATAAGAGCCACCCATCAAAGGTCCCTCTCCTGGCCCTACATTGGCCCTAGACTCAGCTGACAAGGTACTCAGAAGGCTGCTGCATCTGTGTTCCAAGCCTTCCAAGCTATTTACATCTCAAGCTAGTAGCAGAACCTGACATCATCTAGAAGGTACTAATTTTTCAAACTTGTAGAATTTAAGCATTACAGAGTGATGGATATTTCCACCCAAATGGCTGTGGAGTGCTTATGGTGACAGGTGTGTATCTCACCACACATTTCCTGCAGGGAGTGCCTAACAATCTGAAGTCTGCTTTTGTAGGAATGAAGCCTAAGTTACTATGGAGACACTGAACTGGAGATGCCAGGAACACAAGGCATAAGCTGAGGAAATCTTTAGGAAATGCTTGTTGCTAACCTCAATGAGAGGACATGTGTGGCAGTAGATCCACAGGGGTGTGATTGGTCAAGCCCATTGGAGTCTGTCTAATCACATTACATGCCCTGGATGCTAGATACATGGGCACAGCACTTACTGTTTGTTCTAATGGCCTTAGGCCTTCTTTGACATTCGGGTATATTCATCCCTTGTGGCTCTATGATCCCTTCCTTTTGGAGCTGGAATCCAAAATATAACTCTGTGTTATATTTGAAGTCTATAACTTCCTTTTTGATGTCACAGGGCTCATAGTTGACAGTTTGTATTGGGTCTCAGATTGAGCTTTGGAACTGTGGAGGAGGGGGGAACTCTTGAAATTAAACTTTGAGGCCGATGGTAAAAGGTTAAGGTTTGAATCTAAATGTCCCCCACAGGCTTGGGTTTTCAATGCTTCCTCTGCAGCGGATAACACTACTGAGGAGACTGAGAAGTCCTTAAGAGCTAGAAAGAAGCTTGTAGAAACAGGCACCTGGATGCAGGCTTTTATACATTCTACACAACCTGTAGCCCTCTGCTTCCTGGTCCTCTATGTGAACAGCCTCTAACCTGTGCTCTCATGGCCAATGCCACTCTACTACAACTCGGAAATTATACCCAAAATACATCTTTCCTCTCTGAAGCTGTCTGAGCCAGGTAATTTGGTCATGGTGATACCAAACCAGCTACCCCAAACAACGAGACATTCTATCCTCCACTAAGATAGCACAGCCATAGCATCTCAGCTTCCTCCCCCTTCTTACTTACTTACAATTCTTAATTACAGTTGACTACCCCTTGTCCTTTTCCTCAAAATAGCTTCTCCTGGGGAGACTAGTCTGTAACACTCTGCAAGAAATAACTCTTAATAGCAAGGATATAGATAACTAAAATGAAAATGTTAAAAGACATACATGGGCGCTGTTGGAACCATCTGCCAGATCCAAGTTTTAAATGTGTTCATTATTATTCCACCTATTGTTAACTAGAAGTTTCTCTGCTTTGTAGTTTCCTCATCTACATGACATGGGGAGAACTACAACTCCAGTTTCTTGTGATAACTACATGGGATAATATTTTCATGAGATGCAGTGCCTGAACATAGTAGATTGGATATCATAGGTTGTTCATCATTCTACCTGAATCTGGTGGTATATAAAAACAGTAAAGACCTTTTTCCACCTTTAACCCCAAATTAGTAATATTTTAATAGGAAATGTTGAAATCTTCAATAGACCACACAAACCATTCTACTATGTATCAGAAAGAATAGACATTTATAAAGCCTGTGTCATCAACAGAAAAGCAGAATATTCACACACCAAATCCAACTTCAGATCCATTTCACTGCAAAAAGAAAACTGGGTTTTTTGTTTTGTTTTTGTTTCTTTTGTGTGATCAGTAATGTGTTAAACAAACGGCTGTCTGGAAACATTCTGTCTCAAGGACGATGATGGTGATCTCTTGTCACAGATGAAATAATAAAATACATGAACTGTTAGAACTTGAAGGTAGCTGCCAATAAAGTGTTTAGTGCACAAGTATGAGAACATGAGTTTGAGCTCTAGAATATGTATAAAAAGTTGTGCCGGCCTGTCAGTCCAGCTAAATTGCTGAGTCCCAGGTTTAGTGAGAGACACTGTCTCAAAAAAAAAAAAAATTGTAAAACAGTGAACTCTGGCCTCTACATGCATGAACCATACATGAACATGAAGCCTTACACACATACACACACACATACAGGGGGGGGGGGAGAGGGAGGGAGAAAAAGAGAGAGGGAGGGGCATGAAGTTTGAAGACTCAGAGAGGACATCCATACACACATGAGAGAGAGAGAGAGAGAGAGAGAGAGAGAGAGAGAGAGAGAGAGAGAGAGAATGATGTATAAAGACTCATAGAGGAAGCTTCCCACACTATTCTGCCTATCACTGTCTAAACCAAGTGTGTTCAAATCAGATCAAACAATTAATTATTAACAAGTTGTTTGTTAAGATGGAGGTCTCAATGTTTGGGCAGTTGAGTTTTTAATTCCTGGTCTCAAGTGACCCTCCTGCCTCCTTCTATGCAGTTGGGACATAGGCAAGCACGTCACTAAATCAGGATATAATTTTATATTCTTTAAAGAACATTTTCAACTCTCCTGTGAAGATTCAGGAAGAAGTTGCATGGAGGACACTGGTTTCCGCCCAGTCAAGGATCTCAGAAAATCAAGGTTAAAAAAAAAAAGGTTGTTTGTAAAAAAAAGTTCCTTTCTTAACTCTATTTTGTCCAGGCAAATTTCACTCAAGAAAGAATAAAATTAAACCAGAAGTCAGGCACCTATTGCCCTTTGGGCTTTGGAAACACAGAAACATGGTTGTTCATGGTGTGTGTACCCATATGTGTGTAGTCTCTACACGGGGATTCATTGAGTAATGTTTTATCGTGATTTTCCCACAGTAATATATGGCATATTTCCAACTTATCTCCATCCACTCACAGTTTTAAAACACCGCCTATAAGGAACATTGGAATCTGCCCTTGGAACAGGGTGTTTGACTAAAAACAATGTCGTGTTCATCCTTTTTAAACAGTCTTTAAGGATGACGGCAATTAGAAGTCGTCCCATGCACTTCGTTTCCAAGCATAATTTTCATAAAATTCTGTACAGGAACGGGGCGATGTCCCTTTAAAAGTTTCTACCAAGCAGCCAGCAAACAGGCTCAGCAACTTCCCAGGGTGGAATCTCCTGTGACTGAATAATCAGCCTGGAGCAATGAAACTATCCAGCACCTCCACCTCTGCAGATCTTTGATCTGCCTGAGACTGCAGGAGTCACAGAAGGAGCCTGTTTTCCCACAGCATCAGAAGACAGAGAAGCAAACGGAAATCCTCCACAGGACTGCACAGACTCACTCATGCTGGACTCTGCGAATTCAGAGAGCCACTAATGAGCCCTCTGTCCCACAGCCTGGTGGTGTCTCATTCTGGCTGGTGAGCAAAGCTTCTTTTCCAGTTTCCCAAGCCCCACCTCCAAAAAGCTGAAATTAGGTGACTCATATGTATTTTGATACCATCAAAGTTTTGCTGACAACATGGGATTTTTGCCTACCCAGTATTAACGAGTATTCCCCAGGTTCTCAAAAGATTCTAGGCCTTGTTTAAGGACCTAGAAATAAACACTTAACTCATTATGTGTTCCAATCCCCTCTCACCCCTTCTTTATGGCGACCCTGAGGAGGTCAGTAAGTTCTGTGACAAAAGATGTTCTGGTGTGGTGACTTGGAAGACATACCCAAAGATACCATCTAACAGGCTATTGGCTTTCGAACTGGGTGCTCAGAGTGGCTGCAATGGCATCTTCAGGAACTGTCAAAGGTGGATGAATTTAAGAGAGGGTACTGATATACTGTGCAATGTGCTTGACTCTACCAAAGCATGTGTGCCAGACTTCTGTGTCATTGGTAAATATGGTCAAGAATTTAGTGACTGTCTTCATAGTGGAGGAGTAACCCATTTAGGGGAGTAGTTTCTGTAGGATGTGCTGTTGCATTGTTTTTCCTAGATAATAAATTCCTTGAGGCAGAAACAGTAATACTGCATTTTTTTATTATTATTAATTACAACACTTAGTGAGGTGCCTGACATATTGCCAGTCAATTGATAAGCTCCGAATGAGTGGACTTCAATTGATGCTCACTTGGAAATAAGTAACACTGGATTTGGAGTCTCAGGGTCACCCACGTTACTATTCTGATTAGTTTACTAGCATAGAGGGCCTTTACATGTAGTGAAGTGATGAAAGGCGCTGTCTGAAGGTAATTGCAGCCATCCCTCATATCTTTAACGTAAAATGGTTATTTATGCTCCCGGGAAGTGAGCGTATGGGTGGGAAATGGTACAAGTGAAAATACAGTGATTTAGGTAAGTAAAAGATATGTTGATTCCAGGGTTTGGGACTCTTTACACAGAGAAGGCAACCAAAGCTAACTTCTCATGTTGGATGCCTTTATGTGCTTCTGATTTCTCCTTTGTCTCAAATAGAATTCAACCACCCTTCTTGAAATGAAAGTGTGATTATCAGAATCAATCATGACATATTTCAAGTTTTTAATATCCCACCGCAGTGCGGCTCAAACAGCTGTACATATAATCACAGCCCTGAAAGCTCTGTTCTCAGAACAGTTCCTGGGGAAATGCTGCCACCTGCTCGGGGACATACAGAGAAGGACACATACACATAATTTAAATTTTATTTCTAAGTGTGAGACTCTGTAAGCAATCTCTTTCGAACACTGCTCAAGGGGTTCTACATTTTCTTATTACTCAGACAGTAAGGACACAGGTACACACGACTTCTGGAATACTTGCTGATACTAACTCAAATTCATCCACAAGCTCAAGGTTCTGAGTCCAGTAACTAGCTTTCCATTTGAAGTTGGAACTAAGTTTGGTCTGCGGTTTCAAAGGGGTGTAGATACCGCAGACAGATTGTTCCGAGTGCCCAGACAAGGCACAAGCTGACTTCCTATTTACACCTGACACAAAGAGTGTGGCCATGAACTGGAGATGGGGTCATTTGTTTTCCTTAGTACTGTACACAAGCCTGGAGAGGGCAGGGCAGGGGAAAACATAGAGAACAGAGCCAGCTTTCACAGGAGAGACAGGGCTGTGCTCATCCAACCCTGCGCAGAAGCAGCTGAGGTAAGATTGCCGGCTCAGCGGTCAGGAATAGCAGAAGCATCCTTGACATTAAGGCTTGGGTGTTTTGCTCCAGAGGATTGGTCATATCAGGCAAGTGAGTTTCTCATGGAAGAAAGCACTCACAGAATGATTCTAAAAGGAACAGCCAATTTATCTCTAATTCAAATTCACCTTCAACACCTTCCCTTGCCACATATCTATTCCTCTCTATTTTTCTTAGCTTTTGAGAAAGAGGCTGTACTTTAAGAGATTTAAGGGATAATAAAGAAAGCCAGGTAAAACTGGTCTCCGTGTGTTGAAAATAATGCAGTCTGAACATGCAGGTTTGAGATTTGCCACTCCTGGATCCTTATGAGTTCAATTTGTCCCTGTACTGAGGGTGTGATAGAATGGAAATGGAGTCAGGGTAGGGGTGCTGTAACTAACATACAGAATTTCTGTAAGGATCCAAGAAGAAATGGTTAGGAAATGAAACTACTCCCTAGGATACCAGGGCCTGTGCAGCCAAGTGTCTCAGCTGCTCCTGGCCTTCCTCTGTATGTTGTACTTGGCACAGCGCTGACCTAATAATAGCTTCGTGTGAGGGCAGTGCCTTGCTTTCTGAGATAGCCACTGCAGCAGAGAACTGGCAAGGAGGTGACTAGACCAAACTCCCTGGAAATTTGATCCCAGTAGAGAGACACAAGAAAGTTCTGTGTCTTGGGGTCTTGCTGGTTTTGGTCGAATCCGGCTGAGGCGCAGGTGCTGATAGACAGACTTTGGAATGGTTTTCTTCAGAGTAACACCCTAGAGAGCTTGCCCAGCACACCAACTCTGTAGGCAGGAGCCAGGCAGCAGGAGCAGCAGCAGCTAAAGGAGAGTGAAGGCAGGGAGTAGACATTTAAGTATCAGCCATCTCGAAAGAGTCTTAAAAGCAAAGGAAAGGGAGTCCACCTGTGTCTGGTATGCTTTTGGTTTCTTAGATAAGTCTCTTCTGTCTGGTGTGATTTAATTTCTTCTTTAAAAACTTTTTCACTCTAAAGTAAATTTCTGTGCCTCAGATCGCCCAGTGTCTTGACAGGCGATATCTGTCTTCGATGCCAACATGAACACACACACTCCCTTTCAAAAACCCTACTTGCCTGATCAAGCCCAGAGCTTTCTACAGGTTTTAGACTGTGTCCAAGAATGTTTCAGTTGCAAACAGAAAAGAAATTCTTAGAGTTAGATGAACCATAGGCTGATCAAAAGGACCTGGACAAACATAAGAACTCACCTGTAGAAAAGGTTTTAAAAGAGATGTGTCAATATAGACCCAGAAATTGACTTCTTATCTTGATCAATGTATGTTCTTTAAAAGTGATCAGAAAGTGTTTGAACAAGAAGCAAGATTTTATTTTGACCTTAATAGAAAATGTATTTGTTGTAAGAGAAAATTTTAAAACGTAGGGAGCCAGAGAAGGGATCAAGTGACATCTAATTGCCACACTCAAATGTGAACCATGACCCACAGTATATTCTCTTGGAAGAGATGTTTTCTTAGTCTAACATGAACTGGCTTTCCTTTGCAGTCTGGTACATGCATGCATGCACAGGATGTAAGGATTATTTTTACAGTTAATAGATGAAGATGTTAGTCAACCTAGCACAGAGGAATCATAATTTTAAATATTTTAGTTCACTTATTTGAATTTTCTCTCCTTAGTAAACTTCTGGCTTTATGTATGACAGATTGATGAAATCATGTCTCATGTATTTGAAAACATTAATATGGGCTGGGTGTGGTAGTATACGCCTTTAGTTCCAGAACTCTGGAAGCAGAAAGTGGGTGGATTTCTGGAAGTTTAAGGCCAGCCTGGTCTACATAGTAAATTCCAAGACAGCCAGAGCTATATAATAGACCTTCATGAAGAAGGAGGAGGAGCAAGAGGAAAAAGAGGAGGAAGAGAGAAGAAGAGAGAGAGAGAGAGGCTAAAATGGTTGGAGAGGACATGAAAATCAAAGAGTTGTGAGGGCTGAGGTCCTTGTACATACTGTAGAAACTGAGTAGCCTTCTCAGGGCAATCCCGCCTAAAAATCCCACCAGGCAAGTGCTTCCCAGGGTGTGGCTTCTTTGTTCCTTGAGTATATTCAGCTTCCATTGCTACCTAATTTTTGTCCCAATGTCTTAAATCCATCTTATATTGAAAATTATTTTTATTTCCATGTTTTAATTTATTTTGACAATTCCATCATTTCTTTTGTTGTTGTTGTTGTTGTTGTTGTTGTTGTTGTTGTTTTGTTTTGTTTTGTTTTGTGTTTTTCCAGACAGGGTTTCTCTGTATTGCCCTGGCTGTCCTGGAACTCACTCTGTAGACCAGGCTGGTCACCATTTCTTTACTCTGTTTTAACTTATAGTTCAGCTGTTAGGTTGAATGACTTCAATATCCTACTTAAATACCCTACCTTAAGTACTCTACTTCCAAACATACTTGGAATTCAAAACTTTTGTCTCAAAATGAGGATTTCACTGCTGCTGCTGATGCAGAGAACATCTCCCACCTTGCTGTGTATTCGAGGGGCCACAGTAGAGAAGTCAAAATGGCTGCACCATGGATGGAGAAAGCAAAGTTTCCAACTGCCAAGGCTCTCTCTCAGAAAAGCAGAGAGAAGCAAGATGTGGGGAAATCTCCGGGTTATAAGGAGAGTGGGTTATAAGGATCTGGGAGAAGAGCTTGCAAGTACTTGTGTGCAGGACTGAGGGAGCCTGGAACCTAGCATGGTCCTTGATATGCTGGTAGATGCCACAGGTATATATTACTTGGACAGCCATATGACCCTTTCACCAGATGTAATGCAAAAGACTCCTTTTGGCTTCACACGTTCTTGAAAAATGCTGGCTTTTACCTAACTGCCAAAGATATTCCTATCATCAAATTTGAGCTGAGCCTAGACTCAGTTTTGGATGAGTCAGTGGGCCTAACGTTTTTTTAGAGACTGGGATACCCTTTGGACCTGCCTGATACTTTGCATCTTCATTCTTCCTCATAGAGTGTCTTGTGGCCCAGTTTCCTGTGGCTAAACACTGACAGGAAGCAGTACATTGGTGTGTTAGCCACAGATGCCCTAAATTGGACTTGAGTCATGGAGCATGGGTACCGAGTTCACTGTCCAGAGGTATGGGGCTTAGAGAATTGAGTGAGCAAAAGAGAAGGCAGAGTTTTACACACACACACACACACACACACACACACACACACACACACACACACACGAGTCTACTCAGGAGAAAGAAAAGAGAAAGGGAAGGGAAGATACCAACCCTCACTAAGAAGATGATTCAGATGGAGAAAATGTGGCCCATGGCTCCCCTCACAGCAGCATTCCTTTGTCAGTGTCTGCTGTCCTTCCCGAAACAGGAAGTAAGAGATCTTGGCTGTTAAAGCCAGAGGCAATCCTGGAGGAATTAGAGCAGAGGTGCTTTTTAGTCTAGAAGCTTAGCTGAGAACATTTCTCTCCCAAGGTCCACACAATTACCAGAAAGCTGGAGGACTGCTCTGAAGAATAAACTTTGCCTGGCAACCCCAGAAAGAAATGGAAAACAACAGAAAACCTGACCAGTTATGTGAAAAAAAAAATAGGTTAAATTCCACAGAAACTGAAAACTCTTTTCATTCATTAACAATAATTAGAATTTGCTATCCACTGAGATCTTAACACATCTTCGTGAAAAAATATTGTTTACCCTTTACAAGTAAAGGAGTAGGGAAAAATGAGAATAAGGGGCTAGGGAAATAGCTCGCCCAGTGACGCGCTTGCTGTATCTGAGAACCTGAGTTTGATCCCCAGAGATCACATAAAACAGCCTGATATTATTGTGGCTAATGCATATAATCCCACTGCCTGGGAGGCCTAGACATGCGTGAGGCTCATTGGAGAGCCACCCTAGTTTACAAGTAAGCCACCAGGCAAGTGAGAGACACTGTCTCAAAACCAAGGTGGTCAGTTGTTATAAACCACAGATTGACCTCTGGCCTCTGTCCAGATGGATGCATATGCTTGTAGCCAACAAGTATGCAAACATACAAAAAAAAAAGGGGTGAAAGAAAGAGGGGAAAGGGAGGGGGAGGGAGAGAAGGAGCAAAGAAAGAGTGGAAGGGGAAAGAGAGAAAGTGAAAAAAGAGAGATTTGAGATTTATTAAAGTAGTCAGAAGAGAAGTGAGCACAGATTCCCAAGAAGCTATTTGTAATTGATAGATGCTGTGAGAGAGAAATCAGATTCTTTCAATGATGTGACACTGGGTATATAACCACACTCTAGGGCAGGATGGTCAGAGTAGTTGGCCAATACAAATCAAAGTTTCTATTTTTTCATGGGTTGTTCATGTTTAAAGGAGTGAAAGAACATGAAGTTGGGTGGTTACAGAGATGAGAGGAGCTGAAGGAGGGAAAAGAATATGATCAAAATATATTCTATAAAATTATCAAAGAATAAATAAGCTTTCTTTTTTTAAAAAAAGAAATAGTCCATGCAAGTCATTACCCCAATAAAGTCATGGACTCCCAGAGAGGGATGCCATGGCAGCCTTGACAACATCCTTAGTCATTCCTCTCTTGGGAGCTACCTAACCCTATTGTAAATAATGTATCATTAAGACAAGTCAACTGAATAATACACCTTACAGTTTTTCTTGGTTGCTCTAAGAAATTAGTCCCTAAAGCAAACACTTTTTAGGAAAATAGGACCCCAAGTCAGGCTTCTACCCAGCATGTGAGTATTAGAAGTGCCTCCCTCATCAACTTTTAATGGCTTGGCTCCACCTTCTCAAAGACATCTGCAACACACAACATAAATTTAAGTTGCTGTGTCAGCAGAGAAAACGGGATTTCATGGGCGTGGAGGCAATTCCACTGTGTAGGTAAGAAATAACCTCATGTCCGCCTCTTGCAGATGTGCTCTCAGAAGCCCAGCATTGTCCACTCCCTTCCCACCATTTCCCTTGCCATGAAAAGCAGACACAGCAAACATCTCTGCAGACCCACTGCAATCAAAGGTGCAACACATTCTATGACCCTTTCTACAGATCGCTAAGTCTTGCTTCTGCTTTATCTTTTTAAACACTTTTTTTTTTCACAATGGCATGAAGAGCAAAGGAGGCACCTGACAACTGCTACCATGGTCTACCCAGTTCTCAAACAGAGACATTGAACAAACACTTCCTGAGGAAACCATGTATTCTTCAACAGTTGGTGATCAGGGTCTCCCTCTATTCCGTGGCAAGATGGCAGACACATGGCAAATAAGCAACTTCCCTTAAAATACTGTCCAAGGAGGTAGTCTTTCCATGACCCCATGTGTACTGGTTCCTGAAGTGTGCTAAACAAAATTCTCCTTTTATTTTCAAAGAAAGGGTCAGACGTCTGAAAGTATGTAAATTTTTTATGTACTTGTTTATTGTACATACAAGTGTATGTGTGTTTATGCACATGTGAACATGTGTCACAGAACATGTATGGAGGTCAAAGGACATCTTGTAAGACTGTCCTCATCTTCCACACTGAAATTTCCAGGGATCACACTCAGGGTGTCAGGGTTGGTGCCAAGTACCCTTTCCCATTGAACCCCAGATATGTAATTTCTTAAAAATGGTTTGTGTTTATATTATTTCTCTTTCAAGACATAGCACCTAAGATACAAGAACTATACCAACAATGAAAATAGTGATCATTACAGTAATAAACACCTATGCATTTTGTGTATATTATCCTGTTTCAGCTTTAGTGGGTTTTTTTCTCCGATGTTAGGAGAGATCACTTGCAGATTTTGTTTGTTTGTTGTTTTGTTTTAAATAAAGCTACAGTTCTTGAATCTGAGGCTAGCATTTATTCATTATATCTAAGGTTATGAGTGTGTGTGTGTGTGTAGAGGGATGTTATGATGTTAAAAATGAGTTTCTGGTTCCCAAAAATGGATATCTGAAACTAAACCATTTGTATTAGCCATGGGATCCCCAGAGAAGAAAATGAGAAGGATGTATTAAAAAGAATCAAATCAGGTCCTTCTGCAGGTGGTCAGGTCCTAGGATCTGCAGGATGAATCACCAAACCAGGGAGCTAGGGTATAATTAGACTCAGAATTCTGGAATGAGCTGATGGTGTAATGCCAGCAGGAATACTTGGAGACTGGAGACCTAGAAAGAACTGTTGTTTGAGTCCAAGAGCAAAAACAAACTCCAATGTTCTAATTGAAAGTCAGGCAGGAGGGGAGTTCTTGTTATGTGGGGAGTGTCAGCCTCTTATTCTATCCCCACCTACAACTAAATAAGGTTTCCCCACACATGGAGACTCAATCTTTCAATTCAAGGATAACCTCATCTAGAAAAAAATCCTCTCTCATACACACAAAATAACATTTACCAAATATCTGGGCATTCCATAGCCCAGTCAAGTTGACAAACTCTCTGGTATCACCAACTTTAAGCTGATACCTCATTAACCTTTAACCTTTACATGACAACACTTAGTGATGATTCCAGGCATGTGCTAAGATAGCAGCAACACTTTAAAGATGATCTTGCATCATTTCTGGTGGGACAAAATTTGTTTCCATTCTCACTGATCATATTATTGGTAAGGTTTGCAGAGTTAAATTTGATACGTTTTGTTTTGGGGCGGCGGTGGTGGTGGTAATGGTGGTGATGGTGATGGTGGTGGTGGTGATGGTGGTGGTGGTGGTGATGGTGGTGGTGGTGATGGTGGTGGTGGTGGTGATGGTGGTGGTGGTGGTAGTGGGTGGGTGTTTTCTGCTAATGGTCCTAAGCTTTGGAGTAAAATGAATGCATTGGTACTGGCATACTGGCTCTAGGAAAACACAAAGTAAAAATAAGAAAAGATCATGTTTATTATAGGGATAAAGTTGAGGTTCAATGTTCTACTTGAGCATGTTCAATGAGAAAAAAAATTACTTAAAAACAATTTAATTAATTACTTAAAAACAATTTAAAATTTAATTGCTTAAAAACAATTTCTTCAATCTCTTCCAACTGATGTCAGAGTTTGTTATTATAATATAAACAAGAATATTTACAAATAGAGTTCTGGATCTAACGCAAAGAAGTTTGAAAATGATAGAACCCAGGCAGTGTGTAAATTCTTTCCATGAACCTAAAATAAATTGATCAAAACTAAAATTGTGTATAAATAGATGATTCTATAGTTGGGAAATTGCTGCTAAACCTGATAGGAAATTTAAAAAGCTTATAGTTAAGTTAAATTCCTTGAAGAATAAGGAATATTGGGATATCAAGATGGATCAGTAGATGTGGATGTTTGCTGACAAGATTGGCAACCTGATCTTTATCCTCAGAACCCATATGATGAAAGGAGAGAACAAACTCCTGCATGTTGTCCTTTGACCTGTAAACATGGGCGTGTCATGTGTACACCATAGTAAATATACACATACACAAGCATACAAAGAGTAAATAAATATATGAATACAAAAAGTATCATTCATAGTCAGGCCTGTAGTCTCTTGCAGATGTATATGCATGTGTATGCAAATACATGTGTGTGAAGGCATATGTGTGCATGTGTCTGAAGGCATATCTGTGCATGTGTGTGAAGACATGTGTACGTGAATGCATGTGTATGCACATATCTGTGAAGATGTGGGGACGCGTGTGTGTGTGTGTGTGTGAAGGTATGTGTGCGCATGTGTGTATGTGAAGATATGTCTGTATGTGTGTGTATGAAGACATGTGCATGAAGGAATGCGTGTGAATGTGTGTGTGAAGGCATGTGTGTGAACGTGTGTGTGAAGGCATGTATGTACCACAACATATGGGTAGAGGTCGAAGGATGGCTTTTAGGGGTCTCTTATTTTCTCCCACTGTGGGCTGTGGGATTGAACTTGGGCTGTCAGACTTGCATAGCAAGTGCTTTTACCCACTATGGAGACCGATGGATCTCTGTGAGTTCAAGGCCAGCCTGGCCTGTGGAATGAATTCTACGACAGCCAGGACTACACAGTGAAACCCTGTCTCAAAAAATATATACCCAATATAAAGCCATAAAATTCTGTAACAGAGTAAAACAAAATCTGCCCATTTAACATGAAAAATCAAAGTTTAAAAAATGTTGGGAATGGCTTTAAGTTACATTAAAGGATGTGAAAGCCAATTACAGTACTAAAGGCAACCTTAGGATCTTTTCCCAGTTCACATCCCAGCTGTCCATCTCAGCCATTTGGCTGCAGGAGATACCTAGTCAGGTGACTTGAAGCTATTTGTTCAAGAGCCCGAGTTATTTACACTCCTGTGAATCCAGAGATTTGAATCCTAACATCCTGATTGTGGGTCCTTCCAAAGACACAATTGAATAATTTTGTATAATGTTCAAGAAAAAAAATAACAGGATCTACTGTTTAAACAAGCATTTGGAACAAGAATCCACACTCCAGAAAGCTGGCACACCGGCATAGAAGACTGTCTTTTATTTATGTATTTGTGTGTTGGTGCATGTGCCTACATACTAGTACACATGTGGATTCAGATGACAATTTTAAAAGTCGTTTTCTTCTTCAGGGTGAATCCCAGAGATCAAACTCCAGTCGTCAGGCTGAAAGCAGGTGCCTTTACTTGCCGAGCCATTTTACTGGCCATAGAACATTTTCTAAATATTAGTTTTAACACTTATTTTTTGTAGACATATTTTAAAAGTCACAGAAAGAGATTCACTCATCTCTAATTTTCATTCGGTCATGTTTGGAAATAGTGTCAAACAGCTCAGCCACCTTAAATAACAGCAAGAGAGGTTTGTCTCTCAGGGGTTTCTGGCTATTGTTAAACAACAAATAGATCATTAAGAGACACAGAAACGTCATCAGAGATCTTACTATAGGGTTTGGAAAGGATTTCAAAGAAGGTTTGGAGAGTTTTGATAGGATATGTTGTCCAGATATATTTGTATATGAACCCACTCAGTTCCTGTAAGAAGAATAAGTATTGAAAATCTTTTAAACATTTCTCTTAATAGTGCCCCAGTATTAACACTACTTTACATTATTTAGTTTTACTTTACATTAAAATACTTTAATAGTATTTACTATTATTTGTTGTAGCACTAGGAATCAAACCCAGGACCTCGCATATATTTATTAACACTTCTAAAAGTGTATTTTTCTCCTACAGTTTCTTACCAGCTGCCCATTTGAAATCTTAAAATTCTATGACAGTCAGGAACTTGTGAATTTCTGTGCAGTTGAGGCTAAATTCTTTAATCATCATTAAAGCAAACCAGGATAATTGTGACAATGTCTTTATACTCGTTTCAATTATAATCATAAAGGAAAGAACTAGTAAGAGGTGATACAAGGATACTCTGTAGCATGACCTCCGTGACTGACTCAGCACTCACACACATAGAGCACATTTTAATGAAAAGAAAAATGCACCAATGTGCTTTGAAAGAGATAAACATGCTTTTGTTCAGAAATAGATTCCAGAATAAGTAGTTACTGTGGAATAAAGACTTCACTCTGTTTTGGAGAAAAATAAAAATAATAAAACACACAGAGATACATTAAAATGTAGACAAAGGCACATGTTCCACTATGTTCATAGTGGCCTTGTTTGTGATAGCCAGAAGCTGAAAACAACCCAGATGTCTAACAACAGAATAAGTACAGAAAATGTGGTTCATTTATACAATAGAATACTGCTCAGCTATTAAGAATGAGGACATCCTGAGTTTTGCAGGCAAACGGATAGAACTAGAAAATATCATCCTGAGTGAGGTAACTCAGACCCAAAAGTACATGCATGGTATGTACTCATTAATAAGTTGATATTAGCCAATAAAAAAGTACAGAATACCCAAGATACAGATCACAAAACTCAAAAAGGCCAACAAGCTGAAGGGCCCAAGTGAAGATGCCTCAGTCCCACTTGGGAGGGAGAAGAAAGCAATCACAAGTGGGGAGGGGCGGGGACCAGGAAGGGAAAGTGGACGGGGACGTGCGGGGAAGAGGGGAACCTAACCTGGTATTGTGTGAGGGAAAAGGACTAAAGCCCTGAGGGCCTGTAGAACGAATGGAAATAGGCAACCTTGGGAGGTAGGAGGTTGGGGAAAATCTCCAGAATGTACTAGAGACCTGGGAAGTGAGAGACTCTCAAGATTCAAATGGAGAGACCTTAGATAAAATGCCCTACACAGTAAGGAGAGTGAAGTTATAGAGCCCACCTCCAACAGGAAGCACAGGGCATCATCAAGTGAGGGAGGGGGTTGCCATTTCACAGTCAAAATTCTACCTGTTGTAGTAATTATTTTTAAAAGCAGCCGCCGATTATGCCGACTGTCTAGGCTGCAGTGGCTCTGGCTAGCTCAGCCGCCATGTTTAGTGGCCAGAGGCCACGTGGGCACTTCAGCTAGAAATGACCAGCCAGAGACACCAGCCCTGCCACCCACGAGACGCCAGGGTGGGAGATGGCTCTGTCAGTCTTCCATGCTGTCTCTGCAAGGGTGGGCATTGCCCAGACCATCCAGCCATCCATGTGGGCTCAGTACAGATGAGACTCTAATGCTTAGATTATCCAAAGGTTTATATATTTAGTAATGATCAATAACAAGATGCCCATACAATCAGAAGTGTAACCCAATACCCAACCTAGATATACCAACTACCTTTGACTGGTGGAGACACATGAACATCCACCTCCATGTTTGTCTCTCTCTCCTCTCATCTCCCTTAGCTCCTCCTCTTCCTTTTCCTCTTCCCCCTTACTCCTCCTCTTCGTCTCTTTACTCCTCCCACCTTAGCTCCTCCTACACAAACCCATAATTGTTCCTGTGTGAAAGAACTGCAGGGATGGAAATGGAGAGGAGCCTGAGGAAAAGAAGTTTTAGCGACAGGCCCAAAGTGGGATCCAGCTTAAGAAAAGGCACCAAGACCTGACACTATTACTGAGGCTATGGAGCACTCACAAAAAGGGACCTATCATAACCACACTCCAGAAGACCCAACAAGCAGCTAAAAGAGTCAGATGCAGATATTTGTACTGAACCAATGGACAGAAGCTGCTGACCTCTGAGGTTTAATTAGGGAAGAGTTGGAAAAAGCTGCAGTGGCAAATGACTCTGTAGGAGGAGCAGCAGTTTCACTTAACCTGGAACCTCCCTCCCCTCCCCCCACCAGAAGGGCAGGGAGGAGGTATGGGATGTGGAACAGTCAGAGGGTGGACCCGGAAGGGAATAAAATTTGGAGTTTAAAATGAATTAATAAATTATTTAAAAAAAATGTAGACATATGAGCTGTGCCTCTAGACACATGTGTATGGGACGGAGCCTGGCAGGTAGCATAGGTGAAGACAGTAGAGTAGAAACTCCACCTAAGCTCAAACTAACTCTTGTCAAGGGTGAAGCCAAAGTCACTGGGGAAGCTGCAGAAAGCAAACACGCTTTTCCAGTCAGGAACTGACTCTGCACTTTCCAGACTCTCAACTAGATCAGTATGTCGACAGCGACAGCACAGGATCCTACCGCCGTGAAGCCATGAACATGCACTTGATGACTGTCTGAAGCTTTGGCAGCCACCTCAAAACTCAAGAGAGAAAAGGAAGAGAGAAAGAAAGGAGAAAAGAGAGATAGAATAAATAAACTAACATTTGAGCTCAAAAATTAAAATGTCAGAACAAGCAAGCTTACGTGACAGTGATAACGTTAATAAATGGTATGAACAATCAAAAATAAATTATTGTAGGTCAAATGACTATGCAAGAGAAATCCGAAAATTATTTTAAGAATATAGTTAAAAATAGAGGTAAAAGAAAAAAATCTTAGTAAAGAAAGAAATCATAAAACCAGACAAGGCAAAACTAGAGGTATATATACTCAATTCCAAATTTGTTTACAGTTGATGAAAATTGAAAACTCAATAGAGGATTTAGTCTCTACATTGAGGACGAAGAAAGAGGCCATCAAATTAAAATTTAAGATCATACTTCTACTTGACTGAAATACAAAAGGGTATAATGTTCTGTACGTGACAGAAGAGCTAGGAATCAAGAATACCATCAGAAATCCCACAATTCAGTAAATTTCTGGAGTAAGAATTACTGAAGAATTTTTCATGACTGAAGAAAAATATTAATTCTTAGACTACTATTGCTGTACTGAATTAAAAAATATAAATGTGCATACTCATTTCTGATTTCTACCTTGCTTTTACAGATTGCTTCAAAGAACAAGAAAGTGCTATGTGAAATTTTAAAGTTATATTTGAAGCTATATGGAGACTTCATTGGGAACTTCAAAGTCATTAAATGTAATATCATATTCAAAGCAGTATCTAAAATGGATGGCTTTGAGGTGAAAAATTCTAAACTCTTACTGAATCCAATGTAGTAGCAAGCAAAAGTCTCCGTATTTCAGTTTTTAAGCTTTTCTGGATAATCAATCCATTTCATCATAATAGAGTGGACAAAGGATCCCTCTGCTGTGAATTCAACTCCAAGCACATTTAAAATCTGGACTGGCTTATATTATTTCAGATAATTATTGCAGGTAATTAACTTGCTGATTTTTAAGGATATCTTTCCAAGTCAAGCATAAATCTGAAAGTCCAAATAAAAGTAGATATAATTAAATATGTTTTAAATTTTTTTTAAAAAAATTTATTACTTTGACCCTAATACTCTCAATGAACCATCAAGACGAAGGTCATTTTCTTTGTCATGTCTTCATCAACCTCGGATTCCTTTAAAAAAAAAAAACCCCACTAATTATGTTAATTGATTGTAGAGTGTTTGTGACTTTACAATCCTGTATTATAGGAAGAGAGAGAATACTAGAATTTATAGAACTATGGGCATTGGCATTTTATTAAATTTAAAATTTTTATTAAATTTTTACTAAAATTAAAATTGTGTCAAAAAATACAATTAGTGTAATACATTGCCTAGCAAAAATTATACTGAGACAATAACAAAAATGTTTAGTCATTACTGAAGATTTAAGCAATACTGTTCATAAGAATAAAATCATATTTTAGATGATATGGTAATGAATACTGACAGTCTCATATTTTTATATAATCAAACTATATTTAATTACCCTGTGACAGATGATTATGTGAAACATACTTTGGCCCTTCGAAAAAAGTAATTTTCATCAAAATAACAAAAGTACAGGCTTTGAAGATTATTTGGAATTTTTACTTGAATTCTATATTTAAAACTTGAGTTAGAATAAAGCTGGAAGTAAAAAATAAATTAGTTTCTCAAATAAAGGAAGCCTAACTAGGAAGCTGGTTACTCAACCAATGTTGTTCAGGTGTCCATCAGATAGCTGAAGACTAAAGAGATTCATAATTATAGGAAGTAGGTCTATTATTCAAGGCCAGGGGGACCATCAGGAGACAAAGATGTTTCCAATACCCATTGGAAGAAAGAGCAAAGATGACTCATGTAGCTAAGATCATAAAAAAATGATCTGCCTGGTGGATTCTACAGCCAAGGAGAAAGGACTATTCCTAAAGAATCTTGGGAAATAAGAGAGCAGGAGAAATAGCCTAATCTTTCTCTCTCTCTCTCTCCCTCCTTCCCTCCCTCCCTTCCTCTCTTCCTTCTTCCCTCCCTCCCTCCCCTCTTTCCCTCCCTCCCTTTTCTCCTGACTTCCCTCCCATATTCCTCAATGCCCCTCACAGATTATATTACTCCAGAAGCCAGACAACAGGAAAGTATAAATGTAGTTGTTGTGATAAGAGGTCAAGATAAGAGCAAGTAATACAGATCTAACAGAAAGCAAGTGACTTAACATCTTTGAATCTTTCTTGGTTGTAAGATGAGCACCATTGTGCAGTGCCCTTATAGTGAATATTAAATTAATATATGTTAAAGTGTATATTCATACTCAAGAAGCGATGGATACCTGACACTCAGAATACAATGTCAGGTACCTGACATTCAGAATAGCTTTTAAATTCCCAAACTATTTCTTAAAGGTTTGATATTTACTGTGCTTATGATTTTTGTTGATGCTTTTAAAAATTATGGCTTGGTGTTACAAAATAGCCTCTGTATTTTCTACTTATATCAAACTTTCTTTTCTCTTAAATTCAAAGATCCTCATCAAACTAGTACTAAGAATTTCATTAGTATATGATATTTACAAATTGTACTTCCTTTTGAGGAAGAAAAGTGAAAAGAAATAGAAAAGTCAAGTTCTGTCCTGTAGTTAGCTTCTTGCTCGCTCATGATGCTTTAGATGTTAAACACTGTGTTTCTAATCCCTCCCTATAACCTACTTTATACATGAAATAAACATATTCATCATCATTTAAGAAATAAGAAGTGTATCTGAAGAGATGGCTCATCAATTAAGAGCACTTACGGCTTTGAAGAGGAACCAATTTCCTGGTACCCAAATCGAGTGGCTCACAATTTCCTGTATCTCGAGGTCCAAGGAAATCCAACGCCCTTTCCTGGCCTCTGCAGGCATGCATGGGTACATTCACAATACAGACAGAAAGGGAGGTAGACAGACAGACAAAGACACACACAAATAAATAAATAAAAACAAAAAATAAATCTAAAGGACAGAAGTAAGGAAAAAGAAAACAACAATTAAAAAAAAGAAGTAAAACAATTTCCTTGTGTGGCAATCCAACATGACCTGGTGTTGAAATCAAGGTTTACTTAATGCTCAGTCTTATTATTTGGACATTATATATTTTCTGTCCATTCTACTGACTCACTATTGCATTTCATTAGTCATTTCAACTGTTTCACAATCTAGTTCATTCTTTTCACAAGTAACTATCAAAGACTATGTAGCCAGTAGTCCTCTAAGCATTGGAATTTACAATTTAGCAAGTGAGAGACAATAAAAGCTGTACAGTTCTAGTCTATTCTCTAATAAACTACCACTGCCTTTGCAAGTCAAAACGATTCAAATTTATTATCACATAGCTACTGTGGGTCATGAGAAGAGCATGAACCTCTGCTTAGGTCTTGTACAGCTGCCGTGAACAATGGATGAAGCTTGGGTCACTACCTGAGATTTGTACCTCTTCCAAGTAATTAGTTCTTTGCAAGTATTGAACTTTTGGATTTTGTTCAGTCAATAGCAGGCACCCACAGTTGCTTGTCATGCAAGGTTCTTCACAAGGGACTCTCAAAGCTTAACAGATTGCTATTTCAAAGCCAGAAAAAAGAAAGTCCTAGTTAATTTATTTTGTAGTGTGTCCTAATCTGTGGCAGTGACATCCGACTGCCTTTGCTACCTGTAATCTGTGAGAGTGATAGGCAATCACTGTTGCCATCAGATATTGGTTAGGAACACGTTTCAGATCCTTTCTATATCCAAGGGGAGGACATTGCACAAAGCATGTCTGTCAAAAGGCAAAAATAAATAAGTACAGAGTAGCATAGACTCTGTCTCCATAAAGTGGAGCAAGGGAAATGCCCACTAGAAATGAGTGATATGTGGTAATTGATTACAGAATGATCAGAGTCTTTGAGGAAGTGACTTCTAACTGGCTATGTTGATATCAAGGATGGCTGGAAAACAGTTGAAGTCAAGGAAAGTGACATGAAGTCAGACTGGTAGGCAGACGCTGGTTCACAGAAGGATTTACCTGTACAGGTACATATTTCTGCTATATACCACTATTGAGAGGGCTGGTAGAATTGCTCGGGAGATGAATAAATGTTCTTGCCATTAAGCCGGGTGACTGTGTTCAATCCCTCAAAACACACACAGTAGGAGAGAACAGTCTCAGAAGTTGACCTCTGACTTCTAACTGCATTGTGGCTCATTTTCCCTCCCATACTAAATAAACAAATAAACTTAATTTTGAAATTAAAAAACAATACATTAAATACAATGAAGACATAATATGGTTAAATGTTTTTGAAGGGTCACTCCAACTGCTATAAGTGAATATTGCTCAGAGACTTGATAGTAGGAGTGAGAATCTCTAAAGCCTTCCTTAGAATAGTCTGAGAAGTAAGAGATAAGACGTTGGATTGATGCAACAGTGGTTGAGGACAGAGATGAGGATAATAGCAATAAGATTTGCTGATCTCAAGCAAGGAATAGAGAAATGCAAGAAAAACACCTTCGTCTTTGTTCTTACTAGTTTGTAGAAGGTTATTTGTGTGATTTTGCTCTTATTAAAGAATGTATTAATTTATGTTCAAATAATTGTTCTCTGGTTTAATCTGATCAAAGGACATCAAATTCTCCCAATGTTGCTTTATAGTGATGGAATTTCAGATTCTATAAGCCATATGCAGCTTTTCTGTGTTGAATAATGTCTGACAAGATCACACCACCCTTGTTTTTATCCAGAGACACTTTCTTACAGACTATGTTTATAGATTTAGTAAATGCTAAATTAACACTTGTGCCACTACCATTTGGGGTGGCAAATTAAATGATTTTTCTTAATGTGGTTACTCTTAATTAAATTAGCATTTCCCCCTGCCCCCTTAAAGTGATCATTCACATAAAAATCAAGTCAAGGTTGATTGTTTTGAGGCTAAATCAAAATGTACTTGAACATTTTAGCATTCACAATCCTCTTAAAATGTATCCAAAGGCCAAAATCATGCCCTGCCTCTATATGATGGTAGGCACATGTGTTTACTCTTTGATTCAAAGATAATTACACAAATCACAGAATGTAGTTCCCACTTACTGACATTTCAAGTGTGAGTCATCATTTTCTACAGCACAGTGTGATCCTACAGCTCATAACAACCTACTCTAAATCATAAAAATTACTAGAAGAGGCTCAAAGATTTTGAACACAAAGAAATTAGTAGATGCAAACATTAATCACGCTGGCTGAATATATATATATATATATATATATATATATATATATATATATATATATCCACATTTGCACCCACAAACATTTATAATTAAAATAATGCTCATTTAAAATAAAAATAAAAACTAGGAAATAAAACCATTAAGAAAAACACAAATCAAGTAAATGACACCTACTATTCTACTTTGAAAGTTCAGGTTTCGCCCATGATGACATTGTGCAGTGTCTGCCTTCCTATAACTGATTTATTTCACTTAGCAAGTGTCCCCAGGTTTATATATGCTGTAAAAGTAGAAAAAAATCCCTTCTTTTTAATGACTAAATAATATTCACACATACACACAAACATACACACCCACACTTCATTTCTCATACATCTGTTATCAGATATCACTTCTATATCTTGGTGTTGGAAATAACAAAGAAACAAACATGAAAGTGTAGACATTTCTTTGAAATTTTGTTTCATGCATATATGTATGTATATATACATATATGTGATATGTATATGCTGGATCATTCGGTAGTTTTACTACTTATTTCTTCATTCACTCATTTGTTTATTTTAGACAAAACCTTATTAGGTGACCCAGTCTAGCTTTAAACTTGGGAAATCCTCCCACCTCAGCTACTCAAGGGCTGGGATTCCAGCCAAGTGCCACCACATCGGCTCTAATCTTTTATACTTTTATTAAGTTTATTTATTTGGGTGGGGTAATGTACATAGAGAGGACAGAGGACAACATTTGAGAGTTGGTTCTCTCTTTCTACTCTGTGGGTTCCAGCACATTGCCTAAGTTATCAGAATTCATACTAACTGCCTGTATCTATTTAGCCAGATCATGGGCTCTGTTTTATATTCTGGAAGGGCCTCCATTGTCTTCTGCTATGGCTACAACTACCCATATTTCTGCTCACGGTATGTAGGCGATTCCTCTTCACATTCTTACCAACACTTATTTAGTATTTTGATGATAGCCATCCTAAAAAAATGTAAGGTGACATCTCAGTGATGCTCATTGTCTTGACAACAGTGTTGGCCTTCTTTATACATAATCCTTGTCTGTTCAAATGTCTTCTTTTAAGAAATATCTATTCAGATCTTCTGCCCATTATTTAAAAGTGCGCAATTACTGTTGACCAGGAGTAATTCTTTGCTCTTTGTGAAACCAGACCCCAGAATCAGCATAGAAACACAGTCACGTTTTCAAAAAGACTTGTGAATGCTTATTAATAATCCAAAGTAGCTAATGTAGTCATATAAATAAAATACTCACTTTATCTTGTCATTTTCTTAGCATCCCCTATCGTGTGTGTGTCTGTGTCCTAGACTTGGATTTTCCTTCTATTCTGAATCATATTTTAAGTTTTCACTTATCCAGTTTATTTGAGTCTTCAAGTGGGACTCTGCACTAAGTCTCACCCAAACAGCAAGCTGGATCTTGCCTTCAGCTTAAGGGCAGCTACATCTCTAGCTTTTCCAAGACTGCTGACTGAAAGTACACCTCCAAGAACATACCCTTGACTCTCCAAAACATTAGCATGAGCACTGAAGTCTTAATTTTGGTCAAGGTTTTCTTAAACATTGCTTTGGGTTCTTTCTATCTCTTTAATGGATATCTTATATAATTCAATCAAGAAACTCACCCTAGAGAAATATAAATGTATAGGAATGTATATGTACATATATAATTAGTATGGAACACTTCTACAGAAAGAACTAAAATTTTCAGAACTACTACCCCACTTCAGACTACTTCTGAACTTCCCAGGTCTGTCTTCCCAGGACCTGTCTGTCCATGCCTACCAATTGTTCTGTCAGAGATGGACCCATTTCTCTGTACTCATCACTTTTCATACTACTATACGAAGAATTGATAGAATCCTGGAGGTGTTATTCATAGAGAAATTGAAAACGTATCTGCTGTACTTTTTGAATGCTTATAAATAATAAGAAAGGATCAGGGCACCCAGCCTGGATAGAACTGCACAGGGACAGAGTTGACATTGACATTGACCTTGACCATGGAGTGTGCCCATTTACCTTTGTAACCATGCCAGGAATGCCACTCATCTGGATCTATCCAGTCTCTCAAGGGAAGAAACACATGTCTTCAGAGCCTGAAACTCAGGGTCTGGGACCCCCTGATGGAGAAAAGAAAAACACATCTCATCATGCATTCTGAGCTCCAATGAGAAAGTCACTTTTCTTAAGTTGTGTAAAGTCCTCAAATACTATAAAATTATATTTTATTTTGTCCTGTGAAAACTCATCCTAGATTTCATTTATCTATTTACTCATTCATTCAACCAGCATGTACTTTTGGAATAGCTAGACCTGCAGATACTTAGTGAAGGACTGGAAATAAAATGATATATGAAATAGGTTTTGCTCCACCAAACCTCACCATCTGGTGGCTCTTTCATTCTATAGTACATGTAAAATACTCTCACATACCAGAGAATGTTCTGAGTTCTTGGACAAAGCACAGAGCCAGCCACAAAACATGTGTACACACACACACACACACACACACACACACACACACACAATCAAATCTTGTCACGTTGGGAATTCGTGTGTCATAAAAAAATGAAGCAAAGGAAGTTAGTATAAAGTGATGGCTGTGGACATGTTTTTTGGTTTGGGGGGGTGTTTTGGGTTTTTTGATGTTTTGTTTTGTTTTGTTTTGTTTTGCTTTAACAAACCAAATGATGATATTCAGGCAAAATTCTGAATGATTAAAACAGTGAGGCAAGCATGCTGAAAAAAGGCAGGAAGACAACCTTATGGTTGACAGAAAATAGACGTGAATTATTTCCCTTCAAATGTGACCATACCAGCTGACATAAACATTTTTGAACTGTGATACTGAAAAACAAATATTAATTTAGTGCCAAGGCTTCATACATGCTATACAAAGACTCTACCAGTGAGGTACATCCCCAGGCTGCAGTGTTCCAAGTTATATGCCATTAGATTAAAAAATACGCAGCCAGCAATACACTCTTGGTTCACTAAGATGGACACTAGTGACTTTGATAGCTCAGACTTTTCTCTGCCAGGGCCCATATGGATCTGCCATTCTGAAGTCTTAAGGAGAAGGGAAAACAACTCAAACATTGGTAGCCTATGACTTTTCTTACCTAGGAGTCCTCATTTTTCTCTGTACTGATATCTTCATGGCTCTCTGAGTTGACTGTCATTTAGGGTCTTTCTTTCTTCAGCAACCAGCACATTTTCTTCTCTCTTATGCTGAATCGCCTGACTTCTAACCCCGTATCATCCCACATTTTACATTAGTCCTCATTTTAATAAAATCCTTTGCTAACTTTTTAAAAAAGACATTAGGAAACAAAGGTTAAGACATTGAGTATCAAACCATGACATCCTTATACTGAACTGACAGTTTATGTAAGAGCAGAACCCCAGGTACGTAGTCATCTTACCATGAGCATTTAAAGTTATTATTCTTCTGTGTTCTAGTTTTCAGAGTTTCTAAGAAGTTTTAAGAATGAGCTAATAAGACTTCCTCTTGGAAACATGGGAGGAGGAATGGGATGAGGAACTGTCAGAGGGCAGACTGGGAGGGGGATAATGACCGGACTGTAAAAAAGGCAATAATAATAATAATAATAATAATATGAGCTAATAAGATGTAGCCCCATGTAGAGTTTACAAGTCCCTGGGTGTGGATGTAGGAGAAAGAGAAAGAGAGAGAGAAAGAAAGAGAGAGAGAGGTGGGGACAGAGAGAAAAAGAGACAGACAGAAGCAGAAAGAGAGACAGACATAAAGAGACAGAGAGAAATAGACAATGAGAGAAACAGAGAGAGAAAGAGAGAGAGACAGAGAGACAGAGAGACAGAGAGACAGAGATCCTTAAGAGAAGTTTACTATGCATGGACTTTGGATATTTGACAAACTAAATTGTGGCAAGTCTGGAGCTCACAGATCTCAGGTAGTCCCCTCACTCTGAGATAGGCACTGAGGATACAAACCCCAGGTTTTATGCTTATGCAGCAGGAATTTTAACCACTAGGCCATACTCCCAACACAAAAGATCTAGATTTAAACCCATTTAAATGAGTGGGTCTACTGAGTCATAGTATTCATTGTAATATTCTCTCTAGTAGGTGTTTGGAACTCAGAATTGTTTTTAGCAAGATTAGAAAACTAATAAGCCGAGTTTCTGACTCCTGTGTGAGGTGTCTCCGGTAACTGGGGACAGTGAGGCAGGTCTGTGATATGACTCCTGTCCCCTTCAACCTTGGGTTACATGAACTTTGTGGAGATCCAGAAATAGGAAGGGTCCTATAGATACATAAACCTCAGAAATTCCTCAATTAAAATTGGGAAATTCTAAGGCTTCTGTGGACTTCCTAGTCTTCTGGATATAGCCAAGAGTCAGGTTTTAGCATACAAGCTTTGTCCAACTCGTAGGTAATAAAGGAGAATAATTGTCCATGCTAAGAAACCAGCCAGCTGGGAGGCAACAGCAGAAGTGACCTGGGTTGTCTACCAATTTAAGTCCTTGCAGTTAGCTACAAGATATTTTCTGAAGAATATTTTAACCTTTATATATCTACTACACTTTAAAAGACTATTTTTCCATTTATTCCTTTAAAGCTGGTTCTTATTATGTAAAATTGAATGTAAATAAAATAAAAATAGAAGCTTATGAGAAGCCAGAGTTTCTGCCATTGTGTTTTAGTAATGGGCTGATCCCAGTTGCTATGTATATAACAAGCTAGGCCTCCTTAGTGTTTATCCCTCTGAAAGCCAGACTCACATTCCTCTCTTATCAGGCTATGGTACCTTGCACTCGATTTAATGTTTAACTACAGTAACCCATGCTTCTTTTACCCACTTATTTGACATGCTTATATTCAAAAGGAGCTTAAGGAGCTTGTCTTAGGAGTAAAGAATCCAATGAAAACACTTAAATTGTCTTAACAACAGCAATGACTAATATCACAGATAAGATAGAAGGCTAACGTCAGAGATATTGAGCTAGCTCTGCATCTTAGGGGAAGGGTGTGTGTGTGTATGTATGCAGGCACACACATGTTCTCTGTCTTTCGAAAGAATTAGCACAATATAAGTGCACTCATGAAGTAGAGGCAAGACCTAAACAATGTAATCAGGTAA